>NW_013527026.1:3892298-3894878 GCF_000836215.1 Papilio polytes
GCGGGTCTTCACTTATGTATATGTACATATATAAGGACAGAATAGAGCACATTAGAGGGATCTCTACTAAACAATATTTAACAAAGTTGATACTAACATCATTAAGTTTTAAAGGAACCTAACAAAAACTTTCGTATAAAATTAGGTATGTTTGAAGTTATTTATTCTGAAAAAGATTACACCATAACTTTCTTTCCAAACTAGCTTTCGGTCGCGACTCCGCCCACGTTGAATTAAAGAACAAAAGTAAGTATCCTATGTATCTTCTAGGCTATCCTCAACATCGATACCAAATTTCATTGAGATCTGTTCAGCCGCTTAGGCTACAAACTCTAACAAACATCTATCCATCTATCTATACTTTCGCATTTATAATATTAGTAAAATAGTAAGATTAAAATTAACTCATACGAAGTCCTTTATTAAACAGCACACTAGCGGAATTCCGCGGCTGCATCTATTTGTGTTGTATTTGGGCCAGTGCTCGTAGGCAGCTTGTGCGAGCGCTTCCTGACGCGTGCTGAGAAAGCTCTTCCCGGGGTACGCACGTGTGCGCTAGCACCCAGCCCCCGGTTCCACCTGCCTTACGTACACCAAACACCACATACGGCAAGCATTCGCCCCGCGATCGCAGGGCGCAGATCACGGCGCGCCTTCGACGGGATGTGTCGTGTTTAACGTATCCGAAACGCGCGTCAAGAATTACCATGGGACCACAGTTCGAGTATTGCCTTCGAGCTACAAGTGAGTTTTGTTCGTAAATCAATGATAATTCTCCGCCCGCCCATCACTATTTGGATTTATCTATTTTGTTTCATAGATAGTGACTGTCTTTCTTTTTTTTTCGTAGAAATTATATAGTTAAGTTAGTAAGTATAACCATCACATAAATTTCTGTATCTTAGTTTGTTTACTACATTGATAACTTATCTATCGTAAGTTAGTTACTTAATTATCGACACGCGTCTGCTTGTCTAGAAACAAAAGAAGCAGGCCATAGATACGTAGTATAAATGAAAATAACACACATACACTTTTCCATTTAAATTGTATTTACTTTATATTTTACATTTTATGTTATTTATAGATATAACCCTCCGATGTAGTTTTCCGGGATTTTTAATAATTACATGTTAATAACATAATATTAAGGTAAATAAATTCATTTAATGAACTATTGAAATCGATTTAATATTTTATATTAAATCGTATTCATATTCATTCATATTTTACATTTTACATACTTTACAAGTTCTTTCCTTTTCACAATATTACTACGAGTACATATGAGTCAACTATACGTGAAACGTAAAAATGTTTTCATTACTTTGAAGATATTTGCTTGTGCGATTTTTTAAAGATTTTCCAGGAATAGAGATTGATTCATCATTTTAGAAGAACGGATGTAACGAACATAGCTTAATATTATACAGCAGATGTTGTCTGTGCTTTGAATATTTCTAAAAGCCCTTTAACTTTGTAGTACGTCATATTAGAAATATACTGAACGTGTTTAGTTTTCTCGTAACCAATTATAAGGATATAAACACATATGTTGTTACATTTATTCCCACTTGAATTAGCCATAAATTGGTGTATTCCTGCATTCAAATGGTACATAATAGGATTCTATTTGTCTAAATGAGACAAGGCATTGTCCATTAGTAAGTTTTTGTGTAACACATGTATAGGATGGTCCTTTCATCCCGCCCTCGGTCCAAATATTAGAAATAATACTTTGCACATGCGGGACGCACAAAAACTACATTAATGGATTCCTTCGTTCTCACTAAATACAGATTTAGTAGTAAATTGCCAAGTTTGCATGTGTGACTTGGAATAATATTTATTCCAGCTTTAATCAGTACGTACGTGAATTTACTTGTTTTTAATTCTTTGTTAACGTTCGTCTATGTTAAAATGTTATGATTAACTCCTATACAGAATGTTTACACATCTAAAGGTATTTTTCTTCCTATAACTTCAGTTAATTTTATTCATTATACCTTTAGACCTAGAGTCCAAAGTCCTGAAAGCGTAGTAGATTGGTACGCAAGGATAAATCTGCGACTGTCCCATATACGGCTTAAGTATGGCGGACTTGGAGTTGGGATGAAGATTGCTTTCAATTCGCATTTTCCGGCTTATAAAAGTAGGTTGGTCTACACGGCCGGCACCGCGGCTCGGGGCGGCGGTGGACGTAATGGAGAGCCGTTACTTCATTGTCGTTATTGAATAATTCCCGCGGCCAGTCGTAGATCGCTGGCCGGCGACGCCGCCCTCGCGTTATGGTCCTCGGTAAGACGGCAACTATTTATAGTTCCCTCACCAGACCCCACCTTCCTTGTTATTGTAACTAGATAGGAGGCCTTTGTATTTTGTTACTTACGCTTTGTTCTTATTTATGGTGTAACTATAACTAAACAGTATTTAATTTAAAAGAAAAACAATATTAGTAATACATCACCTAACTTACTCTATATCTTGTTCCAGACAATCCATCGTACTTCGCGTTCCCTGACAAAGATGTCGCGGACAGCGCTAGTTCAGCCGCAGCCGCAAGCGCCGAGCAATGTTCCC
>NW_013527026.1:3896484-3900511 GCF_000836215.1 Papilio polytes
GGATCGAAAGTTCCGAACCGAAGATGGCTGACAACAGTGAGTTTCTTAAGTTACATTTAAGTGAACGATTATATTTTTATTATTTTGCGCGTGGTAATGAGACAACTGTATTTTGTATTTTGCGAAGGTTTGCACATTTCGATTTTTTATACTTAAGTGCATAATTTGAATGCTTTTATTGTTTAAATTATTTTGTAAACAATGCATGAAATTATTAAGTATTTTTTAATAATTTCAATTTAAGGCTTTTTATCTGACATGCTTACGAAAAGCTTTATAATAAAAACAAAACTTTACTTTCGAAAGACAATAAGCTCATTGTATTCGTAACGTATACTTAAAAGAATTGTCTAAGTATAATATTATGTTAACCATTGTTTTCTCTTCGGATATCGATTTAATACCCAGTGACCGTGCGACAAACCTACGTCAAACTTTGTAGCGTCCAGGGCTAGCTAAAATCAATGTCAAAAGAACACCGTGCACAACGCCAAATAAGTGTTACCGTTGTTAAGCTTAAATCACAAGGAATAATGACCCTTATTTTCTAGGCATTGCGGTGCAAGTTGATAAATGAGATGGACTCGTTATTGTAGATACATTAGTTATGCAGGGTAGCAGAACTGACAGAATAAACACGGTGTACTTTACATGCATCAAAGCGACTCCCGTAATGTACTCGCGGCTAGAATTCCAATGATCAGACGCCTGCTAACTTTAACTTATTTGTAAAGAATCGTTTGATTGTACTATTGAGATTTCAAACTCTGAT
Source organism: Papilio polytes (assembly GCF_000836215.1). Lineage (NCBI taxonomy): Eukaryota > Metazoa > Arthropoda > Insecta > Lepidoptera > Papilionidae > Papilio > Papilio polytes. The sequence continues at coordinate 3,897,257 of NW_013527026.1, forward strand.
CAATCGGTATCGTCAAAGTTTCTTTTAAGTTGACTTACGATGAATTATTAAATTTATTTTGAAGATCGTTCACAATAAACATGGAGGTTGAAATCATTTCATTTATAGTATTAATACTGGGAAAGCCCGTCTTCAAAGTCTTCGGTTACCTGCACGTGTTTGGATACCGCCTTTCGGTTACTGAACATCTGTGACTGATGATTTTAGTACGCCTTTGTTCTACTCAATTTGTACATCCTTACATGTGTACGATCGCTTTTTTATTTTGTTTTATTTTAACTGCATTGAATATCATTGTTACGTATGTGTTATTTTCTGGAATATACGATAGCTAAAAATACTTGAACAAAAAATATTAGAATTTATTTTGCGAATTTTACTTTATAAGTCATATTCAAAACAAATGAGCTATAAATTAAAAAATATTAATAAAAAAACATGCATACGAATTAAGTACGTCCTTCTTTTAGGAAGTGGATCTAAAATGATATATTTCACATTCTACAATTGCGTTTGTTACTTTGTAATGAATTGTAAATATATATTGACCTTTTATTATCTGTCTTCAATTGTTATAATAATTAGATGTTTGTATAGTTAAAATGCAAATGACAATCGCTTTACATATAAATGTATACTATACTATCTGTGAAACAGAGCACGTCCTACTCATTAACGCTATTTGTTAGCTTTTAACAAAACTTGAATTTGAATTAGCAATGACTAAACGATTCTCAGTACGAATGAGTAATCGATTAATGGTTTAATTTGCGTTTGTACTTTAAACTTTAAATTCAAATGAACGAACGATTCAATATTCAATTCAAAGTAGACGTTATCTTATTTATATTATTCTTAAAAATACAAATAGATACATTAATGTTAGGATGACCTTGATTAACTGATGACGTATTTTTAATTAGCAATGTATTGATGTATGTTGTGAGCTCCTTAGTGACGATTTACTAACAGAAATCTGCACTAAGCGACTGCTTAAACAACTTTAAGTGCATTAATAAGATACTGCCAATGTTAGATATGATTTTATCGACACATCCAGGTCTATTGTAGGTTATCTCTTTAATCGTAACATAAAAGCACATTTCATAAATAACACTGTCAACTGTAAAGGGCGCGCGACGACTAAAGGAACAAAATAATTTACCAGAGACAATATATGACAATACGGTATGACCATTGGCGCCACTCGGACGGAACAAACAATTTATAAATGCCATTAAATAGGTTACTATACGTTAACAACTCACTTTATCTAAATATGGAATTTAAAAAGTTGTTAATTATGACGCGACGCCAGACAGCGTATGATTTAGCGACGTCGAGGAGACGCAGACCAGGGAATAAGAAGAAATAATTTATTCTGATATCGTGAATCATCTGCAAACACAGCCGACTACGTCTGAAAACAAACAAAATCTTTGTTAGTAGTCTATGACTATTTATTTTTATTTTTGTTTATTAATTTTCATTTACTTCTATGTCGATAACGAACGCAGGACGGTTTTTAACAGTTTTTTCTAATTCGTGTGGTATTCGCATAGTTATTTTTTATTATAAAAGTCATGTAGTTCTGCCACTCAACCTTAATTGTGTTTACCATTACGCACATTTAACTATGTAATTGTTCCTTAGACAAAAATACTCCACATTAATTCGTCAGCGCGGAAATGAACTATTTCCTCACTTATGCTGGCTCGTGTACACTTAAAAACTATTTCGACCATTCAGGATCGTAAAAGGGTTTGCTGTATATCACTCGACATCAAAAACAAAAGCTATCGAACTAAAATATCGATGCATTGAACTGAATAACACATGTATCGCGCTCTTACAAGTACCTCATTTAAAAAAAAAACTATTGATACTACTCAATATGTTTGGTTTCAATTCTATATAACAGCTTCAGTGAAAAGTAAATAAGCAACTTAGTTTATTCATGTAAATATAAAGCAAACTGAAAATATTTGTAACAATTAGTATAATAATCAACAAAATTAATTTAAGAAATAAACAAAAATTGTATTGAATTTTCTTCAAAGTGAAATTCAAATTACTATTATTTAGAATCTGCAAAACATCCGTTAACTGGAAAACAATTTCATAAGCGTCACGATTGATAGAAAAGGTTTGTGCAGCCTGCCTCTTGCCGCCTGCCGCCTAATCAGCCATAGTTATTCCGGGCGACGCTGGACGCTGATAGACGTTTGTCTATTTAGGAAACGGATATTACATTTAGACGGGCCTTCGTTTGGCTGAGGTGGGTAAGTATAAATCCGTATGTTTCCGGCGCGCGCGATGCATAGCATATTTTGTAAGCGGCCGATGCGTACGAGTCGCTGGATGCAATAAATTTTTAACAGCCAACGCATGCTTTCGTGTTAGCTGGGAAAGGAAATGTGTTTTTAGGACGCAATGTTTCTTTCCACGTTTCGTTACTGAAGTAGGTAACCCATTTTTGATCGACTTCAAAAAGATTTATTACACATGATTTCTTTTGTTTTAGATAAAACAGTTTATCTGGATATTTCAGAGATAAAATATGTAGCAAAAGAATAAGGAATTTTAATTTAATTTTAGGTACTGAAGCGAAGTATTATCTCGAAATAAACTGTAGCATCTATTGATTTCAAGTACCAATAAAGAAGTGCCGTTTTTAAATGAGACAAGGGTTTGAATTCAAGTGAGGCAAGTTAGTGCAGATGGCGGCCGCGCGCACGCACATGTCCCTGCAATTCGTCACTTCTGACTGCTTCCCTGACGTTTATGACAATACTTACTGCTTCACACTTTATGACGTGTCTTCGATGAATTATGAATGTAGAATTTGTAATGAAAACGGGAGATAAAAAATACAGACAGAAATTCACAAGAAATATATCGCAGTATCCAATTGGATACAATAAGTATAATTTTTAATCTGTACTAATATTATAAAGAGCTAAGATTTTTATTTTTGTATATATTTAAATAGCTCAAAAACTAATGGGCCTATTTAAAAGTTCTTTCACCATTAATATAATAAGGCACCAGTGAGTAACATAGGTTATATTTTAGTTTCACGCATACAAAGTCGTGAACAACACCTAGTGTGTATAAAGTTAATTACGTAATACTCTCTTGCAAAAATATTAGTAATTTAATTACTCATTAAACAGTCATATAAATGCAAGCCAATGGGATTCGAAGCGCAAACGGATGTATAAACGTATGGCTACTGTTATGATTACCGAGACG
>NW_013527026.1:3901410-3903536 GCF_000836215.1 Papilio polytes
TGCTAAGATGTTAAAGCGGGCACTACCACTGTTAATAGAGTAAATGCACTGTCGATACATATTGTTATATAGAGAAAAGATAAAAATGACAGTATGATGTTAATATTGCAATCGTTTGAATGATTTTTATTTAAATGCCAGTAAAAAGTCAGTTTTTTTTTTAATTTGCCAAAACAAGCATATTATATCTTTACGTGGTTACAGAGTTACACCGATAACAGCTGAGGAACTTTTATCATCGGAGTCACAGGAAAAGATTGACAAACTGACCAAAGCACAACTGCAAATTGTCATACTGTGCCCAAATCTGGATACCAAGTTGTCAGACTTAAAGCGGGAATTGAACACTGAAAATTTATTCAAAGTAGAAAAAGTACTGGTAATGTTGCTTGGGGTGGAAAAAACTAACGTTATATCGAATAACTGTGAAGGTAAATATCAAAAACATGTACAAAGACAATTTTATGACCATTTATTTTTCTTTAAAAACGAACGTATATTTTACAAGTTTTACACTTATCGTAATTTTTACAGACTACCCTACAATCGATCAATGGCAGATGATGTCGGTGCGTGAAAAGGACACTTCGTTCGTTGACACGTTCCTAACAGCAGCAGTCGGTATTCTAAGAACTAAGGACTGTAAAGACACGGCAGCGGATAGAACTAGCTTCTCTATTGTCCCGAAGAAAGTCAAAATTGTAAGTACACTCTAGAAAAATCTAACTATAAATGCTATAAAAATAAAACTATAAATAAACATATACATGGAGTGCTCAGAACACTTTTTAATTAATATGAAGTTTATTGTTTATGCATAAATAAATCTATGTTGATTATCCATCGCTCTCAAAGTCCTTCAGTAATGTTTATATAAGTCTCCCTCAATGACCAATTAGCGACCGTGAGTGCGGCAGTTTGACTAATTGATGATACATGAACAATGAAGGTAGGATGCATTCATTAATTTTAATTAATTGTTTTTTCGTACGCAGGGCCAAAGCCGCGTCATAGCGTTACTCAACGATCCTATAAGGGAGGAAGATAGTATAAAAATAATGGTGGACAAAAAAGGAGAAGTTATAAACATACCAACGTTTAAGAAGAGAAATCCATACACGCTGCAGTTTGATATACCAGGTAACATTTATCACATTCTTATATTAAGTTAATAAATAAGAGAAATACAACAAAATATGTTATAGAAACCAAAAGTCATCGTAATAAAAATTTAAGTCAAATTTTTTACTATTGCTACCAATATCCTATTTTTCTATTCGGTTAGCTTCCACTGTGCGTGATTCTTAACCCGGGAAACGCACTGCTTGAACTGTTCTGACAGCGAGAACAAAATTGACTGTCGCACTTCGAATTGTTAGTTAATCTCCCTTAGTGAAACTCGACTGTGAGCTTGTCAGTTTATAATGAGTTGTAACTTGTAGAGTCGTGTCTGGAGGTGTCGATGTTGGTGTGGGTGCGTGTAAGCAAGAACGGTCAGTCGCTGGGGCGGCGGCAGATCAAGTGCGAGAGCCGCTTGCGCGAACTTGACCAGCTACTGCGCGCATCTGACCACCCGCTGGAGTTCATGTGCCAGGTAACTAAAGGCAGTACATTGCTTAATCTTGCTTTAAAATATGTTGGAATCAGTTTTCATCATAATGTTTTTTATTTCAGACACTTGGATTCAAAACGACGAACAAAGAGCAACTGGATAGCTGGATGCTAAGCGCCTTCCAGAAAAACATACCGCCGCATTTCAATTTGCTTTCATCCACCGAGCAATTTAACCCTAAAGCTGATGTTTGTAGTAAGTGATTTTTTAACGATTGCAATGTTAGCTACCACTCTGATAATTTACACGACAACTATTGGTCCGTATCATAGTTTTTCTTGAGGGCAAGAAAACGATTTTGATAAGATTTTTCTCCCCTTTTCCCTTTCAACATTTTCTAAAATTAATTCTGATAGTAGGTATATAGAAGATGGGGCCAATTGAATATACATATCAAAGGCGTGGCGTGAGTGTTAATTTATATTTGGTTGCGTAGGTAACGAGGAGTACCCGACACTGCTGCACTGGGCGGCGCGGTTCGGTCTGGAGCGCGTGTGCTGGCAGCTACTGGAGT
>NW_013527026.1:3903655-3908229 GCF_000836215.1 Papilio polytes
TCTTAAGAATAATTCATTTTCCGGTTATCCCAACTTTATCGCAAGTATGGCGACTTAATACCCGATTGAACCGTGAATCATTATACACAAACTTACACATACAGAATGTTTTAAATGATTGATGTACTACGATGTTTAATCTTTATGAATCACATCTATCATTGAGCCGATTCATGAGTCAGATTTAATATTTTGTTTGTTGTTTTCAGAAAATCAACGAATTCTCAAACATGTACTACTATTTGAAAAATATGTCCGATAATGACAAAGAGGATGGGCAAGAAGATGAAAAACAAGAAGAATTAAGAATTGTAGAGAATTGTGATACAGTCGACTCTCCACGCCACGAGGAAACTAAGGCCTTGGAAGAACAATCATCAGATCCTTTCAGTGAAGCTTGCACTCAAAACTTAGAAGAGAACGAAGTGAAACCAGGGACGTCAGAAGAAACTGGAAAAAAGCACAGGCCAAATTTAAAACTACCAAATGTAAAAGAACAATTTTACCAAAACGACTTTGTTCCACACGACGACACAGCGGGAAGGATTCAGCAAGCCATCGAACACGATTACTTAGTGCAACCATCAAATATAAAAGTGGAGGACAGTCCTAAATTCCGACCAAATAATTTGTACGCGAATAGTTCCCGCTTATTGCCTCAGCAATCAGAAATATTCTTGTACTCACCCACCGAAGAAAGTAATAAAACTTTCAACATCGAAACCCCAACGAGTGATATTAGCCAAATCAACCTAAATACCAAAGATGTACGTAACAGCGGCAGCATGAAGTCTAGCAAGGAATGCTGCCCTTTAACAGGACAAGAGGAGTTAGCAGAAATTATTAACGACTTCAAAAATAACGTTTTTACCATATCGGAAGTGGAGAAACTTGTAATGGAATGGAGAAATAGAAACGAAACTCAACAGTCGCTTAAAGAGAAACAAGAGCAATTAAATAAAATGCGTGAAGAGTATGACAAAATTCAACAAAAGATAAAAGAAAAATTAAAAAGGCCAACACCATTCGACCGAGTAAAGAAAATGTTTTCGAAGAGCAAAAATAAAAGTAAGTTTCTTTTTAAACCATATTTTAAGCAGAGAGAAATATTATTTTGCTATCAAATTATAGGACAACATATTTTATTTTTCATTTCATAAGTAAAATTCATCTTCCAGATCATGACAGCAATACGGGCACAATCGAGAAAAGGAACGGAAGCACGAGGCCTAACAGTAGCTTAAGCGACAGTAAGTAGTATGACCAATACATTAAATAAATAGATTGTTCATGGAAATGTACTTTACTGCGTTTCATAAAGTAACTTTTGACTTTTGGCTTATCATTTAATTTAAATAATTGCAATACTTTCAGGTTCATCATCGTCAGGTCGTCTCAGCACAGTGAGCGGTGGCAGTGCTGCAGACACCACCAGTGTGCAGTCCGAGCACGACGCACACGCCAGGTCTATTGTAAGTCATCCTTTAACCTTTATATGAATATGAGGAATGAGAAAATATAGTAGAATTCATTGTGGCATGGAACGTGGTGATGATTTGTTTTATTCTGATAAGATATCCTCGAGTACGAGCACACTGACGATGCACACAGCGTGCGATGACAGCCGGCTGGACGACTACCTAATCCCGCCGCCTCCGCGTCCGCTCAACGGCGCGCCGCAGTTCACCACCTTTGGACATCCCAAACATGACAACAGGTCAATATTACTGCTTATATACCCAAACTTTTTAGTAGAAACAGTTGATTTATGTGTAGAAACTCAGCAGGTCTTGCGAAATTTGCTGTGAGCGCTATGCACATTTAAGTTATTGGCTTATTTCTTCTAGGGGTCAACACATGGCTACGATAGTAGAACGCGAGACATCTGCTTCACGTGAAAGACTAGACGAGAGTGAGTCGGGCGGCACGCACCTGCGGCTAAAGTTCCGCGCACGCGACGAACGCGACCCTGCGCATATGTACATGAACATATCAGCCACGCACACATAGACACACGCACTCTGCGTTATGTTGACCCTTACATTCTCTTTGAAATAACAGAGACATATGTCAATCGGTCCAATAGGATTTTTATCCATTGACTCGATTAGCCCAATGAAAACATCCATTAGAGCGTGCGCACGCCTTTGATTAAACTTTCGCTCAACTGTTTAGTCGCGCTTTGTTTCCTATGAGCTTATAAGGAGGTGGGGACACTACTCGATTTTTAGTTGTGCAACTAAACAGTTGAATTGACTGCGAAACGCGATAATTTAGTCAAAATTGTGTCCGCTCTTTTTGTATTTTTAATGTCAGAGATTTTTTCATTTTATTGCAGCTCTAGCATTTATTGTATCAATCATTGCATTAGAAAAATAAAGACTGAAAAACATATACTCCGATTCAACTTTATATTGTAAATATTTTGTAAATACGTAATAATGTAACTGATATTAGATTTAAAGTTCATAGAGGTCTTATTTATTGTCATAATATCTTTAGAAATGATATTAAAAGGTATGGCGCCTTAGTCGATATTGTAAAATAAACGTTTGTAAAATTTGAAGCAGAAAGAAAAAACATTGTTTTTCAAATATTTTATTTAGCACTTTTATATTTAACTTTCCCAAAATGCATTTATACCTGCCTAAATCATGAATAAATTTTGTTAAGTAAAAAAAATTTTTCTTATAACAAACCTTTTCCCTACATGGATTTTAAACTAATTAAATTTCAAGCCGATTGTTAACAATAATTTGCATTTTTTCATTAAATAATAATTGTCACCTAAATTAAACTAAAAAATACTGACAATTCAATGGAAATAATAACAATAGTCTCTTTTAAATTGACTTTTGTACATTTCCAAATACTTTAGCGGCAATTTATGTATAAAATATTTTAACACATTAATCAAAGTAATATAAAAAGATCACCGACTTCGTTGAATTATTAGTAATTATTTTATTTGGACGTAAAAAAGTAAAAGACGTCTCAATATAAAATTACGCGTTTTTGTAACATACATTAGCACAAAATATCACATCTTTTGTCTTTTATAACAGTAATTTCATTAAAATATTTAGCACACGTCGAAGTAGTCGATCTTAAATATATTGTACGTATTTTGACATAAAAATGTTCAAAATTAAAAAAAAAATGCTTTAAAACAATTAAAATAATGGTAACTCAAGTCAGGCTCAAGTGTATCAAATGAAATTATGTATTGGCAAAGATATATTTTTAGAAAATGTAACACTAATTGTGTTATGTATGAAAAACTATACAAAAAATAAACTTTTTATTTAAAACGCAATTAATATAGAGAGCTCATGCTGGAATAATAACAAAAAAATTCTATCTGTCGACTGAACTTTGTAGAGCTTTACACTTGAGCCTTAATTTGTTAGCAAATCTCACATCTAAAAATAAATACAAAACAATACATTAAAATATTAGTATACATAAAATTTTCTAATAATCATTATTGCAAATACAACTGGTTTCAGATATCGCACGAAATTCACGCGCACATGTAAAATTTTATAACGTTAAAATACTGAAGAAGTAATCATGTATACGGATTTCGCTCAAATAGTTGTCCGTTGTCAAGATTATAGCCTGACCAGAAATAAAAACCCTCACCACATCGCGAAAAAATAAAAGTAATTCCATTGCGTATAATAAAATAATAGACGATTGGAACAAACAAGGATTTTTCATTCTTGGTTAGACTATAAGTGACAACTACGACAATGTTCTATCGTCCATCGATTACGTTACAGTTGCCTCTAGACAAAATGACTTTCCATTAACGATATCACGAACAGAATCGACAAAATGTGTAAAAACACATAGGAATAAATGACACAATCACGTGACTTATTGAATGTAATAGGGAATATGCATGTATTTTTTTTCTTTTCTTAAACGATACTTGTTATAAAATAATCAGAAAAAAAAATTGACGCGAAAATATTCAACCATTTTTTTTTTTGGAATTAGAAAAAAGTCCCTTTTTAATGATTAAATTTTACCACTAAATCACATTATATTAAAAAAAATCTTTGCAGGAATGTTTTTTATAGTAATAAAGTAAAATTAAAAAAAAGTTTGGTGCAATTTGGCGTCATATGCATATTGCCTATTGTCTGTTCTATATATTTTTGACTTTTCGTTCAGCGATAGCGATAATCGAATGTTACTTTGTCTAAGGGCAGACTTATAACTCGTGTTATAACACGTTAAATACAATCCTGACAACCAAATCTACTGAGTAGATCGCCTAAGACTAGATACACCAGTTTTTTTGTAAATATATGTAAATACATATTCATAAATACAGTAGAACCTCGATAAGTTAAAGTCCAAGGGCTCTGAAGAGAAGGGAACAAAAAAAATTTTGAGGTTATAGAGGTTCCTAAGTTACCGAGGTTTCAGTTATCGAGGTATATATTTATAAATATATATATATACAGTCAATAAGTAATATATATTATAAATGATTAAGTTTGGTATGCAGCTGTCCGTTGTGGTTGTGCGGTTGCGGTTGCGGTTGCGGCAGCGAAGTGATA
>NW_013527026.1:3910254-3925924 GCF_000836215.1 Papilio polytes
CGTTGAAATACCTGGGTCGCCCAAATCGTGCGGAATGGAGTCCTTGATCTTAAATTTAACAGACTTCCCATCGTATAGAGATTGTCTGCATTTCGCCGTCTCCAAAGCTATCGAATCTCGGAACATATACTGCAGGACAACCTGAAATTATAATTCAACAATTTTAGATATGTAGTAAAAAACAATTTTTTTTGTTCCGTGATAAACAAAATTACCTGTAAATTTGGCCAGAGTTGTGCTATCGCAAAAGATGCGTAGAAATGTACATCATATGTGTTGTACATTCTGTACTCGTGACCTTCCAAGTATCCGAAAACGCCAAATTCATGCCTGTTATTAATTAAAAAAAGGTAATGAAAATTTTCCCTCTAAAAAAATAACATTTGTAAGATTATAAATTTACAATTACCTAGGATCTGTTTCAGGATATTCATCTCGGACGTCAAACCAAATAGTTCCTCCATCAGCGACAAAATAAAGCTCGTTCATTAAGGCACTTTTCAACCAGTCTGGGATGTTGCTAAAAATCATTTAATTGTTTTAAATTTACTCAATAACAATTATAATGTAGTAAAATATAATATTACCTATTTGACAAAATTGGATCCTGCCATTCAGCAATTTGTTTTTCCCAGTTTTCGTAATTTCTTAAAGCGTAAGCAGCTATGCTGGCTCCGGCTATTGCATCGCTACCAAAGTACTTTGTATAATATCTAAAAAAAAAACATTTAAAATAAGAACAAAACACACTTTCACGTACATTTTACAAATAGTCTAAAAATATACCTTTTATGTGTTTTCTTATCATTTTTGTACTTTATCACAGGCATGTCCCAGACAAGTGCAAATTCTGTTGAACCCACTCCTCCGGGGTCCAGACTTATACAACTAGAGAGCCCTAGAGAATCACCTACAAAGTAAAATTAAATTATACTCTACTATATTTAAATACATTTTAATGCAAAGGAATGATGCATTATTAGAAAATGATTGAATGAAATATACTTACCAACTCAAATGTTTTGCTGTAATTAATTATTAATATTTAAGATATTTATATTCTATTTTAAGATGCAAAAACAATTTAATCACATTTAAATACTTACATTTATAAATTTTCTGAGGTTTTTCTTTCTTTTTATTTTTATTATCGGCCTCTGTTTTTTTATCGTTCACATTTGGCGGCGACGGAGTGAGACTCGGATCGGGTTGTAGTTTGCCATTCTTCTTCAAACAATCCCATACATATGAAGAAGTTTTCGTAGAATTCCACAAACAGTAACCTTGGTGAATGGATTCGTTCTCACATTTCCGTTTAGCGATGGTAAAGGCGCACGTAATGTCTGCTACCTTCTGCTCCAAAGTTACACCACAACTATATTCTTCTGAATATCTTTCTAAATCTAGTTTACCTTAAATAAAAACAAATTAGACATATAAATATAATGATTTTTGTATAAATCTGATTCACGCAAAAACTACTGGGCCGATTTTTAAAATAACATAAGCTACAATTTTTTTTATTTTTCATTTTCACGCGGACGAAATCGCAATCAATAACTAGTTTTAATATAATTTTTTAATGAATCATATTCATGACTCATTAAAAACACTTTAGAAAAAAACAATTCTATATTTTACCTAGAAATAATAAACAAGATTAGCGTTATCAGATTATTGGGATATTAAATAAAATAGGATTTAATTTTATCTTTTTTATAAAAAAAAAGGAAAAATATAAATACAACCTGATTATTTAATATCATACAATATATAAGAAACCTTTTTTTTTATAAGTCCTTTATAGTTGTTTAGGTAAACAACAAAGAAACAAATACAATAAATGTAACCAACTTTTAGATAGTTTCTTAATCTAATAACATGGACTTTGTCATTTTAATCAGCTGTTATGATAAAAGTATTAATTTGAACACCTGCTTCTTAATCACACAAATAACTCACAATCTAATACATAAGACATTTTTTATCCAACATCTTACTAATATTATAAATATCAATGTTTAGATGGATGGATGTTTGTTATAAGGTATTTCCGGAACAGCTCAACAAATCTTGCTGAAATTTGTCACAGATGTAGAATAAGCGTGGAAGAACACATAGGCTACTTTTATCATTTGTCCTTTTTTTAATCTCCGCAGACGAAGTCGCGAGTGACAACTAGTTGACAATATATTTGTAATAGAACCACAGAACAAAATCATACATAGGGGATAGAAGGGCATATTTAATGATTTTTTTCTTTTGATGCAACCTAACCTCTCTAATACAATGAGTTCTCCTGTTCTCTTCTATCTCATATTATGTTAATATAGAAAGGTACAGATGGCAATATTGAGGTTAACTAAATACAAGATATTACTCACCAATATTCTTCTTTTTGTTTGGACCTCCTAAAACTTCAGTCCAAGTAAATGTAATGTTCACATCACGATGCTCCTCACACACATTGGTCGCAGAAAACACAAATACTGCACATGGTAAGCTGCTATCCTGAAAAAAATAATAATAAATAAATCGCTCATAAATGGTAAAAAATCAAATCTTAAACTTAATAACAGATGGTACAGATTAAACACTAAAATAAAAAATATATAATTTATATATATATAGATTAAATATATAGATTAAACTATTTCTGACATTTAATCTATTTAAAATATATTTACCTTATAATTATGAGGTATCACAGGTGATATTTGTCTGCAGACTAATTTAATTCCATATTTAGACAAGTCATATGTTGTCCATGCTCGAGGGTACAGGGCTGTGTATTCACAATCTGAACCTTTTAGATTCCATTCCCAACTTGCAGGTGCCTTTTTTGGTTTCCTTGAATTTAATAAAAAAGCTTTGAAATTAAAAACAGCCAGTTATTTCTCATTTTTTACAAAATGCAACTGGCAGTCAATAATTATTCAAATGATTTATATTAAAATTAAAAATTGACTCTAGAACATTAACTTCTATAAATAGGCAGAATATAAGAGGTTGAATGTTTGTGACTATTTAATTTTCATCTTTTTGGTGCTGATGGCTATGGTCTGATAATAGAGTTAGAATTAACTATCAACATCAACAGGCATATTAAAGTTGTAATGATGTGAAACCTATCCATTTATAGAGATCAATGGTTTGGAATATATTATAGAAATACAAATTAGTATAATAATATTTGAAACTTACTTATAAGTTGATAAAACAGATTGATATATTGTTTCATTTTTGGCATCTCTTATGTTAACAATAAACTGACATTCTGGTACTGTTACATATTCATATATACCAGGGAACAGTTGAAATCGACAGAATTCACCTTTAAACCCTCTGCCAATTGTACCACCTCCTATACCACCTATAGGACAACCTGTAGAAAAGTATAACAGCTAATTTAGACAATGAGATATCTATTAAAAATTAATGATCTCAGGATAGAATTAGAAAGTTAAAACATAAGTACTTAAATTTCTTACCATACATCCTTTGTGCTGAAATCATATTTACATAGTCCATTATTGGACGTTTCTTCTGTATTCTTTTCCCTACATAATACTTTAGATACCTGAAAATAACATATTCAGTTTTTGAGTCAGTATGTAGATGTATGTGTGAAGTCAATCAACATGCACTAGGCTACCATGGTTGACTATGGCCTAGTCACCATACTGAGTAGGCTCTGAGCCTTTCGGTATGAACTTATAGAGAGTTTGTTATAATGATGATATAGATTCTAGTGCTAAGAAAATTAGGTCATCTAATAATTCTCTTGAACATATGTAGTGCTATATGTTATAAATTTATAGAAATGTGAAAAATTCCAGAGTATGTTTGAAATTACTTACCTTGCTGTAAGTGGCATCATTTCAAACATTTGCTTAGGTCTGGGTATAATTATTTGTTTACTTTTAATAGGAAATTTATGGTTTAATAATAATTTTAGGCCTAATTTAGGAGGCTTATCAAGGCCCAATTCTTGATCACCTATAGCTTCGAAATCCATCTTATTATCTTGTATAACAACCATTATCCTGTATTAGAAGACTAATTTCTTAAATTACACTTTAATTTAAATCATGACCAAAGTACAAAAAGAAATCATGGCAATAGTGTACTACTAAGATAAAAATACTATCTCGAAAATAATTTAATGACTAAAAGGAAGTAAGGAAGGGAAATTGACGGCTACTGACAGCTGACAGCTAATGACGGACACGCTTTTTTTCTGTCACCGTGATACCCGTCTATTCTATTACTTTTTATAAGTTTTTTATGTTTGTTATAATATTATATTACATAGGCTAGTTTTCTTCACACTAAAATACTCGAGGATGATTAAATATGCGTGATTTGTCAAACTAATCAAACTTATAATTAAACAAACTATAATTACCCTCACTGTTAACTTTTCATGTTATTCGTGGACTTTTAATTTAGTCTGTGCTCTTTATTCTTTGAAATTGTTGAAATTGTCCATAGTCCTGTCAAAATTTTGCCAATATTTACTTATAATAGTATTTCATAGACTGGGATTTTCAATCTAAAAATATCACCATTAAGTGAAAAATAAGGGACTATAATTAATGTTTTCCTACCATGAAAGGATGCATATATAAGTAAACATATGAAACGAATACTAAATATGTTAAAATAAGAAGTTGACAGTGAAAGCTTTGTGGGTTCGTTTATTACATTAACGAAGCTTTTAAATCATTAAAATGGATATACCAGTACAAATAGCGATCCGCCTTAAACCTCCAAGCATTGCAGACTCGTTACAGTGTATATTTAGTAATCCAGTGACTCAAATAGTGATAACTGAAAGTGGCCAGACTTTTCATGTCAACAGAGCATTACCAGTCGATTGTACCCAAGCTCATCTGTTTAATTCATTTATGATTCCACAAATTAACTGTTTCCTGGATGGATGTGACACATCAGTAGTAGTTTTTGGCCAAGCAAGGACTGGAAAAACTTACACTCTGTTCGGACCAGGTATTCTTTAACTTATTTAATTTATTGCTTATGGTTCCATTACTATATTAGCTACATATCGTTGTTGGAGACTAATTCTTTTTGTAGGAGCTATTAGCTTAAAATTTGAATTTGTTTTAGGTTTTGAATGCATACATAGCGAATGCGACCAAGGCATCATTCCACGATTTCTTACTGACATTTTTCACAAGCTTAGTCAAATGCCTGAAAGGGAATTTATATTACATATTACATGGATGCAAGTCGTTAATAATAATATTTTCGATGTGCTTGGAGCTGGATTAGTTAGGTGTTGCAATGTAGAAGAGGCATTTCAATATTTACAACTAGGATGGAGGCAAAGATGTTTAGGAAATCACCATACAGTGTTCACAGTAAGTATGGAACAGAAATGGGTGGGCACAAATGGTGTTCTTAATCACAGAATGTCCACAGCTAGTTTCTGTGATCTTGCTGCATATCCTGAGCCCAGTCTTTTCGCTTTAGAGAATATTATCAAGGAATTGGTAGCGGGAAATCCTCCTAAGCAAATAAACTATGACCAGTGCATCCTTACAGCAATGTTGAGAGATTCGTTTGGTGGCAGAGCATTTACTTGGGTCATTGGCTGTATAAGTACAGAGCCAGAAGACTACCAGGACACCTTAAAGATTCTGAATGTATGCCTTTGTTGTAGAGGTATCAAAAATTTTGTTACCGTAAATTTATTTGCTGACAATAACACTCCTGTGTACACAGAAAAGAATGTTCTACCAGCTGACAATAGTTTTAATTTACAATTCGCAACAACACAATGGATAAAACTAGTCTCCAATGCAGAGGGATTGTTTAATAAGATATTACAATCAAAATCTTTATCAGAGACTGATATTAATCAAGTTAGCGAGTGGTTATTCTTAAAAGCTGAATGTGATGAATGTTTGAATGGTGATGGTGGTGATAATAAAGATGTGGCTACAAAACAAGGCTTACCAAGAATAGCAGAGGATACTGAGCCTAGTGAACCAAGTGAATCTGATGAAGAATCTGATTCTGAAGATAGTCATTCTGAAACTGTATTTCAAGATAAAGTTGAAAAATATATGGATTACTTTAGAGAGAAAAATGATCAGCTGTTTGCAGAGAGATGTGAAGAATATTTGAATCATATTGATTCAGATGATATTACTATTTCGGAGACGAGTGGGTCACAATCTCTGCCAATAATGACATCACAATCAAATTCAGGAAGGAGACGGACAATCCAGCCAGGTGAGAGCTTATCTGGTGCAGAACTTGAATTATTAAGGAAAGTAGCAGCCAAAGCGATATCACCGGAATCTCAAAAAATCATAATAGAATCTCACAAGAAAGATGTAGATCCTGAACCAAAATTAATAGAAAGGGAACTTCTGAAAATGATTGATTCTGCAAAGACAGCTGAGATTTGTAAAAAGTATAAAATGACAAAGGAGAAATATGCTCAGAAACAAATTTTAGCAAGAAAAATTTCTAAAGAAATAAGTGGCAGTCAGACACAACTTAAGGAGTTGATTAATCTTTGTATAGCCAAAGAAAGACTGATTAATGATTTAACAAAGGCAATATGCATTAATAATCCAAACAAAATCTACACAGATAAATTTGATTCTAGATTAGGTGATCAAGATGCCATCAAAGAAATAAAGAGGCATGAGACAAACCTCAAAACATATAAGAAACAAATAGACCAAATAAAAAGGCAAATCAAGAAAGATGAAAAAAGACGGAATACTTTAGATGTAGAATTAGTTAAAGATAAATTAAAATTAGATGAATTGTCAGAATCTTCTGTTGATATTAAAGATAAAAAAGCACATTCATTAAAACATTTTACTAATAGAATAACACAGTTAGATAGTATTTTAAAGGAAAAGACCAATGATTTGGCAAATTTAGAATTATCAAAAGATAAAGAGCTTTTGCTTAGGAAGGAAATTAAAAATTTACGCAAAACAAGGGAATGTTTACACGAACAAAGATGTAGTTTGGGACATAAGAGGAAGATCTACAAATCTTTATCAGACTCTGAGGTATATAGTATTTGATTTCTTCTGTTTAACACTTCAATGCTATGATATGCTGCAATTTTATAAATTTGCATTATTTTCAGGAAAGAAAAATACTAGAGTGTGAAGAAGCTATAGAAGCAATAGATACAGCGATAGAGTATAAAAATAATTTAATTTGTGGCAAATCACCGGCCGCGTCACTGTCAGACTCTCAGGAGAACAAAGACTCTCGGACCCGAGGTGAACAGATGCTCATGGCCAGGCTGGACAAGCTATCTCATGATGAAATGAAGTCATTACTCTACAGGTATTTCGAAAAGGTAAAGATTAAAATGTTATATTATGTTTGTAAGTTTGAAAACTTAGTCTTCATCATCATCAACTTGCCTTTGTCCATACGGAGTGTCGACACAGTATGTGCTACTCTTATACATTTCTATCAGCCGTCATATCTGAATCCACTCCCTTCCTAATGATATTCTCTTTCACACAATCCATCCAAACTTTCTTCTGTCTCCAGTATCCACTCCCTTAATCATGTCCTCTTTCACACAATCCCATCCATACTTTCATCTGTCCTGGGTAAATTTGAAAACATAGTCATTAAATGTTGAAATGCTGTCAGGTAGTGGACTTGCGCGGCGCGTGCGCAGCGCTGGAGGCGGGCGCGGCGGCGGCAGCGGCGGAGGCGACGGCGTGGCGCGCGCGCGCCGCCGCCGCCTGGCGCCACGCGCACCGTCCGCGCCCTACACAACATACGAGGTACGTTTACCTTAAACTGACCTCCACTCATACAAACACTAACAATGCTATATTGCTGTTAGGCATTCTTAAACAAAAATTATTTTTGTATCCTGTATTGTATGATTGACTAGTTGTTTCCGTGCGGCTTCATCTGCATGTACTTGTAAAACTCTATTTTATAAGTTTACATTTGTAAAGCTTACATTTTATTGCAAATATAAAAATTCAAATGGAAAAATGACAATTACCGTTACCATGGCAACCTTGCTTCTTTTCTGCTACTCGTTTGTAGTTTTGTATCTTTCCCTTGTGACTGTTATTTTCAATTTATTCACCTCTAAATTAAATAGAGGGAAATTACCTATAGACTGTCATTGTAGAACTTTTTATTAAAAAAAAAAACGTGGGCGTCGTTGACCACCTCTGTGTTCCCGCCGCTCGTTTGCCCCTTCTCACATAAAAAAAATAGTTATTCAAAAATATCCTATGATTATTCTACATAACAAAGTGCATGTATGTTCTATTTTGTTAAGTATATATTTGTTTTTTAGGTATACATTTGTATGTGTTGTTTCCAGATGTTTAGACGCGGGCATCATCAACGATAGAGCTTTGTCTCTAGGAGTGACCACGGACTCTGAGACGTCTGACGACGCGATGCGGCTCGTGGACCGCATGCGCCAGCTCGCCAGGTATCCTGCGGTAAGTGTGCTTTTATTTACGTAATATTTAATATCAGTACTAGTTTTTACCCGCGAGTCCGTCCATGTGGAATTAAAAAAAAATCAAAAGTAAAAAGCCTATTTCTACTTTTAGATTACTCTATACATCTATGCCAAATTTCATTACGATCCATCCATCAGTTTAGGCTACAAACTCTAACAAACATCTATTCATCTATCTAAATTTTCCATCTATAATATTAGTAAGACATAGTACATTCACGCTTTAATAAACTAAATTGTGTAATAGTCTCAATAAAATAAATTGTGACTACATTTTCTTGGGATCTAAGCTTCTATAATTTTTTTTTTGTCTAGGGTCCTGTAATACCGAGTCAGAATCTCAGACAACTGATGCCGGCCACCAATATGCCAGTGGCCAAAGTCACCAAGGAACGGAACAAGCTCGTTATAATACAACAGAACAAGAAAAACTGATATACAGCATTATTTTTAATTTCAACGCTCAATATCTATTTATTATCTATATTTCTTTTAAAGATTTTTAACTGAAATTGTAAACTTTGTGGTATTTTCATATTTTGTCTTTAGACAAATTGGCCACAATTTTGTTGCAAAAGTTCTTATATGAAACAAATGGAATCTCACAAATATAGCTCCGCGGAAATTATATACTACTAGGTATGAACCTTATCCCATGTGTACTCCAGACTTTGTTTTATATCTGTGCCAAATTTCAATAAGATATGTTGAATTGTTGCAGAATGATTGAGTAAACAAAAAAAAAAACTAAATTATAGAATCACATGGGAATCGTAACCATTCCCGGAATAAAAAGTAGCCTGTGTTCTTCCGGACTATGCTCTAAACCTGTGCCAAATTTCATGGAGATCCGTTCAGCCGTTTAGGCTACAAACGCTAACAAACATCCATCCATCGTAACTTTCGCATTTATAATATTTATATATGGTATATGATTACTAAAAATGATATATTAAGATGCAATATTGATAATTATGTGAGATGTTACAAATATTCACTGCCATGTTTTAAATTATTTAAATATAAGTGTTGGATATGTGATGTTTTCTACCCATTATGATAAAGCATTATTCGTGTTGGATTATTGCTTGATTGCTGGTATTTTTGTAATATATGTAATATGTGCCATGAATTTTAGTGACATAAAAGTTGTTCTTTTTGTATTATTAATTACAGGAATTTATTGATATTTTAAATTATTGCATTCGGTGCTTGTTGTTTAAAATGTCATTAAAGCAAGTGTAAAAAATGTAATAATCAATATTAATGTAGAATTATTACTAGTAACTTAATAATGTTAAACTGATTCCAATGAAATCTCTAAAATGTTAATAAAATAATTAAATTTCTAGAAATAATTGTTAAATCTATATTTGCAAGATCAAAAGCCTTAACTCAACTCAACTACTTTTTATTGTTTCTTATGTTATTATTTCAATTAATATACGTAAATAAGATTATAACACAAACTTGTACAGTGTATATGAACGTTTTGTATAATATTTGTTAATAATTCTTTTGCATCTAGAAATTAATTAACATAGACTAATAATTTTCGTAAATATCTCTGTAAAACTATGCTTAATGCATCAAATATAAAATTAAAAATAAATAACTTTTGTATGATTTTTAGAATTTTTTTTCAGAAACATTAATTGAAAGTTTTAGAATCTTATATCAATAAAAGGTCAGAGAACAATATTTCAGAATAAAACCTTCATATACTATGTAAATATAATTCATTTATTCCATAGTCATATTTAAATTGCAAATTACTGGTCGGTAATGAAAACAGTAAATCTGTGATTAAAAAAATATATAAGAACTATTTCATAACATTGTTCTTTTGGATTAACTATAAACTATTTTCTCAAATTGCTAAAGAAATTCAATTGTTCCACTTGATCTAATTTTTTGAGAGTTTTGTAAAGTTTCTTAGATACAATTGTTTAGGGAACAATATTAAATGTCTATATCTAAGTGCAAAAGGTTGGGAACCTCTGGAATATCTTTACTTTAACAATAAAACTTGATCAATATCACAGAACAACATTTTATACATTCTAAAAAATAAAATCAGATTACTATATTAGTGGAGGAATGAAAGCTTTAAAAGTCTAAAACTATTTACCTTATACTTTATGGATATTGATGTAATTTACTAATTCGGAGGATTATTCTGTTTCATTTGAAGTCCCACGGTATACATAAGATGCCCTCTGACAATACTGAATAATAATGTGTCACGTACAGAATATTCCCGCGCAGCTTCTGCAATAACACATATATTAAATGTAATTTAACCAAATAGCTTACAATAAATAACAAAAAAATTGCCCATAATAAAACATTCACTAATAACCAAGCTTGTTTATCGGCTCAAAAATATAACTTTGTATGGGAGTACAGTCCGCTGATTAAATGTAAACATATAAAGCTTCAGAAACTTTTATAAGCTTTTGGTTACAAAATATGTATCCGTCTAACCCACTAATTCATGATATTAACTAATTATTATGTGTTTTTAAAACCAAAGGTCTTGACAAGTTCATAAATTTTTGTAAATGTAAACACATTTATGCAGCTGACTGTACAAAAGTAGTTCGCAGAATCAAATGTATTCAAGCACCTTAGATAAATATATCGAGATCAATTAAGATTTTCCCATTTTATTTAAGTGTAACTTACAGTGTTAAGTTTGTCAATCCTGGTGAGCAGCCGCTGGCAGCACAGGATCATGAGCGCGGGCGTGATGCTGTCGTCCTTGAGCAGCTGCAGCAGCCCGAAGCGCTCCGTCACCTCCACGTGCAGCGCGCGCTCCACGTGCTTGTTACTGATATATGTGTTAAGAAATATAACCTATCTATACTACTTTACACACTTAGAAAAAGATTTTTTTTTATCATAGACAATAAATTGTCTGCAAGTGATAAGGGTAAATGTAATTTCTACTGAATAGGTCCATATAATCATAAAATAATTTGCTGAAAGTTTTCCCATCTGCTTTTATAAGTAATTGTTGGTTCATTAATTGTAGGCAAATGCATGGGCATCGCCAGAGTAATATGAAATCTGGCCATTATGAAAATGTAATATAGATTCTTAGATAGATAGATTAGCTTTTTTAATTACCATTGGGAAATGGTAAATATATATCCTACTGCGAAAAACTTAAATACTGCCAATTCCTATAGACCTAAATAAATAGATAACACAAAGTTGTTAATTCATAAAAATGACCATATCAATTGACAAGCGATATTTTGGTATAAAAAAAATTATTTTTTACTACTAGTTCCACATCAAGGTCTGGCGTCGCCCATGTGCAGATTTTACCAAACATTTGAACTTACATGCTGTATTCAGTGAGCAGCAACATGGCCTCATCGAGATGTTCCGCCATGAAGGCCACCAGCTCGTCCGCGGGACACGACGACGGTGTTATGAACTGACCCGTCGGTGACACCATTAGCGGACCTGCTTCACTTTAAAACAAAAAAGAATTTAAATGAAAAAAAAATAAACACCTATGTTATATGCTATGCATTTGACACAGTCTGTGCTACTACAGTATTTTTGTTACTGATAACTAAAATTTACAGTACAAATTAGGTGCAAACTTATTTATGTGATACTAGCTGTCGCCCGCGATTCCTTCCGTGCGGAATTAAAAAAAAACTTTGAGTAGCCTATGTGTTCTTCCAGATCATGTTCTAAATCTGTGAAAAAATATCAGTGAGATCTGCTGAGCCATTATGTAGATACATAAAACCAAACATCGATCTATTACATTATCCATTCATATTAATAAGATTTAAAATAAAAAAGCACACTTACGGCTCTACAACAATTTCGTATTTACTAAGAGATTCTGGTACTGATGCTGGAAACTTCTTTCCATGTCCGTAGAAGTCTCCTATAGATGTGATCAGCTGTCGCAAATGGTTACAGTACTGAGTTGCTGACACTTTGGGCATGAACTTTCTGGAAATAAGAAAATAATAAGTATTGAAAGGTTTTTAAAAACAGCTCACTTGTGTTGTAATTGTAAATATTTACCTTCTACATATGTGAATATCCCTCAATATTCTAGACAGAGCTTTCTCGTAATTCGGTATTTGACTTAACGCACCATCTTCTTGACTAACCTTTTTAATTAACTGAAAAACAAAATAATAAAGATTAAATTATTAGTACAGTATTAATAATAATTATAGTCTAATTAAATTACTTACCGATAACCATTCATTCCTTACATCAATAATATTAAGAAATACATCACCATCCAAGCTTACTCCGGTAAATTGGCCCAATGCTATTGTTCTACCTTAAAGATAAAATAATAATAAATTATAATAAATCTTAAATGGATGAACTAGCTTGGGGCTTTTATAGAAAAACAACTTTAAGACTGGCATGCGCACAAAAATATATATGTTATGTAGATAACCTAGAAATACAAACCTTTTAGATTAACCATATCTTTTGAATGTTGTGAAGCGAGTGACACAAGGCTCTGTAGAGCTCCCCTTATGTGGCTTATATTCCAACCACTGTCATATTTAACCTACAATAACAAAAATCTAGTTTACCAAAAAAAAAGTTAGTTCCTAGAATTTAAAACAATGCATTTTAATGATTTAAATTTAATTATTAAACTTAAGTTTATAGCTTTACCAACTTCCTTAATACCATAAGTTTTGCATAGATCCTCTGTCAATGATTTCACATGATCTCTCGTTGCTTTTGTAGATTCATACTTCTCTTTAGCTAAATTACTATTTTCATGAATCCAACTTCTGCAAAAAATTATTATAAATAGGTTAGCTAATACTTAAATGAATAAAATTAACTTTTTTATAAATCAACATACATTACATTGTTAATAACTTTTCTTTCTTCTACTTTTCTTTTCATTCGAGTAGCATTTTGAAATTCGTCATTATATTCTTGGTACGCTTTATTAAAATCAGATTTGCTGAAATAATTATACAAATTTACATTTTTAAGCAAAATAATCTTTCAAATTTCATGTCAAGAATTAGGTTTTAGTCATTACCTAAATTCTGGCTTCATATTGCTTACAGGTATTTTGTCAACATAATTTGTTGATATATCACATGCACTTAACACTCTGACCACTGTTTCTCTCACATTATTTCCATTTAAGTTGATTTTTACAAATTTAAATTGTCCTAAAACAATACAAGCATATCATTAATTTTTATTTTAGTATGAAACATGTTCTATGGCCCTCTTCAGGTGAATTAGTTGCTGTACATGTTAAAATGGGATTGGCATTGATATTATACATAAAAAGGTAAATTTTTTCATAGAGTGTACATTGTGAAGAATGGAAACAAAGCCTTGTGTTTAGTTGTGTATAGATTATTTAAATTTTGGCAAAGTGTAAATACTAGCTGTCTCTCTTTTTGTTTATGTTTTAATTTTGCTACCATTTTCAAACTGCTTGATCAATTTTTAAATCATAATAAAAATGAGAAATCTGAGTGTGATGTGTCTGTTCACAGAACACTTCACTATGTTGATTTGAGAGGTTTTACCTGTTGTTTAAAACCATTAGGGTCTAGTTTCATTTATATTACCTTCTGGCATATCCTTTTGTCTTAAATAAAAATGTAGTGCAGGTATTGACATGGTTCGACTAGACTGTTGGGCCTCTATTAAAGCACTTAACTGTTGTAAAGAGTTTTCATTAGTTTTCTGTAAAAGGAAAACCGAAAACTATTGATTAACATAATTGTAATTCCAATCATTTAGTACAGGACTGCAACAAGAACTAAAGACGCAATTAAGCAGAAGTTATAAGCGTTAAATTTATACTAAAGTGCATAGTTTTCTCTCATCAATACATACCCTTTGCTCTGGATATTTTCCAAAAAGATCTGGATGAACACTAAAATAAAATGGCCTCAATGCTGTGGAGATTTCTGCTGAGCTAAGAAATCTACATAGTGTGGCTCCGAAACATCCCTTCCTGTAATTTAAATAGAAATTAGAATATATTACAAAAAACATATCTTTTCTGAACAAGTTTTCTAGTACTGACATACTTGATTTTAGATACAGAATACATTTTAGTATCCTTACGATTTTTTGAATTAGAACTGGTTTTCTTAAACTTATTATTCTAAATTATTTAATGTGCGCACTACATATTGAAAAAAACATTTTTAAGTTTTTAGTAAGACATTGACAATTAGCTTTTGACTTTTAACAAATGTCAATTGAACAAATTGACATTGACGTTTTTGTTTTAAAACCTTTGGTCTCCTGGAAATTAAAAAAAAACTAATTAAATTGTTCATTCTTATATATTCAAGTATTCAATTAAAAGAAAAATAGCAATTAATTTGTGTATCGTAAATAGAAGGCATACATAAAAATTCTGAGCAATAAACGAAGCCTAAACTTATAAATGCATAATAGAGATAAAAGGTGGCACATGAACAAGAATTTTCTGCTTAAATATCTACTAGCCCTCTCTCCAAGGGCGGTAACTAAAACTTATATTATTTATTATGTAATTCAACCTATTTTAAAGGGCTACATCGTTAGAGGTACATAAAAAGAGTTGGAAGTATTGTGTTGAAGGTGATGTAAACAAGAAGGGAGTGCTGACTGAGATGGTGGAGAATAGATTAACCTGGAGGCCGAAAACCAGTTGTGCCGACTCAACAGGATTAGGATAAGGAAGGGAATAGTATTAATGGAACATGTTTAAAAACGAGATTTATCAATCAATCAAGTCAAACAAATCACAATATCTACAGCTTTGCGTGTGAACAATATTCATATGAGCAAAATCTTTAAATCACCTTCCGAACTTAGTTCGTTATTTTTAGCTCTCTTTGGTTGTAAAATATTCACCAAGCCGTTTACATTAGAGATAGACTATGGCACATAGTAATTTGGCCTAGTTACTTTTTAATTGTCTATTTTCTTTTAAATGCTTAGTTACTTTAAATTTGTTAGCGCTATATTAGTTAGCATTATTGCGTAAATATTCACAAAACCTCGGAAAGTAATTGAACAAAGAAAAGAAAGTTTAATAAGCTGCGACATAGTGATGATTGAGATTACGATGGCAGAGCCGGATGGCAAGAAGATAAAGTTTGAACGCTATAAGTTGGAGGTTAT
>NW_013527026.1:3926232-3938311 GCF_000836215.1 Papilio polytes
CCCAGCGCCAGCGCGCTCTCCGCCCGCACCACGTGCCATGATCCACGTACGTTACCTGTACCTTACTTGTCTATGCTCGCTGCTCACTGTTCACTTCTCAATGCTCCTGCCTGCTCGCACATTTTCCTTAACTCTGGTAGTTACATCCTATGTTTACAACTAACACTAATAATCCATAAAGCTTTTCTGAATTTACTATAAAAACAGCCTCTTAACAGTATTGAGTGGTTTCTTTGATACGTACATAACATGAGAAGTCAGTACTGTCCGTTAAAAAACCGCCCGATGTAAATGTCATGTTTTGTTACCAATACCTTGTGTCTTTAATAATTCATCTGTTTATTTACCTTTTGTTAATTATTGCCTTTTACCAATCTCTACTCCATCTATTGTTTTGTGTTCTGTTCTGTGTCGTGTGAACATACATTGCAAAAAGCGCCTACCATTTTATTTTGTCAAGTTTACATCTAAATCATTCAAGATTAACTTATGGTAGATGTGTTTTATTATAATTAAATTTGTTTGGAAGCAAATTGATGTATAGTACTTTAAAAGTTCTACATTTCTTAATGAAATTTTTTATTAAAACTTTCCGTGGACGCCTAAAACAGTGATGCTCTACCAAAAGTCTAATTACTTATATTATTCTGTATAATAAAGGTAACTCAACTTAATAAGATTAAAATATTTCAGTAATACAATAAGATTCAAAATACACTTTTTGGGAACCTTTAAAGAACAATGTAAACAACATAGGACCATAATATAATGTCGACATGGAAATCTTTTATAAACGCTTTTATTAATTAACTTTATACATAAATCAAACTTTATTTCAATATGACATTGAGAATTAAATGTTATAAATGTTGAAGTGGAAAACTTAGTTAGTGGTCGTAAATTATTTTATTTTTATGGTTATGTTCAAGAACAGCTGGGTCGACTTATTATTAATAAGTTTTTGAGTTCTACATATCATGAATGTAAGCCGAGAAAACATGAATAAAGAAGTTCTAAATAAATTGATCGGACCAGACAGATTTCATATAATAATGCAAGTGTACAAAGTAAAAAAAAACAAGAGTTTAAAAACATTGCAAATAGGCCATGAATATACGCCAGTCACGTACGCTTCACAATGTTTAAATTCTTGTGGTAATTTAGACGAATTACAATCTGTTACGTTCTTGACCTGTTTATTATGTCTGGGATATTCTTCCTAATAAGTGTAAAAAATGAAAATTAGCTTATCATGACGTGTTATCAATTAAATTAAGTAATAATTAATATTACTTTATTAAAACTTTCCTACGTTTATTTTGGCTAAGAAAACCTGAACGGAAATATCAACCGCCATGGAAATGAGTTTTGACAACTACTGATTATATTTCATCCATCGAAATTATTATAAGTGGAATGGAATTACAAAAATCTAGGTAAATGCAACGAACTGCTAGGAACTTTAAAAACATTATCATGTTATAATATTCAAGGTGGCTGCGATTGGTCGTTATCAGAGCGTGTAGGAGCGCGATGGGTCGGTCGGGCACGGTCCACTGCTCTTCTGTACCACCTCTTCAATTACGGCTTGCCAATAGCAGATATGTATTATCTTCAACATATCTTAACCGTGAATTTCCACTGCGGAGATACCTGTACAAAAGCATAGGGATAATGCCTGTTTTGTCCATATGTATGTTTCGGCAGTGAAAATCCACAGTAATAATGAAACTATTATATCAAAGTAAGTTGAGAGATTAAAATCTCGATGAATTCCAATTCCGTATATAAGTCTCGTGGAACAGAAATAAACCTGCCAATCCACTTCCAGGCGGAGTGTGAGCATTAGATGCAACGTTCCTTGACTCCTAAGACGTGAAGCGTGCTTAATGGGTATTTTAAGCCTCGCTTGCGTATCTATATTAGGAATTTGCAGTCTATAATTAGCCTGTAAGGCTGTGAGTACTCTGACGTCAAACATAGATGAGCTAGAAGCCCTTTAGAAGGCAAGTTGCGTGGCGTCCGCGAGTTGGCGAGCGAGCCCGGGCGGCGCGGCGTGTGTAGCAAGTAGCAACAGCGCCGCGTAGCTGTGTGTGTGAACCGGTCCTATAGACGCTAGCCACCGTTCGATACAACCACATAATTTAAATAAATGATAAAGTCTCGACTTGCGTTGCACAATTAAAACTGTGAAGGCCGACGGAACAGTACGATTTCGTTTACCCGTTGCGTAAATAGAAAGCGACCATTTGACAGGTGAAAATATTTATAAGTATTAACATAGAAAAATAACTACCCTGTAATAAGTCTACATTAATTATATTATTTACTAGAATGGTTATATCTAACCATAGATATCTATTATATGTTATAGTTCAGACACAACACCATAAACATTCAGTTTCCTCGCATGGCATTTATATGGAAAAAACCATCGCTGGCCAACGGTATTTACGTACAAATGCGACTTAGAATCGTACCCAGCAAGTATCTTCCTATATTCTTTACTAGTTATAGTACTTAAGTAGTTTACAACTACTCTTATGTTCCGATGAGTCCGTTTTACAGTTTTATACTGTCTTTCGTACTTATTTTGTAATTTAGATAGGAGATACTAACTATGTTTTGTGGTTGGATGCGAAAAGCGTGGGACCGTATTATGTGGAAGGCATTGGGGAGGGCCTTTGTCCAGTAGTGGGCAGATAAAGGCTGATGATGATGATGATATATCTGGAGCCCATAGAGTATATAACCAGACTATACTGCAAGACAGACTCTACCTGGAATCAAACAATGCATAATAAAAGGTTGAGTTTAAATCAAGGCATTTTTTTAGAATGTACAATTAAGTAGTTTTGATCGCCATATAGTGTTATTTTCTATATTTTAATTATTAGTTTACAATAGTATGGTATTAAATTCTTAATTAATATATTGTTGAATATTATAGTTTAATAGTTAGTTATTTACAATATCATTGAGGTTAATACAACTATCAAGAAATTTACGACTAAATAGCAAGTAATAAAATCTTAACTTAGCGATCAGATTTACAATACGATAGATAAGCCTAGACAAATGATAGATAATCGCAGTTTCATTTTTATTTTTAGTTGTCTACGAATTTAACATAACTAGTTCTTAAGGTTAATCGTGCGATATGCCCCTCCCTGTTGTATTGTGTTCGTAAATTGGTTTTTGGCTGTTAAAACTTGATTAAGTTTTCCTGTCTGCAATATCGGCCGATTTTAAAACAAAAAACTTGCAAAACAGAAAAAGTTTCAAAGTTTTCCGTAGTAATTTTCTGTCGTAGTTTACTATTTATATTTATTATCATATATTCATGCCATTCATGTATTATCGACTTCATTTTTCAAGGATAGAAGAAGAAAGGAAAATAGATTTAATAATAAGAAATTGTCAAAGACACGATATGAAAATACTTTGAGTTTTTGCGACCTTTTTGACCGACTTCCCAAAAGAAGGAGGTACTCAATTCGTCTGTATGTTTGTTTTTTATTATTTTTTAATTACTGATTACAATTTGCCTGATTTAAATCGTAAACTATTTTTATCTACAGTCTACGAGGCGTATAACTCGACTTTAACTTAAGGACATGCGATGTTGAATCTAAGCCATTTTTGTATTCTTCCTACATTGAATCAGATTGTGTATAATTAATAAATCTACTTACATGGAGGCAAAATAAAACAAATGACGTTATAGAGAACAAGCGCATGTATGAACATTATGGACGTCTTTTGCGTGCCATATCGGGAGTGAAGCGTGAGGCGAGTACATGTGTTGTGTTAATTAAACAATCTGACTGCGAGAGCGACACACAGGCTCACAATTAGCTCTGTTAATTAAGATCATTATTACAATAAACGACTTATTCGAGAATTATACCTACTTTGTGTACTAAATTGTAACATTTACCGTCTAGACTAAAAAATATACTTGCAGTTTATTACATTTTTCTACCCCATTGATCCTGACCATTAATTATTAATTTATCGGTTGTGGGTGAGTTCCTACAGCCGAAACATTCGCAGAAACATTTGTTATTACTTGCTTTATCAAATAGAAAAAGATTGATGTCAACATGTGTCAATTCAACATTGTAGTTAATTCAATTTCCAATATAGGCATACTTGGGTATGTATTTTTCAACACATAATTTGTAAACAGTTTGTATTGCGTAACAAATTATTTAATTACAGCAATTTTTTACATAATAAGGAAGAGATAAATGCGGTAACAAACGTATAGATATCAAGATAAACAAACAGGTCGCGCGAGTTGCATCTTCCGGAATGCAACTGTGACCTTCAATTTGACACGCTGATATCGCGCACTAACAAACGATGCAATTGCAAGCTTCGACCGATGCAATCGGAACCTGCACCACTCCAACTTGACTTGACCTAATGAAATGATCATTATTACTATACACATAAGGGTTACACTCGTGTTACATTTCGTTACAAGGAAGCGAAATTTAATATTAATCAGTAGAAAATTAAAACGGAACCATTGTTATGCACTTAATTATACTCTTAAAAATGTTCTTACTCGTCATAAAGTTTAGGTAGGTCACTGATTATATGTTATTATTTTCACACTCGACCATAGGACAAGAAACATTGCTGCCATCATATAGACAAACAGTAGTTTTTTTTTTACAATATAAGGTGGCACACTAGCAAACGGCCACCTGAATTCACCAAAATGGAAAGCGACCGCTGCCCATAAACATCCGGAATTGCAGATGCGTTGCCTACCTTAAATTGACGGAGGAGGAGACGCACATAAAGAGGACATTTCCCTCTCCTATGCGTCACCTCCACCGTCAAATCCACTTTTCCTTCCCATCCTTTCCTCTTAAGAAAAGGCTGGAAAGGGAAAGGGACTAAAATTTGGCCTCTGGCACCACACTCATCAGACGAAACGCGGAATTGCTTCCACTTCACGCGTGTTTTCTGTGTGGTCGTAGTATTTCACCGGGCGAGCCGGCCCATTGCGAAGATGTTAAAGCGGGCTCTACCAACACAAACTCGATACGTTAAAAAATACAAGCGAATTGATAACCTCCATCTTTTGAGAAGTCGGTTAAAAACTACATGGTTATGTACATAAATGGATTATTATCATAAAAATTGTTCACATATATAAAAACTACATCCCGTAACTAAGCATACACTCGTCTAATTCGTGCAAAAAATGTCGGCTAACAAAACTAGACAATGCGAGTCCTGTCAATTACTGAGGAGCGAGTTATCGCGGTTTTCATTGAAACGGGGAGCGATGACGGAAGGGGAGAGGACACGGGGGAAGGGTAATCTGGCCGAGCGTTCCCGGCGGTCGTTGATCTAATTGAAACATTTGAGCGGTGCGTGCGTGCTAATGGGCTAATTACGTGCATGAGACGTGAATTGGTGAGTCAAGGCAGGACGCGGGCCGTGGGTGGCAGACGGCATGGCTCCGGCTACCGATCGCCACATTACCTTATGCTTTATGTGTACCGTTTTCATATTGTACGTTCTACATTGTAATATAAAACAACGATGTTCCCACAATCAAAAAGATCTTAAAGACTTTTCACTGTAAATGATTCCAAATCACAATTTCAACTATGAAATATTTACTAGTATACTAGTAGGTATACTACTAGTCATATTAATCTTATAGAATAAAGAGTATCATGGTAGAGAATTTTTTATATTTTATAGAATGTTTAGTCGCACTTTCATGTTATTGACATATGTAACATTTTATTCTGTTAGTTACCTTCGGTAATTATTCGTAGTATACCGTGATAACTTTTATTTGGTACTATTGTAGCAACAGAACGTCTATGGGTACATATCCGTAACAGCATATAGATAATTAACAAGAATACGTATATTTCTTGACTATCTACATTTACCGTTCAATTACGTCCTGTAGAAACAATGTGACCACCTGGACAATTGTAGGAATAAATATTCCACATTACATAACAACAGCGCGGCGTAGAATAGTAATGGGCCGAGTAATTCCGAATCAATTGATTCCGATCCTATTTAAATTCATTAAACCATTTGTAAGCTACGCACGTGATTGTGTATAATTACTACCGGCGGTGTCTTTGAGTTATCCTGTGCCGGGAAATCGTTAGGAAAATTGCAGATGACACTACGCACCGAGTATTCCAGTAAACAGTTAAGTCACGTTATTAATGGAAATGTTCTGCTCATTGATAAACAGGACAAAAAGTCTAAGAAAATACGCGGTGTACAGTTTCATCTAACAGATACAGCAATTTAATCGAAATGTAATAAAAGCTAAGAAACATAAATGCATAAATAAATGTGTAATCTACACATTCAGGTCGATTCCTTATTTTTAATAATATTAAACCAAAATATGTAGAATCAGGTATTAAAGTTAACCTATTTAGTGCTACGAAGGTCTCCTACGAAAGTTTACTTTTAAGTTGTAATTGTTCGAAGCATTAAAGCAACTTCTTAAATAATACGAGATTTCTTTCTGTCTTGAATACATTTAACTATTATCTATTTAAAAGAACAAAAAAACATTAGGACTCTTCCTAGTGGAAGAATGCTACGACCTTAATATTTTCGTAGCAGCTGATTTTATTCGTAGCTGAAGCATAACATTTATTTTTTTCAGTTGGCAAGTTTTCCAAGTGGTCAGTTATGGTTTAGTTTTGTACTCATACTCTCAACCTAATATACTAAACATAATATTTAATTATTCAAGACTTTTTATTACGCAATCCAGTGTAATGTAGAGCTGAACAAACATTATTTTAATTACATTTGTAATTAAATGACCAAATTGTAGTTATGAATGCATCATACTTAATGAAAAAAAAAACGCAAACAAGAAGACTGTAATTAATTTACTTATTTAGATCTTTTTGTTAAATTGTTAGTTTTCACTAAAGTCCTAAATATTAAAGGAATATTCGTAGTACTATCTCGTGACATACAAATTATTTTATGACTTATGGTTAAAATTTATCGATATGTATGTCTGTATGAATATTGTAACTAGTATTCCTTTCGTGAAATCAATTAAAAGCATCTGCCATGATAAGCGATGCGGAATCGTATTTCGTAATCGCTAAGGACGGACATAAATTATGGATCAAGTTTGAACCCTATAGTTATTATGAAATTAAGAGGTATTATTTTATCTTTATGTATCTACTTACAATTACTTGAAATAAATATCTTATAGTTATATCATCATCTCCCCTGCCTTATCCTACTCCCGTAGGGTCGGCACTTCGGGTTTTCGTCCTCCAAATAACTCTATCATCCGTCATCTCAGTCATTACTCCCTTCTTGATCATGTCACTTTTCACGCAATGTATGTCTCTACTGGTATTCCCCTCCACATTCATAACTAACGTTCTTCTTGTTACATGTGATTCATCCCTTCTCATAACATGCCCATACCACGCTAACCCTTTACTCCTTATTATCTAAACCACTGGGGCTACTCTCAAACTTCCTAATTTATATGTATGAATTATAATTATTATAATTTTTTTCTGGGTAAGTATATGAGACAGATATTATCATGACGCTCTCATAACTTTAATGTATTTAGTTATTTTCGTGAAGGAAAATATTAAAAAGACTTTAACAAACTTTAGGTTGTTTAAACATACGCCATTTTGTAAATTAAAAAAATCGATATACAAATTGTAAAAACATATCTATGGCAACAGTGTATACTGGTCGAAAAGAATTCTAAATCTCGATGAAAAACTGGTATAAAAATTCCGAGCGAGTTGTAACTTTCGCTGGCAGCACACGTATAACGGCCCGCGAGAGACACGCGCCAAAAAAATGAGTGAGAAAAAAAAAACAAGAACAACAGTTCGTTATTTGCGCGTAACGGCTTC
Organism: Papilio polytes; assembly: GCF_000836215.1. NCBI lineage: Eukaryota > Metazoa > Arthropoda > Insecta > Lepidoptera > Papilionidae > Papilio > Papilio polytes. The sequence goes on from NW_013527026.1 coordinate 3,934,155, forward strand.
GGTAGCCGCGGCTGGTACGATAACACATCGCAGCAATTTCAATTTAATGCATGCACTCTTAAAACGAGTTGTGTGGACATTGTGCGTGTGTCGTTTGTGTACAAGATATGCTCGTGTGTTTAAATTTGGAGGTTTGTTATAGTTTTATTCCACATAATAATAAATAAAAATGTTTGTGTATTTGTTCCCCACACGCTTTTAAACCCCTGGTTATATTAACAAGATATTTAGATGACACCTGAAAAGGTTTAAGTCATTACAGTACCTATATGAAAAAAGAACAATTTCTTCATGACAATATTGACTATATTTATTATTTTTCATGGTCCAAATTTTTAGACTGCAATATTCTTATCGTTTCGTTTGCATGTATGGGGTCAATAACACGTTTTTTTCTATTTCCTCAGTAAATTTTACTTGTGTTAATTGAACTTAAGATAAAAAAAAACATTAATCATGTTCGTAATCAATTAAATGTTGTGAGAGAAAATAACACCATGTTTTAAATTGATTTCAAGTCTTCAAACAGTAGCCGTGTAGCTTATAAACAACTTTAGCACACTTTGATTACATCCGGGTTTTCATACCAATTACAACTTTGATATAAATTGTTTTTTTAACCGCTAAGCGCTTGCTAAGTTTGCTGACTGGCAGTTCCACTGCGAGTTTCCAAAGACGTATAACCTGTACAACTAGTATTGTTGTCTCTATTTTACTTAAAGAGAATAAGGTAGACGACAATATATTTCAAGACATGCTCCGATCTCCTAGGTGGGGACATATAGTGAGCTGGTGATGATGATGATGATGATGATGATGATATACTAACAAATACATCTAAATCAAGTTTGCTTCGCTATTCTTCTGTACAAATCTTATAGATTGTAAAGATTTGTATATTTGTATCTATTGAAATAACTCTAAAATCACTGCACCGACTTAAAAAATTCTTTCACCATTAAAATGCCACGCTATCAGTAACATAAGCTTTGCTTTTTATTACTTTTTATTTTCACGCGGGCGAAGTCGTGCGCAATTGCTAGGTACATCTAAAATTAAACCACCTGGCGACAGCCTTAAGTCCACCTCTAATATATTTTAGAGAATTTACGAAAACTGTACTAGAGTTCACTACGTGCAAAGCTTACAAGGTAACATTCGTAAACTATCAAAAGTAGGTTAGTATTTAACTGGGCTGCAGTCAATTGCAACTTATTTAAGGACAAATGTGAATTAAAGCAGTTAACTATTTAAAAAAAAATGTAGTAATTTGCACAAGACCATTAAAGCGATGTTATTATATATTAGACTAGCTTTCGCCCGCGACTACGTCCGCGTGGAATTAAAAAAAAACAAATGCGATTAGCCTATGTGTTCTTTCAGACTATCCCCTATATCTATACCAATTTTCATCGAAATCCGTCCAACCGTTTAGGCTAGAAACTGTAACAAACATTCATCCATCTAAACTTTCGCATTTATAATATTAGTGTGATTAAATATTACTCTAGAAAATAAAATCTTTGCTGTCGTTTTTTGTTATTCAACGGCTATTAATGTCCCTGCAAACCTTCCAAGGAATCTTTACAAACAACAAAAAAACAATGTTTAGTAGATCCTCGGTTAGTTATGACTTCTGAAATTCCAAGGGAGGCGTATGATGGGTATAGTGTTCACTCTAGTCTAAGGCAACACGAGAAAATGTGGGAGTATATTTATAAAACCTAAGACTTATTTCACTTTCTTGGTAACCCTAAAATTCTACCGGTCTCTACATTTCTACTTAACACAAGTTTCAAAAATAAATGCGCCTCTAGCACACGTATTCACCTTCGAACATAATTAATGCGGTATGCCACAGCTACGGCTGAGTTAGGCTTTGGTAACGTATAAAAAATGACACAGTTTACAACCGCCATCTGCCGGGGCCACGTGCGGCGCGTTATCAAAATAAAAATCTCTCGCCACCTGAAGCATACTTTCAATCATTGTTAGCCGGTACACTCATCGCTCAAACACGCATCGGATACGCATTCGACGATCATTTCTCTTCGCAATATTTATCTTATACGCTTATCTGATGCCCAGCGATTGTCTCACCTGCGTACAATATAGGAAGTTTATTCGTTATCTAAGAAACGTGAGAAAGCTGTCAGTCAGTATTGATTTTAAATGGAAAATTCCTAGCAAATCGATTAAGCCTTTGTTTCGTTATCGTGTTCGGTTCAGTGCGTTATTGTTAGTTTATTTTGTATTTTTAATTACGGATACTAAATTTTGAATACGGAACGGAATTCGTAAATCCTTTTTTCGCGTGCGATCTTTTGTGCGCTAATTATTTTAAATTACCTGTGGCTCTAATGCAATTAACTTGTTTCAAAGCCGGTATTATGTTAAAATAATTATGTTACCGCATAAATAATTACTTGCATATATTTTCATGCAATTATTTTCATAAGCATGGATTATTTTTTTAACAGATGGTAAAATTATTTAATTTTACAGATTATTTTTTAAAAGGTGATGAAATTAATTAAGTCGCCATTTATATACATAAGCCAGGATTATTTTTTAACCATCTGTTATTTTTTTTAATTACATTTCTTTAACATTTTTTTTCTATACTTTAATTTATATACTGTAACATAAAACTCATTTAAAACTTCTCGGAAACTGCATCTAAAGTGATATCACTAAACATTGACAGAGTCTAGCTGACTTTGAATTGAAGAGGTCCCCGTCAGAAGTCTTTACTAAGGCTAATTGATAGTTACAATTATAATTCAGTACATTAATTGACTGCTATGTGCCTAATTTTAAATATGTCATGCGAGTCAGTAACAATAACAGCGTCGCAATAAATAACGATAACGTCAGTTATGTGTCGTGACGATAAATTATCGTTCATTATAATTAGCACTATTTAATAAATAACTTTCAACATTACACAGAAATGTGATGTTATAATGTCCTGTACAATTATCAACGATGAATATATTTACATCTATTGAGAATATATATCAATACTAGCTTTCGCCCGCGACTCCGTCTGCGTGGAATTAAAAAAAAAAACAAAAGTCAGTAGCCTGTGTTTTTCCAGACAATCCTCTACATCTGTACCTAATTTCATCGAAATTCGTTTAGCCGTTTAGGCTACCAACTCTAACAAACATCCATCCATCTAAACTTTCGCATTTATAATATTAGTATTAGTATGATATACGTACAAATCCTACTAATGTTATAAATGCGAAAGCTTGAATGTATGTTTGTTAGTTTGTGTCTCCTAAACTGCTGAATGGATCTCTATAAAATCTTACATAGATACATATAGACTGCTTTTTTAAAATTCCCTCCGAACTAAGTCGCGGGCGATAGCTAGTAAAGTTATCACCATTGCACTTGAATTTGTCCGTTTATTGTACGTTTTATATGCATGCATGTTTATGCATTGCTAAAAATTGTAAATATAATATTGTTATTTGAAAACTGTTTGATAATCTCAAATCACAGATATTTCACATCTCTAAAAAAAAATAACGTTCTGTGTAGATGGTTCTACGTCAAATTGATGGCGAGAAGGAATTTTAATTGGCGTAATGTTATCAAGGCCGTTGCGGTATTCGGCTGCGATATGATGAACGTAGGATAAGCCGACCTCGACCTCACGGCCTCAAAACCAGGAGGTTAAAGTTCCACGTTGTTATGCATGTTCCTAATTCAATTGATAAAAATGGAGCTGGCACCTTAAGTATTGTGAAAAGCGGTTAAATGTGAATACGAGTACCCAATTAATTGAGGTTTTAATTTTTAAGATGTATAAATGTGTTTATCGGTTTTGACTTTCCAATGATTAGCCATTGTTATAATCCAGGTTCTGATTATAAGCCCATAAAAATTCACTTATTAAGTTTTTTGTAAACAGTAGAATCTCGCAGTCTATGGACAGTTGTATCCCATGATAACTGAATGCGTGATAAAGTTCCAGTAAATAGAGTTATCGGTATTATTGTGTGTGGGAATTTTACAGACAATAAGCTGTCATGAGTCACGGTGCAAACGAACAGCGGCGCTTAACACTTTTTTGTTCTTAGAAAATACTAATTGGTTATCATTTAACCGACGGATTACGGATTACGAATGAAATAACAAAAAAT
>NW_013527026.1:3939081-3945500 GCF_000836215.1 Papilio polytes
CGCCCGCGGCTGGTTTGACCGCATTATTTTCGAAATACGTACGCCATGATCCGGTCGACCGCGCTAGAGCGATCAAAACATTATAACGACAAAATACGCATTCGTCAACGCCGAACCTGTATTCGGTTCCACTTAGAGTTTCTTGTGATAAAATAATCTCGACAGGTTTGTGTCATGTGCGCACGGATTAAAGTTTCATGAGGTGCATCCCGGGCGAGGGCGATTGCGCGAGGAGGGCACAGGGACGTCGGCGGGCGATCCATCACCTGTCCGCCTCTAGTGCTCTCCGGGGCGAGTCGTCAATCGTCAATGCATCTCGTTGATGTCTTTTACTTAACGCTTACTTTGGAAAGTGCTTAGAGATAAGTGCGGTGTTCGATGTTTATATAATTCTCAATCTGAATGTTAATAACGGCTCCGTGTTGTGTTATGTTTGTTTCACACGCGGCCAGTTATTTGTTTGTTTGTGTGAGTGATAAGGGGCCGCGGCGGACTATCAGCAGTAAAAGTTACAAGTGCTAAATTAATCGAGCAAAAGTGTTAACTTATTATCGGTCGAATCTGACTTTCTACGTAAGTTCACTTGTTGATGCATTTAAATTTTGTTAGCGTTTTGTCTCACTTTACAAATAATAGAATAGAACAAAAAGGACTTAAATCTAAAAACAATATTATGAATATAATTCGATGAACGGATGCAAATAACACAATTCATTACTTTTGTTGTTAACCTATAATTTATCGCCGAATGCGTATTATTAAGTTTTGATTGTGAAATTGACGAAAAGTATTGTTAGTGTTTTCGTTACAAGCACGTGACAATACGCGCGTAAATTAAGGCCGTACCTTGTCTTTGTGAAAATTTTGTGATACTCCGTGATGTAACCCATTGACCGATAGGGAAACCTGTCTATGCGCGAAATTCGGACTCGGTAGTTTTTCGTTTATAAGTAGATAAACTTGCGAAATTTGTTCAGATGTATTCCGATTGTCGAAGAGTGAGGAGCCAACAATAAAAAACAATACGAAGCTTTTTTACCCTCGACATATTTAGAGCGACTCCTACTTGATACATTACGACCTTCAAGGTAATTCGGAATTAACATTATATCGCGGCATACATATTTTTTTTATTTAACTTCTTTTATTCAATTAAATCTTCATCTTAAACTGAACATTATGCTATAAAAACACGAGACTACCTAGTATTTTAAATTCAATTTATGATAAATATTTTTTTAACAATTTATATTTATTCGCTTTTATTATAAACTATTTTGCAGTTTATACTAATACGTTAAAATATATTGTGTTTATTTAAACAATTGCAACGTCTATTTACAACTGACTGCTGTTATTACAAATTGTTTTATTGATATACAATTGTATTTCTTAAGTTATTCCTAATTTTTAAATACTTGTAATGTAATAACATTAATTTAGAAAATAATTTTAATTCTTAAAGCGAAACATCTTAATTTTTTTTATTTATTTCAAAGCAAATTATTATTTTATTTCTTTATGTTGATGTCTTTTTCGTCCAATTTTAATATTCATGTCCATTAATAGGGTGTGGGTCACTGAGTGCGCATAATACTCATTAACGTAAGCAACGGGCACGTTACAATGTGGACAAGTGACTTCATCAGAAGTGGCGAGATAAATTGACTGCCGGCTCCGACAATGTCGACCTTTGTTACTCGTGTCGCTATTAACAAATGTTACGTCCAGGAATTCAAGAACAATAACTGCACTTTTATCTTAATCTAACTTTCTTCCCATATGTAATTTTTTTCGGTAATAACTTCGAATGCATGTCTATGTAGTGTTTTGAAACGCAATCACATTTTCTGTACTTTATTACAATTTATTACGGACATTTTTTTTTCTACGGATTCGTGTAGATGAAAATTTAATCCCCATCTACCAAAGTAGTCATCGTTTCATCATTAAACTTTTCTTGTTTTGACGAATATAGATTTGACGTATATATTTTATTTGCAGGTGGGTCGAGGAGAATTATGCGTGGGGCGTGCGCGTGCGCGGTGGTGTGCGCACTGGTGGCGCTGTGCGCGGCGCTGGAGCCCGAGGCGCGCGCCGCCGCTGAGCGCCAGTTGCTCACCCTGCTCGGTCTGCCGCGACGGCCCGCGCGCATCCGCGCCGCACCGCCGCCCGTGCCGCGCGCAATGCGCCTGCTATACGAGGCGCAGGGCGCGCTGCCCGCGGCCGCTGCCAACACGGCCCGCTCCTTCCACCACACGCCCACCGAGCTCGATAGCCGTTTCCCCGCGGACCACCGCTTTCGACTTTATTTCAACGTGAGCGCCGTGCCCTCGGACGAGGTCGCACGCGGCGCCGAGCTCACCTTGCAGCGTGCGCACAACGTGACGGGCGCCCAACGGCTCCTGTTGTATGACATAGTTCGGCCGGGTCGTCGTGGCCGTTCCGACCCTATCCTGCGATTGCTCGACTCCGTGCCGCTGTGTGCCGGTGAAGGTGTGATAAAGGCCGATGCGCTGAGCGCGGCGCGCCGCTGGCTCTCTGAACCGCAGCACAATCATGGCTTACTAGTAAAAATCATAGACGAGGAAGCGAAAGGTGTCGCTGCGCGGAGTCCGCACGTGAGGGTGCGGAGACGAACGACGGAGGAGGATGAGCAGTGGCGTGCGCTGCAGCCGCTGCTACTGTTGTACACGGAGGACGCGCGAGCGCGTGCTGCCCGGGAGAGTGGCGAGTCGCGCCTCACTCGGAACAAGCGCGCGGCCGCGAGAAGAGGGCACCGCGCGCACCACAGGCGCAAGGAAGCCCGCGAGATATGCCAGAGGCGGCCGCTGTTCGTGGACTTCGCCGACGTGGGCTGGAGCGACTGGATCGTGGCCCCACACGGGTACGATGCGTACTACTGCCAAGGCGACTGCCCGTTCCCCTTGGCAGACCACCTCAACGGCACTAATCACGCGATAGTGCAGACTCTAGTGAACTCAGTGAACCCGGCGGCTGTGCCCAAAGCGTGTTGTGTGCCCACGCAACTGTCGCCAATATCTATGTTGTATATGGACGAAGTGAACAATGTGGTGCTTAAAAACTATCAAGACATGATGGTGGTGGGCTGCGGGTGCCGATGACGAAGGGCCGCCGCCCCTGCCCGACGCTCGGCGCCGGCGCCCGTCGCCCGGTGCACTCCTAGTGATATCTCGTGGACCCAGTGTAAATATAGTAGCGGCCTCGAAATCTGTACATACTCGTAGATTAACCTGTATATATATTTGTGTAATAATTATTTTATTGATGAGATGACGTTGATATAATAAAAGATATAATTTTCTACAGTAAATTCCATTGATTTTCTAGTGTAAAAATCGTCCCTTAGTACAGTGAATGTTCTGCCATATTTCTATAGAGTGTTTACGGAAACGATTCTTATATTTGTACTAGTCGTAAAGTATTATAAATGATAAACTTATATTGAAACGAGTTAGCTACTCGAGTAATACATAAAAACGATAATTTGTAGCCTAAAGACGTCGATACCGTACGTAAAAAGCCTAATGGCTTCCACGCATAATTCACGTTAACAGTATAAATTATTAATTTTATTTACTGCTCATCAAAATTTATTTATATTTGAGTAAAATATTGTGTAAAATACTAAGAGGAAATGTGTGAAGTTTCACAAAATATTGTATCAATACCATGATATCGAAATAGTGAAAAACATAATTTATAATTTGTTTAATAACCAGTCACAACAATAGTCATTCGAATCTCGTAGACCGCGGCCGTCAGGCACGCAGTCTCCTACTCGGGTTTTAAAGGTCAAGATTTTAGACTAAATACCTGGCCACGGCCGTCTACAGTTTATCATGGGCTGAGGTCGCGGCTAAACGATTCTATTGAATCGGTACAATGCTCTATAATTCATTGTTGTGACTTTTGTAATTCGTACTTTGAGCTCGGAGCTGTTCAAATTAGCTCCAATATAATTTTGTACTTTGTAAATTCATGTCATTAAGAACTGATCATAGCTGTATGTGTCTACGTTGATTTTTAAAATGTTCAAAGAGTAAAGAAAGTTTTTTATTGATGCATTTTGTATGTTTTTTCTTAACCGTCCGCAACCTGTAAAACGGAGTATAATAATATACGAAAAGTAAAATTGGAACCACAGTTTTATTTCATTGTCATAAATAAACCTTGTATCTACTTTTTTCAATGCTATCCATTTGTTTAAATTTGCGAAATTTTACATACCATGAACACTATATGAACATGCTATACACAAATCACATCGTTTTGTATTATCTTGATTTCGGTTAATTAAAAAAAAAAACAAATTGATGTTAAAAAAAAGAATTTATAGAAAATATTTGACCAGCATGCCTAATATTTATTGAAATTTTTAAATTATTTAGGAATGCATACCGAAATATCTAGGATTGAGGTAAACACATCTCGCTTCGCATTGAAATTATTAAATTTTAATTTCCGTCGACTATAATTCACAAATCATTTATTTTCTGACACTTGATTAATCAAAGAATACAATATTTCTGTTATGTTATCATGAAATGGTCATGCAATGCTCTACAAAATCCATAGCTAAAATATCGCTCGAGCTCTTATGAAGTCGTTCCACAAACAATGTCGGAGATAATATTCCGAGTGAATTCCATTTAGAGTGTGGCAGGTCTCCAAATCTCAAATATTTCGTCACAAGGCGACTATATATCATGTTTTTGCCGGGCCGGCCGGGCCGCAGGAATGGCCGCCGTATAATTTGGCCACCCGGCAACCGCGCGGCAGGCGCGGCCGGCGTCCTACGTCTATATTATCAGTAGATAAATTTAAGCTTTGTCTTTGCCTCGTATTTCGTCCTCTCGAGGTTTTGCTTTTGTTCTTTTTTTTCTCAATGTGGACGGCAACAAAAAACTGAGTCGAGAGGCGAGCGAAGTGGGTATAATTTATTTTATAGCCGGCTCGCTCGTAACTCGGCGGTGGACGGCTGGACGCCGATTTATCCCCATCTCGGTGTAATTAACGTAAATGGATTGGCCGAAGTCGGTGCCTGTGAGTGCGCCCGCCTGCGCCCTCGCGCCCTCTCAGAGCTTTACTTCGACCACACCCCGTAAGCTCTCACACAACTTATTTTTCAAAAACTCTACGCGAGTAAATCTACGATACCAAATGTCAATTAAACATCCATTATGCCAAACCGCAAAACTAATGAGATGTAGGAAAGAAAGTTGCTTGCGATTACGCCGAGTTCGCGAGGAGCGCAATTTATCCCTCGGGGAATTATAATTGTTTTGCATTCTTGCGCGGGTATAAAAACAAAAGGGCGAGGTATGGGCCCCCCGCGCTGCCGCCCTGCAGACCAGACCAAAGTCTGACGACTCGCATTCTCCGCAGACAAAAAGCTACGAATGAATCAGTATAGGCAGACCTTTGTCTTTCCTCGGTCACTACTCTCTCCGATATTTCACTCTGGTCAATTTACCTCGTACTTAATCTGAAACTAATTTTATTTAATGTGACTAAATCATTTTTTACACTGTAAAAATCACGAACAGGGTAAGTGGAACTTGTATAATTTTTCCAATTTTTTGTGCAGCTGTTGGAAATGAGGACATGGTACAAAGTGATAGTTTGAGATTTCCTATCACTTCATAAGCTATCAGTTGACACCGGCGTGTCACGTGGTGCATATAATGAAGTGTCACTCGCATATGTGTAGCACAAGGGGTGCGGGGGTGCGGGGAGCGCGGGCCGCGGCGGCCATCGACCGCGCCTCTCCTTACCAAATATTTCAAGCATGCACATATTAAACTGGTTCTTATTTCACTTAATATTACTTTATTACTTTTACATTAAACATTGTATCTTAAATAACGCAAGCACATTGCGTTATGATACTTAGAACTTAATTTTTGATTGCACATGTCGCCTCCTACTTACTAAGTTACGCCGAGAGTCCAAAGTTCGATTGTAAGTATTATAGTGCATTGCAAACAAGTCTTGGAATTTAAAGAAAAGTTTAAGGAAACTCAAAGGATTTTGGGCTTTATGCCAACTTTTCTGAGAAAAACGATTTTCTCTAGAAGCTGAGAAAATATTCTATTATACTGTTGGCATGGACTTGAAACGCCCAGGAATTTCTTATCACTAATTTTTGTTGAGTTCTAGCTGACAAACTCTTGCATTTGTTACCAATTTTGAGGTGGTTTTACAAAAAAAAATCATCCAACATATTGAGACGGCGGCCATTGTGGATTTTTCATTTCGTGCCGTATTCTGCTCGTCAAGTAATTTAATGCCTACGAGAAATTTCGACAGTGGTAGTGCCCGCTTTAACATCTTAGCACGAATGGGCCGGCACGCCCGGTGTAATACCACGACCACATAGAAGACAGGCGTGAAAT
>NW_013527026.1:3945740-3951808 GCF_000836215.1 Papilio polytes
AAAAAAAAAAAATTGATTAAAAAAATATGTAACATTCCTTGTTAATATCATTAATTGACCCAAATCAGACTATGCATTTTTATATACATTGAGTCTAGGCGACTATACTAAAACCAGATTGGAAAATTCAATAGTTTGTTTGTGACACCAATATTTCATTCAACCGAGTCTAGAACCCGAGACCGACACAAACATTTGATGCATAATTCAAACATGAAATTATCATGAGATGTTACATGAACAGCAAAGACAACTATGTAAGGAAAGTTGCGGCACTAGAAATACACTGAACGTACATTTTTAACGTGAATCGCATTAATAGCTACTATTTTTAGAACGTTTTAATTTCGCAGTCTGCATGTCTAGCTATTACGTTTCGGTTGAAGGATAAAACAGCTTTTACATGCGACTCCGTCCGTACGGCATTAAAAAATAGTAAATAGTCTGTGTTGTTATTATGCTCTATATCTGTGACTAATTTTGAAATAATTTATTCAATCTTGAAGAAATGTAATATAGTAAAAAATAAGCATCCATCCATTAAAATATCCATCCATAAAGTTACGCGTTTATAATATTGAGTATATGTTATAACTAATGGCTTATGCACTGCCTATATGAAACTTCGAATTAAAACCATAGAATAATTGCAAGTCACAGATTGGAGCAAAAATAATATAGTCAATATTTAAAAAATTAAAAACACAAAGTGCAAAGCTTAAAGCGCTTTGAGCATATTTAACTGTTGAATGTAATATTTATTTCGAGTGATTGTCAACAGATCAAACGACTGTCTTTACAATTAAAGGAAATAATGTAATAAAGTAGTAGGGGAAAACCGGACATTATGTAGTACGCATCTCTATTGTTTACATTATACGTTATATGAATAAATTATTATTACTTCGGTGCTCATTGACGCAACGAGGAAAAACAACATAAGTTGAATATTTTACATTTAATACCAAATTCCAAGAACGGACCTTATATGTTTATAAATAACAAACAAAAAAAAATATTATTTATACTAAATATAAACACGCATTTTGTTATAGTCAGTACAATTTTTTTGTACGTATGTCACTGATAACTCAAGTTTATATTTTATACTAGCTTTCGACCGCGACTCTATCCGCTTGAAATTAAAAAAAAATCTTAACACCTATGCTAAATTGAATCAAGATCCGTTCAGCGGTTTGGCTACAAACTCTAACATTGTTCCAACCATCTAAGCGTTTGCATTTATATTATTAAAGAAACATTTAGATAGTTCAAAAAACCGTGTGTTAGCACCGACCGTACGGGAGTAGGATAAGGAGAAAGATCAAACAATCGTGTACCACTTTGACAGGGTCACTAATTCGCCCACAGATTTTTTTATTAAAAACCTTGACCTCCTCTCTAGCTTCTACTACATTTGGTTTAACTTATTTCAAAGTCATTTTCTCTCGTTAGTCGCTTTCACGCGATTGATTGAAAAAACAAATCCAAAGCTCAGCATTTAAAAGCTACACGAACCTTCAATTGTTTATAATTGTAGTAGGAAATAAACATTTTCTCTTCCTCTAACCACGACCTCGGAAGAGTTAAACTAAATAGTAACTGGTAAAATGTAAATGGGCTACAATAATATGTAACAATTGCGTAAGTCAGCGAACACCGATAACCCTGTTCTGGGTGAGCCTCACTAAGAATAGCTCTCGATAACATTCATTCTCTTACGCGGTCAAGTTTGCTAAATTTTTGATTATTTGTATTGATTCTTTTTTCCATATATTTTTAAATTATAGTGACTTCTGTCTACAGACATCCGCATTTGTAGATGCGTTGCCTATCATTAATCTACAAAGGACACACAGAAAGAGGATATGAAGCCAGAGTCCTGCGCCCGTTAAATCAACTTCTGTCTCAAAACTTTCTTACAAAAAAGGAGGACGGAATTAGGTTTGCAGCAAACACACACATCACGCGATTTGCGGAACTAAAATACAAACATACGTAGAAATACGATTCAAACAAAACTACAAGATTCTTTACTTTAGTAATCCCTAATTGTTTAGATCGCTAACTAAAATTAAGGTAAGCCTGTTTCCTGTGTACATAGACTTTAAATAATTACCTTAACAGTCCCTGCAGAAGCTAAATGTAAGTTACACAAAATCCAGTCTTAAGTTTGCCATTTGCTTAGTAATATCTCTGAGTACTAGTCTAATTTTGACTTTCAATGGTTCAAAATATTTCTCATACTTTTTAACGTTATAAATAGGTTTTGTTGAACAACATTATTATTTTTCTTTGTAACAGATATCGATCGTAAAAGATTACTTAGAACACAATCACTTGTTGATGTTAGTTTATCGACGTGTTGCGTTAGTTTTTTTAATAACTTTCCTGCAAGTATACGATCCGTGACCACTTCCCATAAAATGTGCAATACGTTCCTTACCGTACTTTGGTATCCAATAAAAAAGTTATTTATGGTTTACGTTTATCTGGCCTTCACGGTTTATTACGTGCAAAACATGCGTCTAGTTGAAAATGTAAAAAACAACTACATTTTCATCAAAGCATTTTTTGAAATAGTGTCTAAGATTACTGATTGAATTTAAAAATAAATGAGCTATGACTTGCGTAATCTCATACACGTATAGACAATAGGTTGCCTCATATTTCAGCGAATGCAATGCGTTTTGGATGGGTCTATATATTTTAATGGTGTGTGAAGCTGCGGGAAATGTTTGTTTTTAAATAAAAATGATACGCCTCCGGTCATTGACCGATAACTTACAAGTAGGTACAGTTTGCAAAACATTGCTTACATGAACGAACTATTGTTTTATTCTTTCAGTACAAGTATTAGCGGTACGCTTATACGCAACCACACCTATGAGAGGTTTTACTTATATCTATAGCAATTATATGTCAGAATTATATACTGTAAGATGGTAATTTTTGATTCTTTTTATAGAATCTTACCTCATGATGACTTTAAAATTAAGAAAAACAGCAGTTTAGTAATATTGGCTAATATACATAATTTAATTAATAGTTGTTGGAGAACATTAACATAATAAATACAGGCAATATATGAATGCTAAATAAGCCTTTACGATGAGTTACAAACGTATCATATTACACAGATTCAGGTGGCTTCACGTGATTTAATAATTATTATAATTAAGTCCAAAGTCAATTTGAGGTTAGGAAAATGTTGCTTTTTTCAACAGAAGGAAAATCTTGTTGAAGATGCGTTGTGGATTTACTCATTAAGTTACACTTCATTACTAAATTAACTGTTCTGTATCTAAGCTAAAAAAAAATATTAAATTATAAGACTTGACCATAATCCATTAGGAATTTAGTGATAAGAAGCCTTTCTAAACGAAAGAACTGAATTAGAATGTATCTACCAGTAGATCTTACTAATAAAAAGAGATATTGAAATCACTAAATTATTTCATTTTTATACAAAAATATACACATATAATTTTACAAATACATTGCATATAAATAGTTTTAATTTTTAATTTTCATAAGTTTGTATTTTTTTTAATTATATCATTGGCTCCCTTACTAGGTATGATTCGCTACAAAGAATAATTGCATCATCTGTATTCAACGATTTTCTTCTTGTCTCTACGCGGCACTGTGCGCCACCGAGTGGCACAGAGTGGCACTGTGCACCGCGGCGTACAGATGACGCGGTGTAACGGTGGTGACATATTTAACCGGCCACCTGCCTCCACGCCGCGTCTACACTATCCGACATTTCACCCAATGCTATTCTGATTTACTTCACTAACTAACAACTGAAATTACTTGAAAATAACTACAACTGTCAAATTAAAGTACTTAATGACTCAAAGTCGTTTATAGTTATTTACCAAGTTCCATAGCGTTGATTTCCCTTACTAAATCCTCGTACAAATGAGCATATAGTAGTCAATTACCAACTCTGACTGAATGCATGGTAGTCAAATTTTCCTTTTCAACTCATGTTGAAGGGTGAAGTCTGTATCTTACTATTAAGTACTTTCCTTATTTCTCTTTCCACAACAATAAAATGCGATCTAACAAAGAGAATTACAGTCAATGGCATAAGACGTATCTTAAGAAAAAACTTGTATATAGATCCTACGAGCTGTGGATGTTTTTTGCAATGTAACTGAACCGAGCTTGCACATTGATGATATTTTTTATCTCCTAGGATCAATTGTTGAGAGTTCAACGATCTCTACTCTACGGTTATTATTTGTTGGACTACACATTTATTTGTTAAGTAGCAAAAATATAAATAACACCCGTGACCCAAAATAATTTAAGTTAACTTGGTTAAGTCCACTTCAAATTTTAGTCCGTACATGATTCTACATATCGAACTACTCGTACATTACATTTTATATTATTTGTATTAATTTATTAGTATGACTTACGTCCTAGATTACTATATAAACAAGTTCTTGGATTAGTGTTTCAAGGGCTAACTATTGTTTATTTACAGTCTGAAGTTTCCGCATGTATTGCGTCAGAGGGCAGGGGGCATGGGGCGTGTGCGGGGCGGGGGAGGGCACGCTATCGTCTAGCGATTTATTTCTGGCAACGAACCCGCGTCCTTGGCGCCGACCTTACATTGAGCAACACCGGTTTCCAGTGCGCGGGCGCTATGTACCCGATACCAGCGCTGGGCCGCGTTCACATCTCCCACTTCAAAATGGACTGTGTTTTAGAATAACTTATCCTCGTACCATTGCAGTGCTACCAATGAGGGTACAGAGTAAAACACAAGCAGTTTAAATAGTTTTTAGTCAAATCATTAACTGGCACTTAATTAACGCGTATTAACTCCATGTGTGAGTACAAACCTGTCCAAACGACTTATGATCGTTATGTGATTCATAGGTATAGTTTTATCAGATCATTTTATTGTTATTTGCGATTAAATTAATTAGTTGTATTGTATATATCTAAGCCGTATAAAAGAAGCATAAAGCATTTTTTTTACTTTTGCAAATTCCATTACTATGTTTAATTTATATCACAAAAGCTTTAAAGAAGCCTTGCGTTTAGAAGCTTTGTTCGTGTAATTAAGTTAAGCATTAAGGAGGCGTTAAACTGCAGCAAGTTGTTACCCGGTAACTGGCCATTAAGACAATAGTTCACACGAGCGTAATTATGAGTTCATTACATTTCTTGTTAATGAGGTTTTACAAGTGCAATTAACTGTGGCTTTCGACTACCCTGACTATTGTATTGACACATATTTTTCTCTCTTTTTTAAAGAGAGAACTATAGAGATGAATATGTTAATGAATACAAATGTCACGACAGTCAAATCTACAGACAGATTCAATTCAAACAGGAGATGAGATAAGATTTCAACATTTAATTAGTGCAAAGTTCAGTTTTCTTCAACCAAGTTATTTTTATTCATTCTGGTTAGTTTGACTAATATAAGAATTGCTAACTGGCAAAGTAACATGCGAAACATGCATGCGGCGTTCTAGTAATATACTGAACACTCAGATAGTCGATAAAACCTTATTGATGTCAAGAAAAATTGATTAATATTGATATATATATGGAATATCAATAATTTTTATCGAATTCCATAACATAAATATAGTAAGAGCAGTTAAAAGTACATACTTGGTACTTGGCCCCTTTAACTACACAGGTAACGTGAACATTTCGATGATCAGATACCTACTATTGAGGTACAATTTCCACATTAAGGAATTACTCAGACTCAGTGAAGATCTCGCCCAGTTATGAAACGGTCTCCTTAATATAGATTTAGTATGAGATAATATCTCCCTCATGTAGACACATTGCGACTGAATGCGTCAGTTAGTGTGGTATTTAATAAAAGACACACTTTATACTTTACAGTTTAATGTAGACTTATAAGCGATAGATTCCGAGTAAGATGTTATGCCGTATCCATGTGTTATCGGGTTCAAATGATTGGTTGCGTGGCGCGTGGCGCGGTCGGCGAGTGAAAGTGGCAGCAGGTATCTCGGCGGACGAAGGCCGAGTGCCGGTGCCGGCACAACTCGACAGCCGAGCAA
>NW_013527026.1:3951881-3984680 GCF_000836215.1 Papilio polytes
ACTTTACAAGATAGGACCTGTCGCGTGCGTATTTGCCCGCTGCCATTTAAAAACGACCTAGTTGTAAACTTGCGTGATATGATGCACGTTTTTTATATGAATTTTTTAAAGCCTGTAAGCATTCATATTGACGTTTCAACTATACACATGTCGACATTAGTTGTCATATTAACATCATACTCCGCGAAAAATGACAGAATGTATAATTCTACAAGCGGGTTAAGACTAGCCTAAAGCCTAATCCGTTTCTCCATAGTCAAAGTTTCCCACTGATGAAGATTCAAAATACAAGCATATAGTTAAAAAATTTGCAAACAAGAACGTAACCTACGCGTATCTCTATAGAAATGATGTGTATATTAGTTATAGTGAGTTGTGAGGCTGATATGTTAGTTCGGAACCCGTTTATACCGCTACACCATCCACAAACTAATTAAAAACTCGCTCAAGCGCTATTCTATTAACTCGTTAAGGGTTCTTTGAACAGAACCATTAATGATTTCTTACAGTAATAATACTGTTTTTGACATATTTTCAAGTTCCTGATATCTTTGTACAGTAAATGAAGCAAGATTCTTAATCTTTTCAATATACATTATTTATGTTATAGAGATGTAAGAAAAAAATTAAACAACTTAAGAATTAAATAAAAAATCGTAAGCCCAATCTATATTTCCATGCAAAAAGTATAACTTTATGTTTATGAAGATTCCAGGTGCAGACCTTCAGCAAACTGAAAACTTCTCTTATTTACGAATCTTAGGCTATTGTAAACTTAAATAGTTACGTACGATAAATAATAAAAAATCATTCCAGTACGTATATCTAAGTCGTAACGTTTTTTACTCATTACAATAAAGCGTTATTCATTTTAATGGTTAGGCAAATGAATTTATACAAGAAACATAGAGCCGTTAGAAACCGATATCTGTAATAAATCGGTTATTACGCGAAGAATCCGGATATAAATAAATGTTAGGTGCAAAAGCTTCGGCTTTGGGCGGGTGAGCGCGAACGTACTGCAATTATCTCGCAGCCTGCAGCTATTCTGAACGTTTAGCCTAATTAGCCAAGTATGCGATGAGCCTTTTTTCTAACAGTTCACCTTGCCGCGTTTTTACGATTGCCTTTTGAATG
Organism: Papilio polytes; assembly: GCF_000836215.1. Taxonomy (NCBI): domain Eukaryota; kingdom Metazoa; phylum Arthropoda; class Insecta; order Lepidoptera; family Papilionidae; genus Papilio; species Papilio polytes. The sequence continues at coordinate 3,953,019 of NW_013527026.1, forward strand.
CCGATCATTTCGTACACGCGACCTTTGGTTAGAGGACGTGTCCCTTTTGGCACAAAAACCAACTTGTTGCGTATTCCATAGATTGCTTTATACGTCGCATTGTGATATATTAGCGCACGTCGAAAGGAATTCATTCGTATTTTATTTCAACTTGATTGTTGTTTATTGTAGAAACCATTTTATTGATAATGAACCTCTTATAAAATATTTTGATCAATGTTTTTCTACTTATAAAGATTACGTGAATAAAAACAAAGTACTAGAAACTCAATCAATCTGGTTTCCTAAGTTTAATGGACAGATGGCTGTAACAACACATTCACATACCCGCAAGTACACATGACTATCGAAATTAAGCTTAAATTGTACATTGTAAACATTATTTTTGCCAGTGATTAAAAGCGCTTAAAGAAGTTTATTCAATTTCAACAAGATGTATGTTTACAATACCAATGACCGATTCTCAAAGTTCATTTCCGCGGCTTCCAATTTGGAAATTAGTGTTGACGGCATCGGACATGTGTAGCGATGTCCGTAAGTTCACACTAGAGTAGATCCATGAGACAGACTAGTAAGACACAACAGTACTGCTTTTATATGAACGCAGATGCCCGGCAGCAACGTATTAACAATAGCAGCACTGCACAATCCTCTGCTCTGCGTTACTGTCTTACCCTCGTGTGAAATTAGTATAAGCGAACGAGATGAGCAAACAGCGGGCAGCGGGCAACCGACAGCGCCGCAAAGGCTCGCCCGAACACTGTTAGTTACGTAAACATGTCGGACACATAGTGCGCAAACAGCCGCTGCACTGATCGTTAAAAATAATATTTATTCAGCTACCGTAAGGCAGACAGAATGAATCCGTCGATAACGAGCGAGGTGAACGCTTTGAGGTTCCGAACAAATGAAAAGGCAACTGCGGACAGATGTTTTTGGAATGAACTAAAAACTGGTCTAAGAAAATAAGCTCTTGTAATGAATGTTATATAAAATTACCAAAAATCGAGGTCGTGTAAACTGATTTTCTGATATAGTTACATATATGTAGTTTTTCAATTTGGTAAACAATTTTTTTCTTTATATCAAACAAAATTGAAATGAAATGAAATTTTTTACAATTTCACTCAAAAGCCGATGTAATTAATAAGAGGGATTTAGTGTCAATTAAAGTTTTGTACTGAAATTGTACATTTTATTACAATAATATTAACAACAGTAACACTTTTCCAAAATGCTCCTAGATATAGTAAGTACCTTTCTAGTCTTCCAAACCATGAAGTATAACTGTACGGAACATAAACAAGAACTCATTACTAGTTACAATGTTGGTGCGTGCCATCAATAAGCCAAAGTGATTAAAAGTGTAAGAAAGTACAGTCCGACCACGGAAACTCTAGATAAGTTACAAAACGACAACCTTTAAAAATAATCATGTTCAAACGGAGTCTGAAAAACAATCAAACGTGATTGACAACTATTTTAATCCAACTACTCAAAAACACTAATACGAACAAAGCGTCATAGCCGTACAGAACTTGTGTGCTTTATTGTTATCTAGCTTTCGCCTACGACTCCGTCCACTTGGTTATTAACAATAAAAAAATAAGTAGTTTAATAAATCGATGCCAAATCTAATCGTGATCCGGCAAGTTATTTAGGCGATTAATTCTTACAAACATCCACATAAGCTTTCGCATTTTTAATATAGTAAGATTAACTAGTATTGCTATGTGCAATCTTTTTATTTCTGTCTATGTTTATTGCAGAGTTATCGTGGTTGGAGTATAGGGTGGTAGTGTCAGTGACTCTAGACAATAATGTGAGTGCGTGTGCGTTGCGCAAATATTGTCGGTCGAGCACCGCGGCACGCGGCAGCGGTTGCGGTTTGCCAAATGCTATAAATATTACTATTGTTTCTTTAATTGCATCAAAAACTTGGTACAATATACTATTGTATATAATTATCGATATCCGAAACTCTGGTTTCTCTATTCTTATATCTCTACATTTGTATGAATATTAATACCTATGCATTGGAGCTTATTTTAAACACGTCTTTCGGTATTACAAAGTGAGACATGAATAAGCAAAAAATATGTAAAATCTTTGTACTCAACCCTGCATTCCGTAGTGTTGTGTGCTTGTTTAATTACTGACTAGTGAGGTACGAGTAGTGACTCATTCTCATTTAAACTCCTGTCGCGTCCATCATTTAAAAATACGCAAATAAAGCTCATGGAAAATTATAGAGACTGCGCAACCAGACCTAGCCTAGGCTGTTTACTGAGCACAATGTTTGTGTTGTATGTGTCGCTATAGAGTCGTAGTTAGACAAGTACGCCGCACAGTACCTGCCACAGATTAACTACATTAGAACATTGTAGAGGCGTCATATAAAAAAAAACAATAAATTCTAATGCAATACAACTGGACATAACTTCGCAAAATAAATATTTTATTTAATAAAATGTATAAAAGGAATTAAAAAATATTTTCGTTCTTTTCGAAAACTTATTTTGTTCCTACACTGCCGTCCAGGCTTAAGTTGTTCTATACAAACAAACTTGACCTCAGACTGTTTTTTCACTACATTAATTTCGCATACGTTTAAGAAAAAAAGGGAATAAAAATATAAAGCAATCTCGGCTCGTTAAGGTGTATAGTTTTATTCTGTGTGCGCAGCGCGGTCTGATTTATAAATAGCCGGCGGCGGAGGCAGGTGCGCCGCGCGGACAGATGAGCGCAGACGCGCGGACGCCGCGCTTCCGCGAAACTGCCCCGCTCCGCGCCCCCTGCACCTCCTTGCACCCCAACAGTGCACCACGATCTGATACCATCACATACCAACCAACAATCAATGATACCCACGGGCAGTAAGAAAATCATATTTATGCTTCTTATAAAGCAAATATCGTATAGTTTTTCTTGAATATGTTCATCAGTATCGACTTCGCCCAACTGATCGCTTACAATAATTTTTTAAATGTTCTTTGTAGAAGAAAATGAGGCAGAATGCTTTCGGAATGATTCCAGCTATCTTTATGGGAGATCTATTCTATGACGTAACAGTTTTTTTTAATGTCGAATTTTTAGTAAAACAGTTATTAAATGGAATGTAACATTTTAAGATCTCATATTTCAGAATTAACATCAATGCCCTAACATTAGCTGACTTATAAAATCTCCGATAACACCATTTACGTTCTAACCTTTGGTCGTAGGAAGTGCGGAAGTGGAGCAACAACAAGACGTATTCTCAAACAAGTTAGTTTTACATTGAAGTTGACACGACGATAATATCAATGCTAACAGCATACGTAACAAGTAGTTATTTCATTTTTGTTAGTCACATATTAACGAATATAGAAGATTTCTTTAGTTAGAAATGGACTAGCGCTTTCTTATTATCTCGTCTAAAGATATTAATGTTGCCTTGGAAAGTACACACTACGGCCTTTTCCAGTTAACCAACATTGACGCCAAGTTGTACCAATCGATTGGCATATGCTACGTGCGTCCACCATGATGGTGGTCCACATCATTGGACAAGTACTTATGTACAGTAACAATAGAAGAAATTGCTAAAGTATTGCTCTCGTGTTATATTCATCGCAAACGGAAAAATAATTCAGCGATGTATATCTCTTGATGAATGAGACAACAAGACGGTTTATTTTCTATAAACAATTTTAAAATCTAAAATCTGAATCTCAAGCGACGCAATCAGTGATACCAGACGTGAGACGATTACGACCTCACAGGTGTAGCTCGACTTTACATATGTTTAGGGAGTTCATTGTTACTTTTTTATCAGATGTAAAAACAACAGACAGGATAAAAGGTCGTGTGGTAAATACGTTTGGATGGGAATAATGATAGGCGGTCGGTAGACGAGAGGGCGCCGCGCGCGACGCCGCGCCGCCTGACCGCGCCGCCACCAACCGCACACACTGCCCAAAATGATGGAGAACATTTCGAGCATCCAAAAAAATCTGTCTATGGTGAATGTGTATATTATCAAGAGTGTTCTAAATCAAAATTTAAAATCAATGTCAAATTTTCATTAGAACCCTAAGTTATATAAACTTGTAATTTGTTTATGTTTTAAAAGGAATACGCAGTTACTTCATTTTATTAATATTATAACAATAACGTAAAAACTAAAATTTCAGTTGTAGACCACTGGTTTTTGGAACAATATTGCATAGAGTAGATGAACAAGAATAAATCTAACGCAAATATTATAAACCATTGGTGTTCTTAATAATTAAATCAATATCATGCACAGATTGGGGTACTAGTATCTCGTGTAAAGATTTTCTGCAGTTCTTCAACCGAAAATAATATTATTTTTGGGTAAAACACTTAAAAAGAGTTAAACAAATTATTGAAATTGGAAGATCACATAATAATAAGCCGCTGTAATATCCTTAGAACGCTCGACTTTCAGTCCGTGTGTATCATCGCTGCGTTACCGTATACACACCAGCTGCGCCCGCGCACGGCCGGCACTTGCGTCATTTACAAGTTACAACTTTAAAATAATAAAACTGGTTCCGATTGTGATCTATAAGAAGTTGGATCGACGATTAATGCCCCAAGTCGCACACCTGGCACTGCGACCCCGACACCCGATACCTTCCCCACACCAAAGCTCGCTCAAAACATAATATTCGACAACTAATTATTTATCATTTAAATATATGTGCAAAAATTACAATCATTTAACATTTGTCTAATCGATACCTATCGTTATAACAGTCGCCGCGAATCGCACATCACATTAATAACACGAATATTTACAACCGCGACATCTGTTTTATTGTACACTCAATTTTTTTACGTTCGATGTTACATTGAGTTAAATTAATAAACATGTCGCGCTAGAGAACAGTTTTGTATTTTGTTATTTGAATAAACGAAGCGTCAAGAGGGATTACCATTCCTTCCACATTCATAAAAACCGAACGCGTCCTTTTGTCTCATTTCGTTATTCAGCCTCACTTGTCTTTCCATACACGTATAAAAGGAAACATGCATATATTTTTTTTAAACAAAGACCGCGGAGCAACGACCTGTCCTTATTCGGTGGAGTCAGCATGAAGGCGACACATGATGGCTGCACACACGTTATACATGCACCAACAACATACACAACGCCACCGCTCCTTAAAATAACATTTAAACTGCTATCGCTCATTTGGGAGCCTCTACCTATTGGTCATTTTCATTGGAGCATTCGCACCGATAATAGATATTAATGGTTAAAACGTTAAAAAGTGTTGATCGGTGTACTAGTGTAGAGTAGTGAGATGGTAGAGGCGAGCGAGGTGCGCACCTGGCAGCTGGGCCGCAACCTGTTCGCTGCCGGATCAGGTTACACTAGGTTTCACATTAGGAAATTTATACGACGTCTCATATAACCCCCGACGCCGTTAATTATTGTTTTATTAACGAAATAATTTATTGTAATTATTGATATGTTCCAAGAATTAACTGCAAAACAAAGTGAATCATCTAGAGTGTTTAGCCGAGCCCGCACCGCGGGGAGCGTTTATAAAATAAATTGACATTTCATATTAATTCATCGCCATAAATCTCAGACATTATGAGGTCTATTATCGCGCTGCGCAGGTGCCGCACCGAGCCAAAGGTCCCTGCGCCACCGCCAGTCGTCGTGGCGTCTCGTTTGCTTCATATTACGTACCATTACAACGCATACTATTAAATGAAACACGATAACCCTTCAACTTTGCGATTGCTATTAAGTGGTGGACCGTTTAAGCGGAACGCATCAATAACAAGACGTGAATATTTTCAAAGAAAAAAGTTTCAATGAGTCTTACTTAATGCTTTCTTCAAAATGGAGACCGGTTTCGTTAAGCGATCTCTGAGAGTGATCTCGACTCATGAAATTATAATTTGTAAACACGACGTAACACATTAATCACAGTGACACATTGCAACTAAAAGCAAAATAAATCATTTTCAAATAGTTCCAACACATTTTCAAACTCCTCCATAAGAGTTAGGTTAACTGAGAGACAAAAGGCCATACTACGCCATCTTTTTATTTGATGAGACTTCACAAAGATCAGGTATGATCTCATTGCATCACTAGATCAATTCGAACTACAGTATCACTTTCAATGTCAAAAACTGTAATTGTCCTTGAACCCCCACAATCCGCTCAATCAAAACATTTGATATCAATTCATTATCTATTCGGAGTATCTTGAAATGTTAAAATATCCTTATGGCCAATGCTGATAAACGGGCGCCGATTTAAGGATATAATAACGATATAATTCTCGGGTTATCTAGCGAAATATGATTAAGCACAGCCGGCTAATGTATTCACACGGCGCATGATCGAAATAGGTCGAGATTAACATACGTATCTGTTCATCGGGCATTGGAAAAGCACAATTTAACTGTCCGCCCGTCCGCCACTCAGGCGCACTCTCTTTATTGCCCACGGTGGTTAGTACACACCCGCTGTCAGTTTTATGCGTCAACTTCATACATATCCAAGTATATTGTGCCTCGATGTACCGGCATTTGCATAAGCGAAACGAAGGAAACGTGTAAAGGCGCAAAGTGCAGCTCGAACGCCGCGGTGGGTTTCCATTTTGCAATACAATCGGGTATGACACGCCGGCACACGGCCCAGGGCCTTATTAACATAGGAATTTACGACTCCGTAGTAAATCAACACGTTTATATGTGCCGTACTTCATTTATTGCTGGTAATGTGCGGTTGTTAATCGGTGTGATATTATAAATTGTAATTTTATACGGAATTAGCGAAATACTTGTACCATGGTGCGCAGGCGCAAGCGCAGATACTCAAGTTTGGTTTGCGTAAACACAACGAATAAATATTTAAGTTGATAAACATATTTTGCACCGCGTTAATAACAAAGATTATGAATATTGTGCAAAACTTGTTTAGCACCAATCTTGCAGCATTATATGCGTAGTTACTCGGTTCTGGTACGTTTTTCCCGTTTCTTCTTATTTTATACTGTCTACGAAAACATTTCTTATGTAACATTAATTGTGCCGAACACCACACGTTGGGATCCTGCGACACAACCTACTCTGAAACTACGCATGCACTGGAGGGCATAATATTAAAAACAAGAAGATGATTCAGGATATAGTATTCACGTACTTACGTAGTCGATGCCCGTCTAACCGCCTTCAGGTGCCTGGTCGCCGTCGGTGTCAATCGAGTCAAGTCTAGTTCAAGTCGCTAATGGACACGAGCGCTGCTGCCTGCAGATGCACCATTTGCACTGTTATTGTTCCAAACGCGAAACCTAAATTCAAAGTAAACCTGATCGCTAACAAAAACGACACCGATCGTACTGGAGAGTAATTCAAAACTACCCACAAGTGCGGGAGAATAAAAATGTTGATAACTCTCACTAGTTACTGATATTATATTGTGATGAAATTAAATAGAAATATGTGTCAATCCTACTTCTGGTGTAGAGTACTAGGTAGTGATGGGTATGGGTCGGGGAGAGAAGCGGCAAGCGGAGTGCAGTAGCCGACCTTGCGGACGGCGGTGTCGGGTTGCGGCCACATTGCTGGGGCGCGGCGCGCGTGCGGTGCACGGCCGCGACGGCATACCCATCACCACATACCACACCTCACAACCGACAGTCGACAACCGATAGCTCGCAACATCCGATACACTCTCCGCGACGGCATTACAGAAACGCCAGCGAACCATCCAACCTTGCAAGATGTTTAAACGAGATATTTTACTCCAGTAATTCAGTCGTTTTCATTTGCCTTACTATAGTTAAATGTTTTGGTTCAAAAATTATTTATAGCTTGATTACCAGCAACGTTTAACAATACAAATTGATTGCAAAATAATTGTAAGTTGCACTTTCCATTGAAGATAATAACTAACTGAGATAAAACCATTAATTAGCAATAGGCAGCCGTGCGATAGTTCAAAAACAATAGGAGAGATATTGATTTAATTACAAGTTGACGTATTATTTATTTACCCGGCAAATGGCACCAATCCTTATCTGACAGCATGATTTATGTAATTACATTTCAACGCAACACGAATAATGGCGAGATTCCACTACGCATTATTCCAACGAACTACAATCGCTTACTTGCATCGGAATGGACTAACATAAACAAACACAGATGTACACAGACTACATAGTTTCCATGTTGCGTTCTGCTGGTGGAAGTGCACCTTAATGGTTAAAGTAACGAACTCTGTTTGATAGCCTACCGCGTACTTATCACCAGCTTCTAATTGAAACCTAAACCAGAATAAGCAGGAAATTAAATCGTTTATTGATACACAACACAAGATAAAAGACAAGCGTTTAATTCGCTCGTTAATATTCCACTTTGAGAACTTTAAAATCGTAAATACATTTTACGGCTTCACGATCTAATTTCAAGTTTATTAAAGGTAAATTCTTCAGTGATTAGATCAATGAAAATTACTGTTGGCAGCATTTTTAAAATATATTTTAATAGTTGAGTTTATGTACTCAAATGCAATAAATACTCTAAGTGTTCTTAAGAAGTTTGAGGTGCGAATTTAAGTCGAACAGGTATTTCCATCTTGGTACATGTAATTTGTAATTTTCCCAGAGAGTAAGAGCTACGGTGCAACAAGAACTTACGAAAGCTCCAAAGTGTTACTATGTACTACATTCAGACAAGATAAGTATAGCTTTAACAAACAATTGTACAAATATCATTTAAATATATGTACTATATACATTATTCCTGGATAAAATTTATCGAATTCCGCGCGTAAGGAAGTTTAAATATGTAAGAAGACTTCATCCTCATAATTCAATACATGCCACTACATCAGGCTATAGTTATGCATTCCAATAGAAGCTGAGAAGGCTCACATTACTAGGTTATTTTTAGCATCGCTCGCCACTGTAAGCTATTAATATTTTACTCTAGATTTATAAATAAGTACAAATATTTACAAGAGCAATTAACATTAACAATAATTCAAAGGAAAAAAGTTTTTTTTTGTTATCAAACGTAATAGCAATTGCAGAGTTTTTCAAAGATGATTTCGGTTGTTATTAATTTTATATTATCACAGCTGTCAACTAAACATTACACAAATAAAGAAATAGAAACTATGACAAATATTCCTTACCGTGTGAATCTGGGATCAGACGGTCTAAGTCGAGATAACGTATTTTAAGGGGTTCCAAAACAGAGGTCTGACGATCGATCATTAGGCCTTATTTGTTTTTTGACGGTGACAGGACACCGGGCGGGCATCGAGCGGGCACGAAGCGGGCTCGGAGCGAGCACCGGGCAGGGCTTGTGTCTGTCGCTTTATCTGCGGCCTGCATCGGACCATTCGTCATGCTGTCACTAAGACAGGGCACAAAGCAGCATTCAAAGTAACCGCACGATAACGGTGATGGGCTCTTGACGTCCCAATTGCTCGAGAGGTCTTAGAAACTTTGCTATAAAAAGTCGGTTAAGTGCGAACCAAAGAATCTCACATCGTATCATTTACTGCATTTCACTTTACAATTATTGGTAATGATGCAGTACTCGTCATACAGATTGTGCCATTATTTTTCCAATACGAAATGTAAAATCGAGCCCAGTAATCTAGACAACCTCGTCTACGACCTCCTTATTTTCCTTGTTGTCTGTAAATCCTATAAACTTCTATAGACAAATATTCAGTTTGTCATTCATTCCAATGGTTTTATTATTATTTTGTACTAGCTGGCTAAAAGCTGCGTTAAAAATTAAAAAGTATGCCTACCATCTAAAAAGAATTTTCCAAATCCGTAAATAGAACTTAAAGTATCTAAACACTCCAGCTTATTCATTATGTTCGTAAGTCTAGAGGTTAAAAAATTAGGTAAATTTATAAATCATTTGTAAACATTTTAAATATAAATAAAAAAAAAATCAACACGACTCGATCAAATATTTGAAAATATGTCCTCATACCTTGTTCTTAAATAACAAGCATGTAGACATAATCCGTGCACGTAAACATATTTTTTTTACTTATCTGGAAAATTCGCGGCAATATTATCTATCTTACTTATCTTCGACCACTATGAAGACCAATAATACTACTTCACGACACAAAATATTTGCATAAGTAAACGTACCGAATATCGAAAACATTAATACACTCTTAATACAAGGGATTACAGTTCATTATATTAGTTTTGTCAATAATTAAACCGCAGAATAAAATTTGTATTTGTAGAAGTGAGATTATCGAAGGCGCGTTTAGCATAGCGCAGGCCACGTCCATAAAGTTCAATACATAACGAGCGAGATATTGGCTCCCGTATTACGTACATATGCATATTTTAGAAAATATTTCTATGATTGTGAAATTGGAAAAAGCTGGTGTAGAGTTTAGAGTATCGTTTGTTTGTGAGAAAACAACTCATGTCCTACATCGATGAAAAAAAGTTAAAAAAAAATTAAAAGTCAGGTACGAAAATTTACTACTTTTTACTATAAATCAATAGAAATTAACATTTTATTTTTCCAAATATAATGATATATTAATACTTAAATGTACAACTTTACTGTATTCGATTAATTTCTAAAATAGAAAACACAGTTTGCGTCTATAACGAAAATTTAAATTCAACATAACCTTTGAATTAAATTTAAAACATATGCATAGACAATTTGTAAGTCTATTTTAAACGATTATATAACTCTGCATCACATTTGCTAACATAATTGAGATAGATTTCATATAAATTAGCATACGATGATATATGTAGAGAACATGTAATAATTTCGCCAATAAATTTATTCATTAAATTAGTTATTTTTGGTAAATTAATAATGATGTTGAATATCAGTGCAGACGGGTTTATTTTGTTATTTTTTTAAATAAAAATATGAGAACTCAAACAAAATCCCACCTGGTGAAATTGATAATGCCAACCAATCAGATTGAAGCACCAATCACTTACAACCGTCGTGCTCGCGTTAATAATAAAATTATACTGTGAAAAAGATTCCTCCACTTCTGTTTACCAATTGATTGTAAAGTCTCATCCTAAAATCTTACTAAGCTTTAGTATTTGAATCACATTGATGTCAATCTCTTTAAAAAAACTACAATAGGAAGATTGATATTTTATTTTTAAAAGAATTTATTCGGATAACATAGATTGTATTGAAGTTATTACAAAAATAAATATTTATTAAGTGTATTGTAAAAATATCTGTTATAAAAGCACAATTTACATGCCTGATGTAATTTATAACAAACAAGAAACATTCATTCGTCACACATTTTTTTTTGTTCCCGGTTAGGTATGTGCACCCATTCACCGGCATAAACGAAACCGTGTCCCGAATCGAAAACATCGTTATCTATGTTCCCACTCAAATCACTGGACAATAAAATTTCAATGGTTCAAGAAAAACGGGGCATCTCGATAACCATAAATTTCAGAGTGAAACGGATGGGACAAATTTTTAAAATGGGCCTCCCCCATTTGGAGTCCGAGCCGCGTTAATGACATCCTAACAGTTTGTTTTAACATCATTATAGGAGCGTATCGAACATTCCATCAGAGGTACCTGGACAGAGTGCGTGGAATGGGTGTACACATGTCGGGCCTTGGTCGCGCGGTGCCTACAAGCCATGCTACTCGCGATGGCCTCTCCGATATCATGAATTATCATTTCAAAGCGGCGTCATCGTTTGATACAAACACCATGATAGAGTTAAACGACAATTCACTCAGAGTGAGCTCTCCAATTAAGATATAAGGCAATGTACACATTTGTTGACAAAACTAACATGATTGCGAAGAATTAATTGAAGGAAATAATTGTAAACTAACTGTATTAAGCTAACTTAATTTCAGAAATCAAGTACGTAAAAAATCTTAGCAACTTTAACTTTTCTCTAATTTTTCTTCAAGATATGTTAAACTTTTCAACTTTATTAAAACTTTTTATAATACGGTACATTTTTATAGTACGGCACATTTCGTAATTTCTGGCAACCCTGATACGCATTTAGAGCATAGGCTTGCGACGCGGTACAACGTTGGCATCCCTCGGCAACGGCAATATATTCGAGGGACAGCTACACGTATTTACAATTACGTTATCTCTCCGACCTGGCTCCTGACATCATGCGACAAATATTTGTGATCACCGTCAGCCCATATTAAATTGCAATTTCATTGTTATTCCATACATTTTATCTTGGCAATGGTGATATTTTGACGATTATAAAACCATCTGTTTAAATGAAAACTGTTTTGTATTGACATTAATTAAATTAAAAAAGCAAATTATAGACTTTAACAGAGGATTTACAGGTACCATGCCATTTAAAATATGATTAACCTAAGTTTTAGTGTAACTAAATCAAAGCAAAATAAAAAAGGGGTAATCCAAGAAAAAATCAAAATAACTAAAGTACTTATACAGTCGTAAGACCAATAATACCGTCGAGCCCTGCGAAAGAAAATCACGAAGAACTGAATTGAAATCGGACATTCCTAATTTATTTTGTGGCGACACACTGCGAGGACCGGCAAGAAATTGTCATCACAATAGCAGACAAATTGAAAAAAAAACACCTAATGTTTTTTTATACAATCTTTAAGCAATGTAGTAAATCATTTACCTGAAAAAGATTTCTACAATATAAAACTAGCATGCATGGCACTCTGGCTTTGCGCTTCGTTTCAAGAATCAGGTGTCTTTTTCTTTTCCTTTACGTAATTACTATTTTAGTTCCAACTTTTCTAATTACACCTTCCTACCACAAGTAAAAATATTCTAGTTCAGGAATAGCTTTATATTATCCAAACTAAAATTATGGAGCAGAATATTAAGTGTTACGTTTCATTAATTAGTAGGTGATGTATAGATTCAATACCTTTAGAGCTTCACATTCGCTTTTCGAAAAATAAATCAAGCATTTTTCAACGGCTTTACCATTTTGCGGCAAAAGTTGTCAATTTGATAAACACAAAAAGCAAATCGGGAGAGTCGCGATGGGAGTGATTTAGCGCGCATTCGGTGAGTTCCCATGGGAAAGAGTCCGCAAATATTGACAGCGCGGCAACATGTTTATATGCACTTAATGCATCGTTCCACCTTTTTTACGTGTCGTTTGTTTTGTGCACGCTAAGGCAGACGGAGCGTCGGGCGCGTTTTTACCGTCACACCGCGGTGCACAGGTAGAGGCTGACCATTCGGATTAATACCAACCGTCACCCAGCTCTGTCCCCACTTGAGAATAAAAAGTTTCATCCATCCCATCTTTTAGTCCTACTATCACCAATAAGATGACAGATGGAACCGTAAGAAAATATAACAAGTTCCAAACGTTCTCTTGTCGCAAAAGGTGGGATGGATGAAACTTTTTATTTTCATCTGTCCCCACGTGGGGACAGACCGGGTTGACGGTAGGGAATAATCCGACCATTCTCAATGTGTGCTTGCCTGCAGCCCCGTTACAGAGTTATAACGATATGCATAACAGATATGCCACACAACTCAACCGAGGAAATTCCTGCGCTTTTGCCAGAAGTCTGCATGAAACATTCAATACGCGTCGCTAATTTATCTTATTGTTGACAACGTTTAAAGGGTTAGCAGCTGTTAGTTAACGTTTTGACAATAAAAAAGTATGTAAACTCAGTTAGATACATGTGCAAACAGAGACAAATATTTAACGATAGATAGATCTTTACAATGTAGACATTTTGATATTCAGAATATTAATTTCTAAAAGTGAGGTTATGTCATTATGTTTCTCAAACCAATGAATAAAATAGAAATTATACATTTTCCATGGATTACAGATAATTAAAGTAGAGATTTTATTGCATTTTATAGCAACGTCCCCTTAAAAATAAATCAAAAATACCTTATTAATATCTTGTCTTGAGTCACCGCCATAGCACCGGATACAACATAATTATAGTCCACGTACACACGGAATAGAATGCCATTTGGTAAATAATAACCAATTACACCAATAATAAATGGTCTATAGCCGCAGGCCCGTAGTTTTGATCTCACGTTTTTGATTTCTACGATCACTTGTAACACCGTATCATAGCAAAGAAACATCTTTTTTTACAACAAATATACAACAATAACTATTTTTAAGTTATGGCAGAAATATGACACATTATATTATACGAAAATACAAGTTTCAAACAGACTATAAAAGATTAAACAGACAATGTACAACAGATTATAAAATGAAATTTACTTTTAATGAAAATAAAGCGAAAATTAACATTGGAAATTAGAAATATATGGTTATATAAATTAAAATAATGTTCGCGGCCGATCTATCGGTGTGACGGATGCCAATTTGTGGTACAAAATAATAGGTCAAAATTACGTGGTCTGCCCTGACCGTGACCATGTGGGAATGTGCAACTTATTGACGTTACGGCCCCACTAATTATTCCTGTCGATGTGGATGTACAAATTATAGGTCTACCATTGAAGCTCGAAACGGAGGCAACCCACTCAAGAGGGTCCCTTGAAGAATTCCTTATGACGAATCGAGTTTCAATATATGTTTTTTATCTTTTATTTTATTCCTTTCAAAAAACAAAAAATAAACGAAGCAAAGATAATGGCTTCAAATTACTTTCAGCGTGTTTACACTAATGTTAACCTCTCCTTTAACATGCCAGTCATAATTGAAGACAGTAAGGAATATGCACGTTCTCTCTTACTTATTATCTAAGAAGCTACACAAACATAATTTTACAATGCGAAAATTAATAAAAGGAACCAAAGAGGTTTTAATCAGTTTTATAGATAGGTGCAATTTCTCATCTAATCTATTAAATCTGTGGTATACATTTAATCTATGGTAAAGATTACGCAACACTAATCAAAGAATATTTATTTTGCAAATAGCGATAGCAATAAGTAGATAAACAATAGATACCATGCATTAAAATGCATGTAATAAATGCTTTTCTTTTTAACAAGATATAAGCCAACTTTGTATAAACAAATGACGGAGAGAAAGGGATATCTGAGACGAATAGTAAGTTCCAATGTTATTTTCTTCTCTCTAATTATCTAGGTTTATAGCATATTTTATACATAAGTCTGTGGCATTTTCTCGGACGAGTTGATTTTGCTTTTACGCGTTCAGTAAGTGAAGTCTCCACGCAGTCTACTTAAGTACTAAAAGCCTTGGGCAATATACCTTGATGTATTTCCTAGCTACATTAACCTACAAAAATACAGATTACATATAACAACTAAATATAACAAATGGTTTACTTTCCGCTTTTGATTAAAGAGGTTTTAAAGAAAATATTTCATACTTAAGACATCAAATTCAATTATTATTCCCAAGCTTGACTTATCCTCGTAGTTATTTATCATTATGATCACAATCACAAAAAGAAAACGACACGGAATAACTTATTTATATGGTCCAAGGAAATATCGTCTCTATCTGTGAACATTTAAACGAGGGTATCCTGTGCCTAATGGGGTTTGGATGCTCGGAGCGATTTCGATTTGGGATACATGAATGCGTGCAAAGGATTTGGACTGTTTACGACTTCGTGGGTGGTTGTGGGCGTGGCATCATCTGTCCCCTTTACACCTGTAACATCTCACTATTCCTCTCTCAGCCTGCGGCCGCTCCCACAGGACCTTCTTGTTAAGTTATTTTTTGTTCCTCTCATCTCGCTTTATGGAATGGTCAGACGGGCAAATATTTACTCACGATTTTGAAAATCTCGTTATCATACTGGCTGAGAGGTTTTACAGTAGATTAGTGGTCGTAAAACAGTAGACTCGACTTGTTTGAGTAACACAAATAAATTTATCTAAAGAAATAAACGAACTTTGAGCTTTGCCATTTATTAGCAGCTACTATGCGAATCCTAAGGAGTAAGGAGGAAGAACAGCGAATGCTAAGAAAAGTTCTTAATTAATCCTTGGCCATTCTTAACTAGAATAAACTAGAAAATAAAGTATACAACCAAAGGATGATTAAATATAACTATTAAATTTACTTCTAAAAATGTTAAAGACCTAACAAAAAAATCAGTTACTGTCAAAACAATCATCTCAAGAATGCAAAAATAAGTGCTAATATGCAGCGGAAATTTTATTAGATACCTGTAGGTATTTAATGTTCTAAAAAGATCCCTCTCTCTAGAATATATTAAATTCTGAACTATTACCCATATTTATGTGCGTCATAAAATCATGTTTGTGGTTATCACGCCATTTATAATATTCAAATACTATAATATTGGATGCCTAAATAAAATACCTTCTAAGATATAATTTTTAATTCCATTAAAATAATAAGAGTCAAATTACATCTAATACTCGATCTTTTAAACGAAGTGGCAAATTTAAATTTTTCAACGTATAATTAGAGGATCCAGAAAAAATGGCGGCGGCGTGGCCGAAAAGACCTCACGCGCGCCCAACGCCGAACACCGCGCCTGATAAAGAAATCATCCACTTTCGATATAACGAGCGTACGGCTTTACGTAAACCTCTTGATTGCCCGCATTTGTTTCGGATAATCTTTCTTGTACAGGTTTTTTATTGATACTTTCCACCGAGTGCTGTAAGGATCATTTATACCAATACTCTTCCTTGGATATCATAAATAAGGATCTCAATTGACCTAATCTTACGTATTGTGAGTCTTAAAAGTCTGCAAATGCCAAACAGTGCTGCCTTGCAAGATGTACTTAATACCATCGTTTATTTTCGGAACTAAGAAAAGAAAATCAGATACATTTTTGTAATGAAAACCAATTTAAATAAATATTGGGCTACATATTTTAACACGGTATTTGATAGTTCCATCTATACTCGGTAGTTCTTACGGCGTTTCGTCAATGCAACATTTCAGTTAATACAGTGATTGCTCACACAAAAGGTATGAGCATGAATCACGATGTTCCACAATGACACCTTAGTATCCATCGATTTGTTGATAACACTAAACATCCTCGTATTGTTTACAGAAAAAAAAAGAAATACAGTAACGCTCAATTTCAAAAAGGTTCACCGTTGAAAAGTGAGATTTAAATATTTCGAATAGTATGAAATAAAACAATAGTTTGTAGTCGCTAACAATGCGTAATGGGTTCGGAGTACGGGAGCGGGCTATTTAGTGCCGCTGGCGCTTGCAGCACAATGACGATTATCTGATGCGCAGACAAAATCCAAACAGACATCACCGACATTACACCGCTGTCTAAAAAAAAAGAATGTCAGTAAGGGAAAGTTAACAGGTAGACAAAGGCGTTTGCAAAAGATCCAAAGATAACGTAAACACGTATTTTCAAAAATATGCGCCGTACGGTACTTTATTGTGATTTGAACGCATTACGCATCTCGAATAGAACCATTGTTTTGGATACTGTTACTTTTTTTGAAGAACATGACATCATAGCTTTTGTTTATTTGTACTTTACTGCACACAATAAATTACATAAGTGGGATTTTTTAATTGTTGTATATGTCATAATAATATGTCACGGGCATAATAACATTCGACAAAGAACGCCAAGAGCAATGTCTAGCCTTAATCTTTAAAACTAAATAATATAACCGTTAAAATTTTACAATACAGAGTGATAGATTAAATTTAAAGGAATGCGTGATGTCAAAAATCTAGACATTCTAGTGTTTGATGTTTGATCGACCATAACCACTTTCCATCGGCGCGTCCTCTGCATATTTGCATTCTCATTACATAAAACAGAAAGAATAAAACACAAATCGCCTACATGCCGATGCGGTGACGCACAACAAACGGCAAACGGCGATCTGTGGAGACCACTTTCGGTTCTCGTGCGCGATGTAGTGATGGCGCTAACGCTCTATTTTGCCTCGTATATCGCCTTTGTGTCCAAAGTTAGCGCCACCATAAAAAAAAGTACCGACGGAAGTAAACCCACAAAGCGAATGCCAAGCGGCAAAAAGCCGAACAAAAAAAAATGCATAATGCGGTCGAAAAGGCAGTGTGGCCGGCCGACCGCTCTTGTAAAATTTATAACAGCTCTATTTTGTTTACCTGCTTGACTCCGCTTCGAATTGTCCTATAATTGGAGGCATTTGACGATGAGTTATTAATTTATTGAACGTAGTTTCGCTTTAGTTTTTTATGGAGGTGCTAAAACGTCCTTCTTACAGCGACGCACACTCGCGCGTGACCGGCTCTCGTCGCGTTGTTTTGCTCTCGTGGAAAATTACATGTCGAGATGTTGGTTTTAATGAAAGCCCAAGTGTTAAATGATGAACAAATAGGAGATAATAACATGTAAACCTAGATAGAGCATGCAATCATCTCACTTAACTTAAATTGTTGTGTTACTAAGATTTCACGACCATTAACTGATTGTTATGTATATTTTGGAAAGGGAAAATTGATTAGACATATTTTCAAAGTAACGTATTATCAATTACTTACTACTACGCATTTACGGAAAAACGCAAATAATTATTGTGTGAAACGAAATACTTCTTGTGTGTGTATTTCGTTTATCTAACTGAATTTTAAGCAAACAATGTTTTTTTAATTACGTTTATAATACATATTATTTTTAATCTGTTTGAATTCAAAGAGTAAAAGCCTACGTGTGGTACGTGTGGTACCCCGCCGGTACGTTAGCTCAACATCAATTCGAGTAAACACAAATTTCAATTATGTCGTTGCTGTCAAAGCATTGGATGCTTCTATTATTTTTTTTAATATTTCCTTTATTTTAACTAACTGCAACTCTACACACTATAGAGATATACAAATTCTCAAGACTGTGTCACAATAAAGGCCCAAGCAGTGGTGAATATTTAATTTTCATCTATTGAACAGTATTGAATAAATTGACCTAAACGCGAATGACAACACATTTACTTCACAACCACCTATCAGCACCGTAATGTTTCTTTTGGAATTTGTGCCTCCACTAAATAAGTTTTGACTGTATTATTTTTCTATCGAGTTTCAAATCGAAACGTTAAAACATTATTATGACTTCTGTTACATCGCCGCGTAAAGCCGCCATGGATGGAAAACAGGTAGGCTCTGTAAACATCATTAGTTACAAAGTGTTTTGATTTCATAATATGCGTATTTTGTAATCTTATATTTATTTATGTTTTAAAGTAAGAAGATTACTTTAAAAACTTAATTTAGTAATAACAGGAAAATAAAGTTTGATAACAGTAATTTTCATCGATTTGTAGGTGTTTTTTTTATCATTTATACATTTGTTTTGTGGCGATCAAACTGCATACCTAAATCGCAATAATAACAAACAAAATGCTGTCGCCCGATTGTCTCGTACGAGTTGCTGCAGGCTTGCCAATCGCTGGAATGCCTAAATGTACATAATAAATATCGCTTACATTCTCCAATGCTGCATCATTTAAATATCGTGTCCCACAATACCATAGTCTCACAGCAATGGGTGTGTTACAAAATAAAGGCGACTGCATTAGAGTCTGTGGACAAATTCAGGTTCCCCACGACACCTGTACATCGATGTGCCATTTACATTGTAATGCTCTTGCAGCCACAACCTGTTCGATTAGGACGGGAATGCCGTCCACATACTTAACGTCAGGTGATCATGTACCAACTATTGTCAACTAGCTGCAACTATTAAAAAATCAAACCGTCGGTTGTCTCGACAGATTCTTTAAAACAGAGACAACATAATTACTGGCCATAGATTATATACAATCAAGTCTCGAAGAACGAACACAGATTACGTAAAAAAATAGTTGAGTGACGTCAAACATTAAACTTTTAACGGGTTTGCGGTAAAGCGGCATTGGAATTACAAAAATATGTGATTGATTCCTGGTGCGAGGGCGCGGCGGGTGCGGCGGGTGCGGGGGGTGCGGGCAGGCGCAGCGCAGTGACCGCCGCGCCGCGCCAGGTGCGTGCGGCCATCGACACCATAAAATTAATAACCAGTCGAGCCTCCCAAGCGATGCACTCGAGGCTCATGCGCACTTCACACATGGTGCATTCGTAGCACGCGCTTTTAAAAACTATTAGTGATCGCGCAAACGCAAAAACAAATACTCATTTAGACGGGTAGTAGGGTAAATATTGTCCAATGCGATCCGGTTTGTCGCGGCGCGGCGTGCTCAACGGACTTCTGGGTGTTAAACATCAAATAGAAGTTTGGGTGATGATAAGTCATCATGTTTTGTAATGTAAAATAATATTGTCTTTTAATATTATTGAAATTGACTAACTCTTATTGACTTTCATAGACATTTCTCAAAAAAAAAATAGAAATCGATAATAAAAAATATTAAGAATGGATTTATATACGAAACAATAGAAAATTTACCTATTGTAATAACGTTTTAAAATTATCGTTTAATAAAGATTCATGGCTGCGAATCGTTAATTGTCTTTATTACCTATTCTTGTACAATTTATATTAACTAAACTAAAATTCTACCTGTTTATATTTTGATTCTATAATTATTATCTTTTCTCTAGGAAAGCTAATTCAGGCAAATTGAATTATCATAAATAAGTAATTTCAACGCGGTATGGTTCATTGAGGGTGATTCGTTTTTAATGGCGGCTTACGCGGTCCGCAGACGGATGAACCGCGGAGAGGTCGGCGCGGGGCACGGGAAGAGGAGGAGGGACGGCCTCCGCCGAGACGGTGAGTCTGCCTGATAAAGAAGGATTTTATCCGCTCGATTTAGCATGAAATTGGAACACAAAGTGAATAAAGCCACAAGATTGTAAACATTACGAGGTTCCTCTTTTTTATTACAGCATTCGGCTTATTTACGGTTTTGTTTTTATTAATCGCAGCTTCGTATCCTCTGTTTATTACCTTGTTAACTCTAGTTAACGAAGCCAGCTCTCTGTACCGAGCCGTGCTGCCGGTCGACTTAATTGGAAATTTATCGCCTCACTTCTGCACTGCTTAATTGATTCGAATTGTAAGTTAAGTAGGTGCATTCCCGCTGAATTTATCGATTAGGTTAAATTTACACAAAAAGGCAGTTATCTATATAAAATCTTTTGTAGTTAATGTGACTATTTTATAAATGAAATATAAATAATCTTGTCGGGGTTGTAAGTGGGTATCGCGGGTCGTTCCCACGCAGCAGCGGCGCGGCGCGGCCGGCGGAATGAATGACTCACTGAACTCCGAGCTCCATTTCCACAAGTCATAGTGCAATTAATAATATACGGCATCCTGTCGAATTATCTCTCGTCGTGGCAGGGGTCCGGGCGGCTTTAATTTACCACAATGG
Source organism: Papilio polytes (assembly GCF_000836215.1). NCBI lineage: Eukaryota > Metazoa > Arthropoda > Insecta > Lepidoptera > Papilionidae > Papilio > Papilio polytes. The sequence goes on from NW_013527026.1 coordinate 3,974,337, forward strand.
AAGTCGGTTCCGAGAAGCGTCCGCCGAGGCGGGCCGATTCCCCGACGAAAACAAACAGAAAATAATTATCATAAAGATGAAGAGCGGCCGCTCGGAGCTCTCGCTGCTAATGGGAGCCCACCTGGCCGCGCTCCGCCGCTCTTAACCCGCTCCTCGCCCGCGCCTCACCCGCGTCTAACCCGCGCCTCACACACGGTGCATTCCGCCGCCTCGCCGCCTCAGCGCCCCAACGCCAGCATACCCACCTAAATGTATGATTGATTTTTAATACGGACTGTTGTGTACAAGAATTGTTATCGTTTTCTTAGGTGTTAATTGATTTGCCTCCTCAATGAAATCTTCCCGCCGACTTTAATACAATGTGTCCCTTCTTTAAAATATTTATTTTAATTAAATATTCCTGTAAATTAAAACAACTAGATGAAATTCCATTTGAGAAACGCATTGCTAACCAATACAGAAAGATACAACTAAATTAAAAAATTGACAAGGAGATAAAAGTGGAAATATTTAGAAGTGCGAAACACATGTATTGCAAACTATAAATTCTGTAGTGTAGGTCATGTCTGGGTATTTATAACATAATTTGGTCCCCTTGCCCACGCGAGCAGACGCCGGGGCGCAGTGTAGGCGCACATCGCTGATGTATTCACTTACAGCTGAAAAACAACCTGACTCTGCTATTTTCATGTTTATACAGACATACACTTTGTTTGTACAAAAAACATATGGGAATGCAATTCAATTTATTTCGAGAAGCGAACCGATTATTTCCGATCTCGATTTGTACGAAAGAGAGCGAATTTTTGTATCCAGTTATTTATTTGTATTTTAAAGATAAAATAAATCATTGATTACGCAAATTCCTGAATCAATTCAGCACAGAATTTTTGAAGTTTTTTGACTCTTCTGGTTTTAGTGTTTCAGTTTACATTTTCAAATATATTTTTACAAGAACTGTTACATCCATTTATCTCTATGGTAGCATTACCAAAAAATTTGCAGGTTATTTCCAACAATTAACGTATGCAAACACGTCTCTAGTTGAACTTTAGACTATCGTTATTGTATACTTAGGTAATGTTTTGTATTTTTATCTACATCAGTAACGCCCAAAGTGTTCCCAATACTTAAAAACAATATCGAAATACATTCCTAAAGATGTGACGAAGGAAACAATACAAATGGGATTCGTGTTTTATACGATGACGCGGCCCAAGGTGGTCGGCATCGACACCTTATCTCAGGAATGTAGAGTAATCTACAAAGGGATGTTTGCGCTACACTCCCCTCACAAATTCCTCATCATTTTTGCATTGTCTCTATATTCATTTGTCGCTTATTTATCTTCTAAATAACAGTAAGACATTCCTTATCTCGTTAGTGTTTCGCATTTTTTATTACATTTTATTCTTATAATAAGGGTTAAAACCATGGATAACAGAGATTTAATTTTTCTGCTAAATATTTCAAAGGCTTCTGAAAAATGAAATAACGTTACCGTAGATTAAAGCAAACGTCAGGCCCTTGACCTACAGCTCCTTAAGCCCCAAACAATGTAAATACTGAAAGCATTGTCTCTAAAACCATAACAAAGTATCTTTAATTGTTTTCATTAACAAAGTAATTACAAGAAGAAAGGAATAAAAGGTAGCGAGTGGCGTCGCCTCCGCCTTTCATAGTTCTACTTATATGATAGCATAGTTTCCATTATCACTGGAACTCAGTAACGGCTATCACTTTTCTCTGATAAGTTTGTCTTGTCAACGATTTAACACCGCCACCGTTATCGAACTGTGAAAAGCAAAAGATAAAATACTTTAGCTAATTCCAACGAAGTCCTTAAATGATGAAATATATTGTTTTACGCGTTCTTTTTTCGATGCCGAACATTTCTGAGCAGTTTTTGCGAGTCGCTCGTCTGGGAGCGGCCGGTGGTCCATTAACAGTGGAACAATGGCCTTCTCGTTCTCTATTACCCAGTTTATCTAAGTTTGACGCAGATTATGTGATTCCCGGCGGCCTTCCCTTTCAACTTTAAATAACGACGTGTGGTCATTAAGACTAACGCCAGTTTTGAACATTTGAGTGTCTTTTATAACTATTGTACTGATTGGAGCCTAAAGTTATTTCAGGTTCTTTATTTAAAGAATCTTTTCTAACTTTAATAGTTTCTTACTTTCTAATTGTTATTGCTAGTGTGGTAGTTTTTTTTAAATCACTTGTTACATATTGTGTTCATATATTTTTGAGACGCCTACCAAGAAGAAATTTTTCTTAGAAGAGGCCGCTCTGCAGCGAAAAGCTGAGGCTAAGTTTACCTAATGATTAAACACAATTGTTAATTTTAATTGCTTTACGTTCATAAAGTCATATCACTATAAAATACCTAATTAAAAGAACAAAAAAACACCGTTTATCCGTTTGTAAAAAATAATTATTGGACTATTTCGACGATCATTTCGCCTGAATGATTAAAATAGCAATAACTCACAAGCTAATTAATTAACAAACGTGGTCACCCTTATAACTGTTGATATTTTCCAAACACCGACCACATTCCCGAGTCATCCATGAAATTAGAGAATGTGGGGACGGAATTGTTATGTGTGTTAAGAATTTTATCAATTATGATAGTCCGAAGCCACAGGTGGGCACCCCGCGGGGCACAAATTAATGTGGAAGACCGACTGTTCTCACAAATGCTTTACATTTTATTTTTATTAGTTTATAAGTTACTTTCTTATTGGTGTTTAATTTACTTAGACAGGAATATTTTAATATCTTTCTTAAATGCGATCTTCTAGATAAGATCTAAAATGAATTCTTATTTCAAACCAAATGGCACTATCAGATTGTTACACGAAATCTAGATACTACTCGTATTCAATTCATTTCGTTTGTTCAATCAGCAAAAGTTTAGTCAGTACGTTGTTAAACATAGCAAACGTTTTCTTAAACAATTGAAAACGTGTATGAACATTCGTGAAATTACATCTTTGTTATGTAATGATACAAAACAATTACTCAAGGCAAACAATAAAACAATCATCTCGCTTATTTACTTTCCAATAGAAATTATTTAATTTAGCACCGGCCAAACGAAAAACAGCCCGCCGATGTGTTTGTAAACGAATCGGAAAAGACGGCCGGGAGCCTTGAGGAGAGCTAACACGTTCAATCTTAACCCATTTACACCGAGGTAAATTAAACTTTCATCGCATGGCGATAAAAGCAAACTTCAAAAGCGATTTCGATTCCATTCTTAAGGCAACGAATTAAACGATAACTGCTTATATGTGACCGGTTTATAAGGTTTAAAATGAAACTTCTCTCCAGACTCAGTCCCTGGAAATTTCGGGACCGAGCATCGAAATCTGTTTACTCGTAAATCACGCTCATTGTTTGAGTAAACTTCTATTTCGAAGCATTACTGCGAAGCGCTTCCCGCGCTGGCTTCTCGCTAAATATTGTTTCAATGTAAATGTGGGAAGTAGCATTTAACTGCGCACTAAAGAGGATCTTTTAAATAATAACATGTTTATATTAGTGTTTAGGACGTGGGTAAGGAACGTGCGGGATGGAAGCCGCGTCCGTGGTGTGGCTGAGTTACATCATTTGTTGTTGGTGGGCCGCGATTTTCAAATACAATGTTCAATGTCTTCCTAGATTCTGTTTACTGTTTTAAAATCTAACTCAAAATATTTATAAGGAAATATTAACATCAGCCATTATTATGTTTTGTACAGTATTTTATTACAGAACATCGTGTATTCTCGAACGTAGGAATTGGATTAAATTGATGTTATCTCAAGAATCATATCAATTAATTTCTATCCATAATAAACATCGAAAACATTACAGAATACCTAGACTTTAGCTAATTCTTCTTTTTTGACTGCACACTCTTTATATTTGTATGGGCCAATCGGACCTCCGTATGTTAGTTGAAAAAAAAAGGAATGAAAGAATATTTATTAAACCAAAAAGATTGTACAAAACAAACAACTTTGAGAGTATGTTTTCGAATACTGCCCTTCGGCAGTACATTTGTGTTTACAAATTTTCCGAATAATGTTTAGATGGAATTGGTGTTAACATAAATTACTTAATTACAGAACTGAAAGAAATGAAAGTAAAACAATTCTGATTAACTAATACATTTATTTGCCTACATAAATTACCAAGTTTCTTCAATCAAAAAATCTTGCACAGACTTATTATACTTTGCTGGTAAAAGTTCTTTTAATTCATTTCTAGTTAGCCAGTTGAATTTCTTATCCTTGCCTTCTAATGCACCTCCTTTATAATTGGCATAGTAAAAGAAAACCTGTAATGTATGCGAAAATTAATTTTACGAATATTTATTGTAGACTGTGTGTTGTGTATGTTTAAAACTACACATTAGATAAAAAAAGCATGTAACAAGAAACTTAGTTATGAGTGTGGAAAGGTACATCAGTAGAGGTAGACCTAGAAAGAGATAGACAGATTGCATGAAAGGTGACATATTTAAGAATGGAGCGATGACTGAGATGACATCATCATCATCCCTTATCCTACTCCCGTAGGGTCGGCGCGACAGGTTTTTGTCGTCCACATAACTCTGTCATACGTCATTTCAGTCATCACTCCCTTTTTGATTATGTCACCTTTTACACAATCCATCCATCTTTCTAGGTCTACCTCTACCGATGTACCCTTCCACACTCATAACTAACATTCTCCTTGTAACATGCGATTCATCCCTCCTCATAACATGCCCATACCATGCTAACCTTTTACTCCTTCCTTCTCTACTACAGGGGCTATTCTCAAACTTCCTCTAATATACTCATTTCGTATCTTATCCATTCGTGTTACCCCACACATCCATCTTAACATTCGCATTTCTGTCACATGTAGTCTCCTTTCATCCATAGATGACTGAGATGACATATGATAGAGTTATGTGGAGGACAAAAACCTGTCGCCGCCTACCGGAGTAGAATAAGAAGGAAGATGATTAGATTAAAATTATCAATATAATGCTACACTCAGAATTATTAAGTGATCAGAGTTTTATGTCAGTACACATAAGTTTGACTCAACTTACTTTGGCACCAATACTTTTGTCTGTTTGTAAGCTAGTTGGATATTTATATTTATAGAAGCCGCATGGTGCATTTGACAGGAACTGAACTTTAAGATTTTTCCCACAGTGTTCCTCTAATACCCTTTCAGCTGTCTGGAAAGAAATATCTATTAAAGTTCTTGCAGAAGAAAAATCATATTAGATCACATCATCTTATTAGAAAAATGTAACTAACTGAAGTCTATTATTATTGAAACAAGAACAATCCATATGTATTAATATTACAAAAAGGCAACATTTGTATCAAATAAACTCAAAGCTATACTATCACTGAAAAACATTAGCTCTGTTGTTTTTATTGTGTGTGTGTTATAAGTAATTTTACCTCTAAAATATTGTTGATAGAATAACCCGAAACAAGTACTTAATATGTTTTTATAGTTCAAATAGGCTAGGAAATTTATTTCTGATTGTAAAAATACCTTTTGTGTCCTTTACAGTTAATAATTATTATTGTGTAACTCACTTGTCTTAATGTCTCTCCTTCTTGCCATTTGCCTTGTGGGAGTATTGTTCTAACATCATCACCCAATTGAACTGGTGCAACAAGCACCAGATGTCTCTGAAGACATCTGTCAGTTGTTGTTTTGTCACCCTTCTTGTCTGCTTCTGTAAACATCTTACTAATATTATAAATGCAAAAGTTTAGATGGGTTGATGTTTAGATGTTAGAGTTTACCGCCTTAATGGCTGAACATATTGTGATGAAATTTGGCATAGATGTAGAGCAGTCTGGAAGAACACATAGGTTATTTACTTTTGTTTTGTCAATTCTATGCTGACAGAATCGCGGGCAAAAGCTAGTTGTGCAATAAAACAATAATTTTCACTTAATTCATCTTATTCTAATTTTGTATGAATGTTATGTATAAAGGAAGTAAATAATTTTTTGTATGTCTGTTTACCGGTTTCAATACTTCCAAATTTAAATTGTGCAAATTCCTCATTTGCTGCATCTTCCAAATCTTGAGCTGTTATTTTGCTTACAGCATCCAAATCAACATCGTGAGTATCACTCTTCAAAAGTTCAGCTTGGATTCTGTAGAAACACATTTTAATGTCAACGTCTCAATAACATTATTAAAATCTTGGAGTTTCAGATCCCTTTAAGGCATATTTATTTGTAGATTTATTGGTAAGTACTTACTTATCATTTTCATGCCTTATCTCGTGATCTGACTTTAAGCTTTTCTCAACTTCTATGGTCCATAATAACTCTTTATACCTTTTTTGTAAGTCATTTAATGGTGGAGTAATAACGGGTAACCTTTCAACGCATACCCCTGTTATAATATCCCACTGCGGCTTCGTACTTAAACCTTTAAACATATTGGCATTTTTACTGTTAAATTAAAATTACTAATATATAATATATTTTTAATAATAACCTTTGCTAAAAACTCGTAAACACAGTTGAATTTCTGTGCGAATTAACCTCTTAAATATCATTATAGATTCTTACAGCCTATGTTTTTTAAATTCAAGGATAAGTATAAGACGTTAGTATAAAAATTCTAACCGAAGTTTATACAGACATTTAGTAAAGATATTTAACAAAATAAATTATAATCACAACACTGAAAAGAAAACCTAACCTTCAATCAATTTTGACATTGACATTTTTCTTAATATGTCAACAAATCGTCAAAGTCAAAATGTTCGGGTTTATGCACAAAAAATTCAATTCAATGTATTTTAAGTCTTTCCATGTCTCTTTTAGATAGTATGTACAAATTTACGTGAAAATACTTTTGTACTGCATAATATTCAGAGCAACAGTTTGAACGGCACAATAAAAGGCGACTGAGTTTTTTGAGGAGATTGAGATATTACGTCTTTGTAATAATTTTTCAAAGAGTGGAAGTTCACCATTACAATCTGTTCATCAAAAAAATCTAATCAAAAAACTTTTGAAATTGAAGTTAAGCTTTTTCACCACAAGATAAATTCAACCTTTAAGTTTTTAGCCTCGCCTCGTCCTAGTCGTCCTACAGACAACACTGGTTGACACTAGGATTGGCGAGCTGGCAACCCTGAAATTCTTTTCCGGCTCTCTGTGTCACTGAAAGTAAGCAGAGTTTCTGTTTTTAATGTTAAAATCTGTATTAATCTTATTAATTCCTAGTGGTTTCAGTGAAATATTTTTGAAAGCAGTGTATATTGTTATGCTTCCAATGTTTCTCTAAATATTTTATTAAAAATAGACGTAAAACATATACAATTAATTGTCAAACTGTCGTATAGGTTATGTTCATAAATACATCTTATTTTAGGCCACAACATGAAGCAAATAGTTGCTAACCAGAAGGTGAAGATCCCTGACGGGCTCACAGTTCATGTGAAGTCTCGACTGGTGACAGTGAAAGGGCCCCGAGGAACCCTTAAAAGAAATTTCAAACACTTAGCTGTTGACATTCGCATGGTAAACCCTCGGTTACTGAAAGTGGAGAAATGGTTCGGATCGAAAAAGGAACTCGCTGCGGTGAGAACGGTCTGCTCTCATGTGGAGAATATGATTAAAGGTAAAAAGACATTTGTTTTTATTGTCCCATAAACATTGGCATGCGTTATTTAGTTCTTATTAGGGCCTGTTATGAGGGTTTATTAATTTATTTATATTGTTTACGCGACTAATAATTGCTTAAAAATAATTGTAAACATTGATAGTGTCTTATTTATTACACAAGGTAGCATACCTTGTTATTAAACTTAATTTCATTTAAAAAAACTGTTACTGTTCACTTGATATCGAAATTATTATAATAAGGATGATAAAAGCTTTCAAGCCTAAGACTAGCCTAAATGGAATCTGGAAATGATAACTTTATATAGATTTCGTAAATATGAAAGAAAACATGGTTATCTGTCTACTAAAATCTGTTCCACAAATAGGAACATAATAATGTTTCATGCATATTCTAAAAATCAGATGGAATGCAAACAATCTAGTTAATCAATTTTTCTTTTTTATAGTTTTAGTAGAGTAGACTATATCTAATGCTGTAAGGAAGAAATCATTTGTAATTTTGTCAGAAGGGTTAAATCAATCAATGATTAATATTTAACAACAATATGTAGTTAAATTTAGATGCATGATTTATTTAACATGTACTTATATTGTAAATGCAAAAGTCTTGATGGATAGATGGATGTTTGTTAGACTTTGTATCCTAAAGGGCTGGATCACCATGAAATTTGGCATTGATGTAGAACTTAATCTGGAAGAATGCATAGGCCACATTTGTTTTTTTATTTCACATGGAAGGAGCCACAGGCAAAAAAACAGTGGTAGAGCCCGCTTTAACATCTTTGCACGGGGTAATACCACAACCACACAGAAAACAGATGTGAAGTTGAAGCAATTCCGCGTTTCGTCTGATGAGTGTGGTGCCGGAGGCCTAATTTAATCCCTTTCCCTTTCCACCCTTTTCTTGAGAGGAAAGGATGGGAAGGAAAAGTGGATTTGACGGTGGAGACATATAGAAAGGGAAAATTTCCTCTTTATGTGCCTCTCCTCTTCCGTCAATGAAGGATAGGCAACGCATCTGCAATTGCGGATGTTTATGGGCAGCGGTCGCTTTCCATTTTGGTGGCCGGTTGTTTCTTTGCCACCTTATATTATAAAAAAAAAAAGCTAGTTCAGTATATTTTTTATATATGAGTGGCAATCTCTGTGTTAAGCACCTAATTTTATTTAAAATTGGATATTATATTTATATTTAATAACCTAAAACTAACAATTTTAATCTGTAGTTTATAAAAACGATATTCCTTTTAGTGCTATATCATAGTTTTTTTTTACTTATTTCAGGTGTAACAAAGGGATTCCAGTATAAAATGCGTGCAGTATACGCTCACTTCCCCATTAATTGTGTGACCACCGAAGGCAACACATTGATTGAGATCCGTAACTTCCTTGGAGAGAAGTACATTAGGAGGGTAAGGATGGCTCCCGGTGTGACAGTGGTCAACTCTCCCAAACAAAAGGATGAGCTGATCATTGAAGGTAACTCCATCGAAGATGTATCCAGCTCAGCAGCCCTCATCCAACAGTCCACCATGGTCAAAAACAAAGACATCAGAAAGTTCTTGGATGGTTTATATGTATCTGAGAAGACTACTGTTGTAGCAGACGAGATTTAAGTTCATTAAAAAATTAACTTGAATTTTCTTTGTTTTATTTCTGAAATTTAAACTCCTTAAATTAATTTAACAGTTGTCAAAGTTTACAAGGATAGGGCAGCATTTGGTTTGATAAAAGCATAAATCCTAAACTAATAACTAATAATACCTGTAGAAAAGTATTCATTACCTTTTTTTAGATCAAACAATCTTTTCAATGTGCTGTAACAAGCAAGATGTTTGATATATCGTTTTCGAAATTTCACAACTGCCATGTTTATACTCTGCAGCAATATATTGCTGTTTCTACTTTGTTTATTGGGAACAATGTAAAGACAAAATAATATAAAATTATTTAATATCGATAAATACAATTATGAAACTGTTCCTACACTACGTACATTCTACTACATATACATTTATTTTCTATCTTCAAATAGCCGTGGCTTATAAATGCAATGCCAATTTAGTACGGGCAATAAATTAAAATTGCACTAAAGTACATCATTTTTCCACATATTTTTTTCAACCAATATACTGAGATTAATGTTAGCTGGGTTTGGGATTCCTGATTTAATTATCTTTGGCCGCTTGTTCGGCTTCGAGACGTTTCTTCATCGACTCCGGCATCTCAGCTGGTGGTGGTCGTGGTGTTCTTAAAACAACCTATAAAAAAACAAGAACCCATAAATCAAAAAGTAACCAACGAGTTACACAATAATTTGAAATAGTTTTCAGATTACTGTACAAACCTTAGCGCCGTCGAAGATGAACCACTGCAGCGCAGTCAATGTACCGATCATAACGATCCTAGTGCCGAGTCCCTTCCACACGCCCGCCCAGCCCAGCTTGCTCACAATAGAACCGACTGTTGCTGATTTGTCCTGAAATTATTTTATAAATTAAAGTTATCTGTCTATACTGATATTATAAAGAGAAAAGATTTTTTATTTATAGAAATAACAAAAATAATTGGGCCGATTTCAAAATTCTTTCGTCGTTAGAATAATCTCTTTTTATCTGTGAATAATATCTTAGAATGTTACACAAGTAAAGTTTGAACTGTCTATTCTAAAAAAAAAATAAAA
>NW_013527026.1:3985397-4007770 GCF_000836215.1 Papilio polytes
GCAGAGGCGGAGGCAGCGAGGTAGACGAAGGTGCGGTACACGTAAGCAGTCTCCGCATCCAACATGTCCGAGTAGCCCACTTTGAACAACTCGTACAGACCAAACTTGAAGAGACCCTGTCGAAGAATTACACTTTAAACAATAGTTAAAATAATTAGAACTTCATTCACATAATTCACTCAATAGTCGAATTTTCTTGAACGTTTCGAAGACTATTTTAATTAAGTTATTCGAGGAAATTTTAAATAGATTGAACGCCATTTATACGGTATTTCGGACTTTTTGATTATCTTTGAATTATCCTGATCGACTAAAAATGAGGCTAATTTTGTACTGTACTTTATTAATAGACGAGACTCAATTTCTGTTTATGTTTTATCTATGTTATAAAAATAATTTGTCCGTTCACTACGTGATTTCTGTTACCTGCAGCGAGTACCCAATTAATGTGGGCGCCCAGCCTTTAGCTAAGCTGCGCACGCCCTCCTCGCCCACAGTCAATCTGAAACCGTTCATCACATTCTTGTACTTGTCTGGGTCGACCTGCAGCCGGCATTTCACCAGATCCAGAGGCACCACCGCCGTGTGGGTTAAGCCTGATAAAAAATGTATATGATAATACTTCTAAATTCGTGCGAAGAAAAACATACAATAGCATAGAATGGAAGAAGGCATTAAGGAATGAGGTAAACGTTAGGTTTTAAAATATTCTTTTCAATTTCGATAAGATACAAATTTGTCCGCGTTAATCAAATTTGAGCGATAAACGTTGAGGATATTGTCAAGTTCATGTCCGTTTTGAAGCGCATGCTCTGATTTAACATGCAGCATATACGGATAACATTTATATAATAAAAACCAACATTAAAAGTAACGGTATCCTTGAAGTGCAGGTATTTTAATAATGAGTTTCACATCGTTATTTCTGAAATGTTTAAAACGATTTTTTAACTGATAACTAGTAATAATACGTTTATTGTACAAGTTCGACAGCAAAAGAAAGCCTACGATAAATGGATACATTTTGTATGTTAAAAAGAAAACTTACCGCATGACAGTAGACCGCCGACACCGCAAAGCGCGAAGTACTTGGCGGAGCCGAACTCGCACGAGTACGTCTGCTCCGGCTCTGACGAAGCAACTATTGTCTGGATGGGCTGGTACAGATATCACATTAAGAACAGTTTTTGATAATATAAATAGCTAACAAGTATTCAATAATAGGTAACCAACAACATAATGTAACTCCGAAACAAAATCAGTGTCAACGACAGCAGTAGTGCTGGTTGGCAGTCTTTTAATTCCACGAAAAATTTACAGACAGAGATATAATAGTCAACCTGTACACTTTCTGTGAGTGCGGGAGCGAGCTCATTGGCATCGCACAAGGCTGGTGTCAGGGGCCCGTGGAACGGGGACTTGCGGGCTGCCTCCAGAAGTGACGCAAACATTGTGTCTAAACAAATACATAATCAAAAATAGGTATTGCTCTACTGTGACAATATTTTTGCACAAACTTGTCTATACTGCTCGAGATATAACCGCTGCTTTAAATTGATCTGAATTATATAAAAGGGCGTGAACCAGTATACCAGGTAACATGCTTAGACGGTCGTAATTTACTTAAAATTTACAATCTGTTATGTAAAAAAAAATTATTATTGATTTTTTCTATATTGATTTCAGGAATTATTTTTTTTGTGGCCACTTTTATGCAGTTCACTAATGTAAAACACATTACCTGAAAATATTTTAAAACACTGCACTTAACTCTGTAACTGTACACATTACTCGTATGATCAGCTGAGTGAAAATCTAATTCAATTATCCATGTCGCATATCTAGATCACTATGTAATTGAGTTACGCACATATCGATTTTTAAAAAGCGATACCTAAACAGTGCGGATTTACATGTTGAAATTTTTATATGCAAGTTTTTTTTTACAGAAAAAGGGGCAGCGGATCCGCTTCCATACCATGCGACCTCCACGGACATCCTCAACGTCAAGGGAACTAAAAATGCCGGCCTTTAAAGTAGGAATATGTCTTTTCTACTAATTGTTATATGTCATTATGTAAATCAGTACTGGAATACCTAATAATTGACATTTTTAGGGACCCCTGTAATCATTTTATAAAGGACCCACCATCTCGATGAGTATAAGAGATTAAAGGGCCACGTGTAATTGCTCCTGACCTAGTAACCTTGTAATTTACCGGTACGTTAAGCAAAGGTAATACAGTAAATCGAAAGATCTAAATAATTTAAATTGAATCCCAACCTAACATACACATATAACGTCCTATATTGATGTTATGTAATAAAATAAAAGGAAAAACACTTACCTATAGTTTTAAATTGATATCAACAATTCGGCAGTCCTCACCGCACTACCGAATAATCTTACATTATCTTGATAATCGACCGATATCTTTAATTCCATTCGTCTACACGTAAATCCAGATATCGGCATTTATATAATCACGTGAACATTATATTTAATTTATTTTCATATAATTCTGGCAACATTTTAAAATCATCATGAAATCCCAAAAAACTTATTTAAGTTATTAATTTAAATGGAATTATTTCAAGAAAAGCAAATCTGGAAGTAATTACAAACTAGAAACAATTTGTATTCACATACATTTCTTTTTTATTCGAAATTTAAAAACCTAGATATCTTTACTTTGAATCCCACTAACCGTTATGCAACCAGGTGATACAAAAGGAATGTATTGTAAATAACAACACCAAGTAGAATTTTCAACGTAAATAATTTTATTCAAACTAGTCTATTGAACATCACTAACTGATAAACATTGTACATCTGCAAATATGGGATTTCTCGATAAAATGTTAAAACACTAAATTGTTAAAAAGTCATCATTAAATTTATTAATTTACACAATGCATAACAATTAATCGAATACAATATCTTCTTAATATAAAATAAATAGCTATTAAAACAAAAAAAAAATCATTTTCACAATTATGTTAAAACATCAGGTCGAATTAACTTAATGCATAAATTAAAATAAAACTTTTAGCATTACAATGTGCACCCCACTGACTAAATATTGACGGGTACATCGAAGAAAACTTCATGTCTCTAAATAAAATACTGAGGAATTAAAACGATAAAATATGATTATTTACATGCAATTGTAAAACAAAGACCACGACCAACTGAACTGTTGGGGAGAGAATAAATACATTCGATTTAAGTACATAACTGAGTATGAAACACGTAATGCCAATATCGAAAAAGTACAGTCAGCGTCAAAACCATTTCACCTACTGATAAAAACTATTTTCAATTCCAATAGTAGCATATTAAAATAAAATGTAATTAAATGCTTCCTAGATCTGTCTTTCACATTGTGTTCAAATTTATTTTTGTCAATATTTGACGCTGACTGTACCGCTGAACTTTGGTAACTTTTGATAGGTTCCTTATTCGTCAATAAGGATGTATCAAATTTCAAACAATGTCAGTCGTAACTTTGTCAATCTACACTATGTCATGGCAGAGACCTACAAATATGCACAAATGCTCCTCTAGTGAACTGTTAAGTACAGCGTACAGCACGAAGTATCGTAGTATTCCACTGTCGTAAAAATACACATTTTCGTTCTTTGTAATGAACAATATGTATTCTAATGTCACGACCGTCGAATTCTACGGTTTAGTGTTAAGTTTCCGTGCCGTCAGGGCCATATTTGCAGATGGGCCATTTTTATTTGCGTATGAAAATAAAATTCTCAATAATAAATTAATGTCAAACACTATAAAGGTGGTGACACACCGTAACACAATTGCTTACTATAACCAACAAACGAGTTCGCACGTCGCCGAATGTGGATGAGATTCAATGACTACTAAACAGATTGCCGCTTGAGCAAATAATTGTGATTACATTATAATACGTCTTAGCCTAGCCATACGGGCCATGCAGGCCATGCGGGCCATGCTAGTCATGCAGGCCATGCTGGCCATGCAGACCATGCGGGCCATGCGGCTCGCGGGAGGTGGGCTCAACTACACGGTACACTCGCACCCACTGATCTATCTACACTGGAATGTACGTAAAGGGTCGTTTCCACTGATAAATTTACTGATATTCGTAAGACATTCTGTTTGTTGGACGTTGATATCTTGTACTTTGTCTTATATGTAACATATTGATTACTACCTGCGTTATATCGTTAGCGTCAGTGGAAACGCACCCAGTTAGCGCAGTGTATGCCAGTGTAAGCAGGTCAGCGGCGGCGACCGCGCCTCAAGTAAACAACTAATACAGCTAGTTTGTAACATTCAACATTCTCAGTGCACCGTGAATTCGACGCAATCACTTTACGTGTACATAATTTATATTTAATAGTAATTTCTTAGCGCTCGGCAATCCCGAGCGATCCGATTAAAAATAACATGAATATTTTTTTTATTTAATTTATATAATATACAATTTACATAGTTAATACAAGCATAATTTGCCTTAATAATGTCAATAAATAAAATTGTATAGTCAACAATGCATCACCCTCTAGGATGTTATAATTTGCACGAACATAAAGCATTAGTCTACAGTGAAAGCCGTTAGGATCAACGCACGAGTGAAAATTTACATTTTAATAAGAAATTGAAAACGTACTTACTCTAGACGTGCCGAACGCTCACTGACCGACGGCGCTTCGCAGTTTACACTATCCAACACTTGTGGGAAAACATGTTTCTCTACAGTGTGAAAACAAGCCGTTAGCTATAAAGTATCATATTTGCGATCTTATTTTAACATGATAAAATTTTAAATATCAGCAATAACAGACAACTAATTGCCTTTTTCTACAATATCATGCAAGCCAAACGATC
Source organism: Papilio polytes (assembly GCF_000836215.1). NCBI lineage: Eukaryota > Metazoa > Arthropoda > Insecta > Lepidoptera > Papilionidae > Papilio > Papilio polytes. The sequence goes on from NW_013527026.1 coordinate 3,990,274, forward strand.
ACCACAATTTATATTAAAAACAATGTAAAATTGAATTAATTTATCGTAGTCATTCACTACCGAAATTGGTTTAAAATGTATAAATACACCTTAAGACAAAACTAGAAAATTCCATAAAACTAGTTTCGATATGATACTTTATGCTAACAAAAGTATTGCTTCAATTTTCTTGCTCAATAGAGCGTCGTCATCGACAATAACATCCGAGATTCTGTTCCCGCGTCACAAATACATTCGACTTACGTTCATATAAAGATTTAAAACCTTAACAATTGTCTACATTAAACCCCCAAGGAGAAGCGGAAGAGGTATTTTTCCCCAACTCTTTAAACAGAACTCACTCAGAATCAAAGACATTTAAAAAATATATAGACTAGACATAGTGAAAAACATTTTTTTACCGGTAATTACTTTATAAGGTACTATGTTAGTTGTCTAGTTTAGTACCACCTCATGTCCTAGTATTGATAGTTATAAAACATTTTACAAAATTATAATCTCCATCTTTTGTTATAAAATAAACTAAGCAGTGTCACAAAATAAAATAATTTGAATATAATTTAGTGACATTAATGGCATTTCATTTAAATACAATTAATTAATGAATTTTATTGACATGATGTTTTGAAGATCTACCAAAAGATAGCGTTAGTGAGACATGTAAAAAAAAAAGTCTCAAGTGAAGTGTGACCTATGCCTCCTCTATATATATTTGAATGTCTTTAAAATACGCCAAAGATTAGAAGACGAATATAGAAGGTCGTTTGCTTCGTTTCCTGTAGTTGAGCGTGTTGAAGTCCCAGTCGACGATGGTGTTGTCTGTGCGGGGCGTGCGGGGTGAGCGCGGGGTGCGCGGTGTGCGGGGGGTGCGGGGCGCGGCGGGCGGCGGGTGCGCGGCGGGGGGCGCGCGGCGGTCGCCGGGGGGCGCGCGGCGGTCGCCGGGGGGCGCGTCTCACAGGGGGTCGCGGCGCGGCACCCACACGGTGGGTCCGCTCTCCGCAGTGATGACCGCCTTCACTTTCGCGTAGATCTCTTCAGGCGTATCGCCGGTCACCACCGCTGTGAACAATTAAATTAGATTTTATAGCTATAGCTTGCGAAATTAAAGAAAACAGCGTGGGTTTGGCTTATTCAAAACTAATCTATCATCAACCTGCGCTTGTCCCTACAGAGGGGGTCGGCCCTGTCGACACAATGCGTTCTTCCATACATCTCTCTTAGCCATCATAACTAAACTACGCGAATGGCCGTTATTCAAGACTAATTAATCATTATATCAAATTTCATCAACATAATCCAAAGAATTTAGAATGATTCCATACATCCGGCCGAATATGGTCAGTGTGACCATACAGACCTGTAAAGTATTCAGCGAATTCTTGTTCCATTTTCAGCGCTCGTTCGTACGTTTTCTTCGCTTGATCTTCAGTCATTCTTTTATTCATCTCCCTGAAATACAAATTATTTTTCATTTATTTTGTCAATTTTTAAAAGTAAACCAAATATAAAAGAAAAATAGATCAGTTTTTAAATTAATTGGTTAGACAACGAGACATTACTCACATAATAGACTCTACACTCTTTGGTTTAATAAATATGGCAATGGGATAGAGCTGCGCCACCTGCAGTCTCTTGATGGCGTTCCCGCTCACGTCCAAAATGCAATGCTTGCCCTGAAATTGAACAAAAAAAAACTTCTATCTATCTTAAAAAATAAAGACATTCCCACATGACGTACAAATGTGTAATAGGATTTTTTATTGAATGCCTAGTTTTTTAAAGATCTTAGTTTACGATCATGAAGAAGAACTCTTAAGGCCGCTACACACGCTCATATTTATCTAAAGTCGGATCGTTTAGATCTAACGTGTATAGAGTAAGTCTAGTTTTGTTATATTGATTTGAGCAATCGGACTGTTCAGATAAACTTAAACGTGTGTAGCGGTAAGTCTTCCTTACATGTATAACATACCTTCTCAGCTACCTCCCGCACAGAGGCGACGGAGGTACCATAAAGGTTGTCGTTGTACTGTCCGGCCTCTATGAACAGGTGGTTCTGTATGTCGCGCTCCATCTGCTCCCGCGACGACACGAAGTGGTAGTCACGACCGTCCACTTCGTAATCACGACGCGGCCGCGTTGTATCTGCACATACCACACATCTATGTAAAATACATTTAGATAACATTTTTTAGACAAATACAAAAGTTTTAAGAAGTTAAACATATAAAAAGACAAGTCTATTAACATATAAAACATCACATGTTAAAATATCTACATGTATAGGACACACCTATATAGACTACATTTGGATATCCTTTTCTAGACAAATACGAATGCTTTGATAAGTTAAAAATTAAAGTCAATTGACGTAGACAGTATTAGATTTTTAAGTCTAATGTGTATAAGTCAAGAAAGATTTGCGTCAGCTTTGTTCCATCAAAACGAAAAAACTTTCCTGAAAGCACAGAATTACCAAGCAAACGAGACGCCTACATATATGCTATCGATGTTAAAATATTAATTCAATTCTATAAATAATTACCTACAAACAACAATAAGGTCATTTGTAACGTTCGGACTTTGTTTCCTTATCTCTGATTGACATTAGCACATGCAACACACATTGACTCGCATCCAACTGATGTAATTCTATATTATATTACAACTGATACTAGAATATCATGCTATATAAATATAAATGTATTTAGGCATTAAATAGTATATAAATATATCGATTATAATACCATTGATGCTCGGAGGACCAAAATACAAATTACACTATAAAAAACTGTACTAGATGTTGTTTAGTTATATTAAATTAGCTTTTGCCCGTGACTCCGTCCCGTCCTCCGTGGAATTAAAAAAACCAATGGTAAGTTTCCTATGTGTTTTTCAAAAGTATATTCTACACCTATTCCAAATTTTATCCCGATCCGTTCAGCCGTTTAAACTATAACAAACATCCATCCATCTCCACTTTCACAATTATAATATTAGTAAGAAGTATGATATAGACGTTTAGAATTAATTGATATATTTACTTACGAGGCACACAGCTTCCAAACTTGTCAGGAAACTCTGATATGAGGTCATCATTGATCCTGTCTTTGAGAGGGCCCAAGATAATAACCGGCCTCGTGTACGCTATCGTCAACTGCTGTACCGTCTCATACGATAGCACATTCTCATCTTGGCCTGTAAAAAAAAACAAAACTCACCACCACACTAAATAAAATCAACAATATTTATATAATCTATAAAACCTCAAAAATCAATTTCTTCAGTTCTCTATCAGAACCTTGTCTATTTTCCAATTGTAAGTGTAGATAAAATACATTAAAAAATACAAACTCGTCTACACTAAATTATTGAAACAAATTCCTTGTATACCATGCCTTAGTTTCAATTATATATATAAAATGGCAACAATAAGAAACAATGAATTTGCTTAATAAAACCTTATTCAATTACAAATGTAATAAATCGTAGATATTCGTGCGAGGCGTGCTAGGTGACTAGTCTAGTTTTTTGGACCTATTCTATCATTCTTAATGTTTTTAATTCGGTTTTCAATTTCATAATGTCTCTTTTCTTACTTAACTGGACAATGACAGGCTGAGTGAAAATTATTTCGCACTAATTTTATGTGACAATGCACTTGTCTTATATTCACGCGTATAAGCGTTTTCGTAAGTACATATCTTGTCACTTTGGCGTTTTTCTTAATAGTGAGTTCGAATTAGTCACCGACCAGATAAAGTACTTACATAAAGCCAAAATTAAAATGTACACTATAAGTCACTCATGCTAAAATTTTTAGCTAAATATATCGAATAAGAGACAGGATTAAAACAAACTTTTTAACAGTTAATCCTGGCTTATAATCACAATACTTTTATGTAAAAAAAAAATAAAAGCGAAAATACATAAAAGAAAACACCTTGCAACGACTAGGCTAATAAAATAATTACAGCGTCTATGTGTTCGAAGCGGAATACATTTGATGTTGAAAAGGAAACCCAGCGTAGTAGAGCTCTGGTAATAAATCAACTGATAAAACAAGCCCGTATGGTGATGTGAATGTGATGGCCGCACGTGTCGTGGCATGCTGGTGACGTGCGGGAGGCGGCTACAGGCGAAGCTCATACGTGCGAAGCCGCGTATGGCAAGGGCCCTCCGGCCCTCCCGCGCCCTCCTCCGACTAGTCGTCCGCGAGCTAATCGATACTGACTCGACTGAGGCGGTCCGGAATCGATTTTATTACGAAATGGATTTCAAACATCGTGAGCTTCGATGACGAGAGATTCGTGTGCGGATAGGCTATTAGATTTATCGCCTTGTATGAATTAGGAAAAAATAAAAAATACGGAAAAAAACTTAAGATGACATAAACAATAGTAAAAAAAGATCGAAGTGTTATTTGAAAATGAATAACTACGTCTCTAAATTGATGATCATAACCAGAATGCGGGAGGTAAGGTAATCCGCTACGGCACTCGCAAGCTACGCCTCACTCCCAAAACTTACTCTCGTCCTCGAGATATATGAGCGTTATCTCCTCCATCATGGGAAGTTCCACTCGGTACAAGATTTCCCCTACACGTAGAAAAATTAACGTTATGTACATTTAAAAACATTCTACATGATACCGTATGGGCCAAAACAAGGATTCGATTGCACAACTTGGAATTTATTTTGCAAAGATCGAGAGATGTTTTCATTAATTTGGTAGCAAATTTATTATTTTTAAATAGCGCTTGAGAACACAAGGTGCAAATAAAAAGACAATAATGGGATGAGAACAGGTGTGTGTGTTTTCTGATGGACAGAAGCACGGCGCGGCCGAACACCGAACGCCGTCCGAACCGAACAGTGCCGCGAACCAGTCTCACGAATACTTCGATGTCTAACGACACAGCTGTGCAAAGCGAATATTAATACCTAGATAGAGTACACTCAGCCATCTATTTATATCCATCAAATTATTTTCTACACCTATAACCTTTTTTTTGGCAACACACTCCATTGACGAAAATGTTAATTAAAAAGAAAAAAATACACCCGACTACTTGCTGTAGTTGCTACATCGAAGCTAAGTTAAAACGTTTACATATTTTATTACATAAGCAAGCTAACATGCAGCCATTTAATCTTGTACAAATCTGGCAACACCGAGGACAGCTGGTCGCATGACGCTAAGTGTATATTGTGGCTAGCGGATTTAAAAGTAAATTAGATAATCCACTTACTTAAAACAACCAAACGGGTTTTCTATTATTAATATAATTAGACATGATATAATAAATTAGTTATTACGTAATACAATTAACTGCCATACATCAATATATTATTTCAGTCTATCGTAAGGTTTTTTAAGTTAAACTTAAAATAAACAATTAAATTCTTTCCATAAACAAGGATAATTCATTTAACTTAAATATGAAATTAACAATTTCACAATTTTCCTAAATAAAAGTATTAAATCATATATGCTGTGAACATAATTTCTTAATATAACCTCAAAATTTGTGTATACTCTGTGACATGTTAAAACTTTTTATAATCCTTAAAAATACTTAAATTAGGTCAATCTAAACTACATAAGGATATAATATCTACTTAAATTCCAATTATCAAAGTTCTCATTTACCAGGATATTGTGAAACCATGCTGATGCATCTCACACAATAAATATATTTCAATAGATTAATGCTTTAAATATAATATTTTATAAAATAAATATTTCACTGTAAAATATAATTCTAATAATTAACCTATCTCAAGAGATCATTATAAAATGTTTCTTATCGATATCCTATCGTAAATTGTACCTATTCGTAAGTTTCAGTTGTTTATGGTCTAGGGCGTTATTGTAATCTTTGGGTTTTAATTACAATCAAAACCCTAAACCATAAACAAGTGCAACTTACGATTAAACTTGTGTATTTCTAAAAAAAATCTTGTAATAGAATTTTTCCTCGCACATTACCTCAAAATCATTAATTTTGACTCATATTTTTCACAAAGACTATAAATTTTAAATATCAATATGGCCGCCATGTATTTGACGCGTATTTGTTTAATTTTACCTTTAAATTAATACGAAGGATAATAATTATTATGTAAATAACATTTGTAGCCTGCACGAATGTAGCCAGCGCGTTAGTACAATATCGATGGTATATCAGTATCTGTGATTTTCAAAATAATTTATATAAAATTTAACTCTTGACTTGTACATCCGAATTACATGTACAAAAACATCATATATTACCCTCACATTCAGTTACAAAAAGAAATAGTTTTGTCATAGATATTTCGGTACATGAAAATTAAAGGTAACTTTAATATTTTCTTATACATAACATAATACTTGAAATATACGAAGACTATATATATTACTAAAAATAATAATAAATATACGTATACGAAATTAATATATAGTTTAACCATATTGGGATATTCTGAAATATTAATAAATGTAATAAAATTTAATAAAACAAACCATTGTAATAAATAAAACATTAACTTAAATCTACATGGGACAATAAAAATAAAATAATTAAATAACTCTTTAGAACAACTGTAATACGATTGTGTAAAAACGGCGAAACTATGAAAACCTACTTATGATAAACAGCGATAGAAAAAGTAAAATATAGGTGTATATAAAAAATGACTTACCATCCGCATTGGTATCCTCTTGCGTGTAACATAGCATGAAAGCTGCAAAAAAAAAAACACAAATATACGTTAAAATTTAAAAAACACTAATATAACATCGGTCAGTATATAAGGATGATAAATTAAACTATGGCATCCTATTCCAATCATATCTTTTATGAAATCGCTAGCTTTTGCCCGCGACTGCCTACTTTAAAAAAAAAACTTAATAAGTCTGTGGATTCTTTCAGACTAAGTACTACTTCTGTGCTACTTTTTTTTTTCATCCGTTCATCATATATTTCATCCGCTCAACAGCTAAGGGTACAGACTCTAACAAACATCCATCTATGTAAACTTTCTCATTTATAATATTATAGTAAGAAGTAAGATAAGAACTATAATAAAAAAAACTTACGTTCTTGATCCGAACCATCTTCTGATTTACCATCCTCTCGACTCTTCATGAACGGAAACTTTCTGCTGAATGATAAAGTTTTCTTTTTTCTCTCAAGCGTCGATTGGCTCTGTAACATTTAGTACAGATGTTGTATTAAAAAATCATTAAAATCATTCAAAAAACGAATTCAAAACCATTAAAACGTCAAAACCAAGAAACTGAGTAGACAAAATTGAAATAAAATTTTAATTTGCACGAGCTTGTTTACGAACGCAAGCGCAATCGTTTTGACACATGGAAATAAGCACCATCTATTATTTACTTTCAAAACTAAAGCGGTAAAGTTGCCTACCTGTATTACCACACCTGTCTTTTCATTAAATTCATAAAAAAAGGCCAAAAATAAATGAAAGATATGAACTTACAGTACTTACTGGCGTGCCCTGTCCCTGGAACTTGACCTGCCTGTCGCGAGCGCGCTGCTTGCGCTCCCAGCGACGCTTCGACGGGATGATGCCGATCGCGTCCGCTTCCGTCGTGTCCAGGCGTCTGAACAACATCATTATTAATTCTTATTATAATGAAATAGCCTTTTATTCAGAATACCTTACAAAGAACTTATAAACTAGGTACACAATTTTTTTCTTAACAGCTATCTGCCAGTTGGCAGAGGCCTCCAACGTTTTAATACTCTGGTTTATTTTTATATTATTTATCTTGTTAACTTCGGTTTCTCCTGTAATTGTTTTTTTTTTGTAATGTGTATAAATATTTTTTTGACATTTCTAACAATTAAGTCAAAATTTAATTTAAAACTTGATCAATACAATCAAAACAATTATCTTGATACTTTGTATTTCACTAACACATAGTAAATGTAATAAATTGTTTAGTTATGCGGTCACATTGTTTGTCAAATGCAAGGTGGCATGCCTTCACCATATAAGGTTTGAATAATGCGCACATGCGCTAGAAATAATACTAAAGCGTGTGCAGCATTAAATATATTGTTTGTTTTGGTGTCAATAGATTATTAGTGAAATAGTACGAACTGGTTTGGTTGGCGTCCTGCGACTTCGATCCTTGTTAGCATTAAATAAGAAATATTTTTGAATATCTCATGTTCCATATGATTGTTACAATTATATTAAAATGATCTGCGTAAAACTTATAAATCTATGTAATTACTATTACGAATGTTTAGATGGATGGATGGATGTTAGAAGGCATTTTCACGACTCAACGGATCTGCATGAAATTTGGCATAGATGTAGAATACAGTCTGAAGTGTTTTTTTAAATACCACTCGGAGTCGTGGGCAAAAGCTAGTGAATTGTAAATTTAGTTTACATTTATAGTATTTTGTAACTTATTTGTTTGAACCTCTTCACTATCAGATCGTGTGAAATCTTCTTAATTTGCAAATGCTTATAAACAATTCAGTTATTATTATTCCAATCACATTAACTAAATGACAATTATACACTAACAGTCAGATGCATTCCAATTAGTAACATAGACGCAATATAATTGTTGCGCAAACACATTAAAACTATTCAATTTTATTAAGCAATTGCGTTCAATAAACAAAACATAAGGCCTTTTTGCACCTTTTTAAATATACAGGAAGTTTATTGTCCACATATGTATGTTATCTTTACTCAAACTAAGGAATTCTACGACCAGGAAACAAAAACATTATTTTTTCAAATTTAATATGAAAAAATATATTATTTTGTATGTATTTCGTCAGTCTAAATAACTTTTAATTGTATTGTTTCACACTAAACATGAATATCATTTTGTAAGGGAAGGCTTCTTAAAAAACAGTTCTCCAAGTTAAGAAGCCAAGGCAACACTAAAATGTATTTAGTGTGGAATAAAGAAATCCTTATTCTTATTATTCTTATATTTGATACCAAATAACATGTTCTAGCTGTTGCTTACGACTTCGTCTATGTGCAATTTAAAAATACAGCCGTTATTCAGCGATAACGTAGCTTTTTTGATGAAAGAATGTTTTAAACAGCCCAGTCGTTTTTGAATTATTTCATACAAAAATATACTTTTCCTCTTTATACTAAGTATAATCACCTGGCTTGCCACCATTCGTCATCGGAAGCGTTTGTGACATGGAGAATGTCTCCGTAGCGGAAGGGCAGACCCCGCGAAGGTAAGCCGTCGTCTCTCACCGGGTCGTAGTCAAACAGAGCTCTGTGGAAATATACATTTAAGTTAACATTACGTAATAAAATTAAAACTGTAATATATAATGACTTTGCTTATTTCAATATTTGAACAAATAAATAATAATTTACGACAAAAATACGACACACAATCTTGTCCACAAGGAATAAAAAAACATTAGTAAAAACATAACCTATCTTACTCAGTGATAATTTAGCTTTTTAATGTTGCAAGAATTTTTGAAATCGGTCTAGTAGTTTTTGAGTTTATCATACAACAATAAAAATCTTTTCTCTTTATGATATTAAGAATAAACATAATATTAGAACATAGAAAGAAACATTAATTACAAGTTCAATCAAATTTTAAATGTTACATAATGAAGAAACAATACTGAATATAAAATGATTGATGATTCACGAGTTACGTCACAGAAGTTGACAACAAAAAAATGTCATAAGTCAATTGGCCCATTGTTATTTTAAAAAGACTCAATTGACACTTTGTTCACACACAGATAGTATAATAACTGACTTTCAGAATATAAAGACTACTCTCTGTCACAGAGACGCTAAATGTAATTTTAAATTTTTTTAGTGTCTTTAAAATCGATACTAAGGGACTCTCGTGACTTATGCTTATATGAGTGGCCTTTAACATTCTTACCTGACATAAAGCGATCGTTTTTGTGACGTTCTTAAAAGCGTATGATGTTGTTTGAGTTCGTTGATTCGAGCTTCAAATTTATTGTATTCCTGCGGCCGGTAAACTACTGTCAATTTTACATTCTGTCCTGTGCCCTGTAAATAATAAAAAAAGACATTTTATAAATATCAAATGACTGTGTCAAGGAATATTAGACCCTAAAAATATCAACATAACATCGTAAATAGGTTGAGAAAATTGAGTTCACATATTTGTTTACAAAATTCTGAGCTGCAAAAAAGGTATCATGTTATATTTACATAACAATGTTAGAGCATTGTACTTTTAATTATTAACACATTTTCATAACAACTGCAATAACTCATAATATTATCCACAATCACGATTGCGATTGTTTAGAAAACGCGTTGTGAAAAAAATATTTTGTACGTAAAATACCTTGTTTGTATTTTAAAATACACTTTAAAATGTAAATGCATCAAATTGATTTAGTTATTTAATTTCTATTATTTTGGAAATAGGCTTTCCGAAAAAAATATATTGGCATATAGTTTGGATGTTTATAACCATTTAATAAGTGTTTTTTATACAACAATTTTAGCAGCATAAAGAATCTAAAACAATGAACATTTTACATACCTTTAAAGCCTTTGCCGCTAATTCATGAGTCGCGTGCGTAATATCCGTATCGTTGACTGCAAGTAATCTATCTCCCCGGCGCAACTCCCCTGACTTCTCTGCCGGCCCTCCGGCGAGTAAGAAGGAGACATAGATGCCGTGTCCATCTTCACCTCCTACTATATTAAAGCCGAGCCCTTGAGGACCTTTTTCCAGTTCTACGACACGCGGCTCCTCACTACCGTCCGTTACGTCCTCACGTCGGAGAGAATTGGCCGTGCTTGATGCTGAAATGGATAGTTCATATGAAATGTGTTCAAACAGATTGGTGGAACCAACAACCCATATTTTCACAATATGAACTACTAGCTTTCGCCCGCGACCCTGTCTGCGTGAAATTTAGATATAAGGAAAAATAGCCTAAGTTTACTAGTTGATAACAAAGATATATTTTTAATGGGCAAACAATTTTTGAAATCGGCCTAAATAGTTTTAAGTTATTTTGATGCCTGGTTCACATTTGGCAAGTACAATTGGATGGCGTAGCTGACAAAGCATCAAGCCAGTCGAATGCCAGTCCAGTCATTTAACGCTACTGACCAAGTGTGAACCTGGCAAAATAAATGTTATAATGTTATACACAAGTTCAACAAACATGGTAATAAGGCTAGTTTTCTCTGAAACAGTGTAAAAATTAATAACTTACGTGTGTTAGCTCGCGAGGTCCTGGGCGAGGGCTGTCCGTGGCGGGGGCCGGGCACCAGCACGAGCTGCACGCGCTCGCCCGACGCCTTCAGCGCGCTCACCGCGTCCTCGTGCGTCACGTTGTCCAGGTTCACGTCGCCTTTCTAACAGAGTATCATAATACACAATACATCATACATAATGCGAAAGTTTAAATGGATGGATGGATGATAGAGTTTATAGCCTTAACTGCTGGACGGATTTTAATGAATTTTGATATAGACGTAGAGGATGGTCCGGAAGAACATATAGACTACTCACTTTTGTTTTTTTTAATATGTCGCGGACGAAAGTTAGTGTACAAATATGGCTTTAATCTTCAGCCTATGAGGCATACCAGAATTATGAGGGTGATTTTTCTCCCAGAATTAGGTATGTCACCGCAAAATCTTTTCTATTACGGAAAGTATATTCATATCAAATTTTCAAATTGTGTATATACAGGAAGCATTTAGGAAGCAAGATATAAATTGTAAAAGAAACATGATTTAATTCAAAAAAGATATACTTGGACCTCTATAGGCAAATATATAGATCCAAATAGAAAACTCATAACAAATTGTCAGTTTTTTTTTATCAAAAATTAGACATGTCGATGGACATTTTACAATATGACTAAACACTACAAATATGTAACACAATTACAACTAATTACTAACCGATGTGTTTTTGACCATGAGCAGTTTATCGCCGACCCTCAGCCGGCCGTCGCGGTGCGCGGCGCCGCCAGACATTATCTTGGTGACGTAGATACCATTGTCGCCCGGTATGTGCTGGTTGCCCACACCGCCCGCTATACTGAACCCCAGACCTGACCCTCCTTTCACCAACTCTATCTCTACCGCCTGTTCTTTATTCGTTATGCTTGGTACTGTTAATGTGTCCTCGGTAGTACGACGCCTTATTTTCTAAAAATATTTAAAAATCAAATTAATATGGAATAATTTTTAAGACGCTAAAAAAAATAGAGAACAGTAAATATATTAAAAACAATCATATGAATTCTTGATCAAAATAAAATATAAAAAAAAAAGATCAGAATTCTACATAATTGGAGAAGCCTTTTAATTTACAGGTTAATGGATTTTTCCCATACATACACGTTGAGTACAAAGTATCATATTTAAAACTAATAGTAATACAACAGTACAGTAATATTTACTAATAGATAATAACATACCAGTCTTACGGTGTTGCCGGCCTTTTTTAACGCATCTACTGCTTCAGCATGAGTCACATTTTCAACATTTGTGTCATTAACCTAAATGTAAATAAATATATTACTATATTGAAATTTTGTCATAGTTAAAATTAAATAATATTTTATAAACTACATACAAAATAAAATTACTATGTAATTCAACATAAAAGTCAAATCTGCAACCTATAAAATTCTGTTTAGTTTCAATCAAGGTTAATTCCTCTATCCCATAAAGATAACACTGACACACTTTTTTTAATTGGTTATTTTTACACATTTGTAATAGTATTTTTTATACATTGTATGATCAATTCTACTACAATTTTTATTGCATTAAATGTTACCATTAATAAAACTTACTTGCAATATAGCATCATTAATCTGTAGTTGACTTGCGGCAGCGGCACCTCCAGGGATAAGCTTGGTAACATAAATAAGTGGATCCTCAGCCACATGTGGGTTGTCAGAGCCGCCTGCAATACTGAAACCAAGGCCTGCACCTCCTGCTCTTGATAGTGCTACTGTCAGATATAAAAATCCATCTTCACCCACTGTCCGGTCCGTTCCACCACCTTCTATACCATTTATCTGTAACTTCAAATAAAAATTAATGATATAGAATTACTTTTTTTTTAATCAACTTCTACAGACTCTTGGTCCCTACTCTTTTTTGCACAGTTTGGTAAACATAGTAATCATAATTACTTAATGATTATCTACTACCTTTATGTCCCATTTATGTATTGGATGAAAAAAAATTACAGCTGATTGGCTATTAATTAATTAAATTCTATATTGTTTGGTAAATTCTCACCCTTAATAAGTAAAAGAATAATAAAGAATCATACAGACATTAAATCTTTCCACACTAAGATGTACATAATGAACATATACCACTTAATAAATATTTTGCATGTATGATGTATATAATTAACATTTAATAAATAAAGAATTATGAGTTTATTGTTGTCTGATAGAATGTTTTTTAGATATTATAAGTTTGCTAATACTATTACACAATATTGAATAATAAATTAATTTGTAACACATAGTACAATATTACATAAACCATTGCTTGCTTTTCTAACATTTTTTGTTATCAAACAATTTTATAACTAATTAGCATTGATAAACATAAATGTAATTCATAACATTGTATTACAAGACTATGTATGATATTAGTGTGTGTATGCCACTTTATAATTTTTGGTATGAAAAGGGAAAATAGTTAATTTATTAGATTCGATAATAACTAATGCAAGTAAGCTTACCTGTTTCATTTCTGGTGTTGGAACGTGAGCCTGAAAATGGAACACCACATATAACCACACCCTAATATTACAAATAAATATGATAAAATAACCTAATTAATGTAAGTTAAGATATAGACACAAAAGTTAAAATTGAGGCATATTTGAGGTGGCATTTCACCTACTTGAATGTTTGAAATTACTTTCACTATGGCAAACATGTTTGGACAACATGCAATGTTGGTCAGTAGTTCAAGTTGTTATCTGTCACAATAGTAATATACAAGCACTGGTGGTTCACTCACCGTGTCAAGATTGAACAGGGAGGATACTTTTCGAAGGAATCCATTGTGCGTTTTTTTCTTTCGTCTTTCTGTCATTTTGAAGAACGAGTGTGCATAGCCTCTGGGCACTTATATCAATCTCTCCACTACACTATGTACACTGCATGCATTGTTAGTTACACACTTGTGCTTGTTCTGAGCACCGTACTGGGCGACGATCGGCATGCACCATTTTCTACCTAGAACCCACGTCTAGCTTGCACCAACGTTTATAACATCTAGGACCATATTCAAAATAAAACACCTGCATGTAAGTAGTTCCCATTATTTAAGCTGATTAACATGTTAGATTGTTTCGTAAATTGCACCTAGTCCTTATCTAATGAGTGTTATAATCATCGAGCCGAACCCTTTTCTGATAGTGATACTATTACGATGTGTAGCTTTGCAGTTATTGGTTTGTCGCCGATTGTGTTCAATGATAGGATGGTATGAATGTCAAAGCGATGAACTTTAATTAGAATGTCCGTGTAACGTTATTTATCGTGCAATATAAGACTGCTGGGCTGGGAAGTATTTGTTGTAAGTGGGTAAACGATCAGCGAGTAACACAGCGAATTGTCACAAGCAAAATTATCTTAGGAATCTCATTAGCCTCACCGATGATTCGAAAACGTTCCCAAATTATAATGAAATTACTAAACGTTTAAAAATAGATTAGTGTATATTATATGGCCTTACTTGAAACGAATACGAAATATCAGCAGTGTGAATGTCAAAATTTTATGTGCGATATCATTTCACTGAAAATTCATCTATTGGTTGTATTTTTCAATCAACGCACAACCCGTACGACATTGGCACAATTGTAAAATTTAACAGCACAAATCCACACAACGGCGAAACGTTAGCGTACATATCGCTGAAAACTTGTACTATATTTTAGGTTATAAATAGTACTACGGGACGCGAAACACCAACCATCCGCCATTACCAACCACTTGTTGCTTGTTGAACGTTTTGGTTCAGTCCCGTCACGTCATCAAAGAAAAATCAAAACGGAATCAAGTATCGGTAAACACCGAAGTGGTAAAGTATTTTTGCGGTAGATGGCGTTATTATAAAACATAAAGTTACAAGCTAGATGTACAAAGTTCTATCACAAAATGTTTTGAATTAATCTTTCGTATTTACTTTAATAGTAATGATAGGCATTTCTAATTGAAGAATTTGGTTGCAATTATCAAAAACAATAATAAAAGTAAATTGTAATGTTTACGACCGCCTTTAGGCCTTTACTGTAATGTAAGGATGCAGATGCAGTAGAAGTACAATATTACGCTTTGGCATCAAATTGTGCTCTACATACCAATACGCTAAAGAATTTACAACGTGTTCTAACATTTTTATTGGATTTACAAAGATTTATTTTTAAAACAACGTTCGATTATAGTCACCAGTCACTAGAACGCTGTTCTATTGTCTAGTTGGGCTCATGATCTAGACTTTAAAGCGGAGACATAAAAGCTTAAAAATTTGCCTTTTTATTCAATTAGTTTTAAATTAACATTTTCATAAGCGAAATACCACCTCATGCCTGAATCACAAGTTTTCTTGTACGTCTTTGCATGTTATGCATACTAAATCTTTTTTTTTTCTTATAATCAAAACCTTAATTTTAAAATTATAAAAATCATAGAGATTACCTTTTTTTCTTCAATGTCACCGCTCGGCGATAACATCGATGGTATAGTTCCCACCTATAAAATAAAAGTCATTAAGTAGAAATTTTAAAAGAAAACTAAATTTCAGCATTTTTTTCTTTCGCAATTTATAAAAAGCATTAACTTTAATTTTAGCTTGTTATATTATTATTACCTTCCCTGAATCTGGAGTGCCATCGTTTCTGTGTTCGTCTTTCCTGTTGTTGTCCTGTAGGAATGCGTTCGACACAGATCTGTAATCGCTTTCCTCTGTATGTATCTGAAACAAAAATCAACATTGCATTAAAACTAAAATTTTATAATAACACAATTTTCATTAATAAAAATAATTTACTCGCCACAAACAATCTACAATCCAGTGTAAGAAATTGTAAAGGGTCAGGGTTATGGATGAAAGTTTTACAACCTCGTCTATATGTAGATAAATCAATAAGTAATTACTATTTTAGTACATAACTATAAATATCTAATATGAGTACAGGTGTTGGAATATTGATCGACATGCACGAGTAAAAAGAATTGCCTTACGACGATTGTTTGATTTACGATTGACCGGTTTAATAGGTTAAGGTAACATCGACCGTGTAGAATTACTGCTATATTTACGTTTAACATATAATCAAAAGAATACATAATATCAAAATCTTTGTAGCGGAAAAATCGCTACGATATTGAAATTAAAAAATTTAAAATCGATAGTCTTTTGACTCTTACATTTTATCAATAACTTATTCTTTTTATTTATGGTCATCAAACAAAAGTACATCTTTCCGGTAAATAAAATAAACGTAATTACAATAAATAACTTAAAAACCCGTTCATTAAATTTTCTTTTAATATGAAAGGCAAGCTACCGTTTATTACCTATCTTTGTTCAAGCAACAGATTCAAAGGTAACAAAAGTGAAAGAGTACTATTCGAGCAGACGTCGGAAACAAAATATGAAATAGTCTATGCCTATACAATGGGAAATATTTCGCAATCAAAATACTGCTGCCGTTGCACAAAAAGGTATATTGCGAATTCGTTTCATGGACCGCTGATGCCGGCTGTATCGGAAAATTAACAGCAGTAAATAAAACTTTAGTCCAGAAATTGTTGCCTCGTTCACTAACGAACCTTATCTTTTTTAATTTTTTACAAGTTGATTGCAATTTTCCGACAGTTTAATTTGTCCAATTCAATTTAAGGCAGGAATCAAGGAATTAATTACTACACACTTGTTTTGACTGAAAAAAAAAACTGCATATCGCAAGTACTAGAATGATTAATTAAAAACAATATGTTTACCTACCCGCTAGATCCATGCTCTAAAGGATTAGTACTTATCTGTACTATCATAATAAAGCGTAAACACACTACTTTGTGGGCGTAGGATGTCCGCAATCACAGCATTTTTTAATAATTTTCTTTCATAAAAAGCCCTACACGTACGACACGCTTTAGGCTATATATTTTGACGTTGTTAAACTTAGGGGATAAATAAATTGAAAAAAAAAACCTTCATGAGTAAGGAACTATAAACTACAAGCTGCCAACATTAAGGAAACAATGTTATATGGGTAATGTTGACACTTGCAATTGAGAATTAGACAAATGTAAACAATAAAATAAAGTTTTTATAATTTCACGCGGATGAAGCCGCACGCGAATAACTAGTTATTGTATAAAGTTGATAATACAGTAACACAATACACGTAGTTCACTATCAAAATGAAAAGGCCGCGGGATGTTTGCAAAAGCCACAACGTTATTTC
>NW_013527026.1:4008170-4033102 GCF_000836215.1 Papilio polytes
GTAAAAGGTCATCAATTTCCACGGGCGAAAGCTAGAAATGTTTTGACATGTGGTGTGGCATATTGCTGGGGAAAGAGTATTTTAAAGTTATCGTTAATTTTTGAGTATTTAATATGGTTTTTGGCGTAGTTAAAGATGAACAATGTAGATAAACTCTTTGTGACTTGTGTATGAATATCTAAACAGACTATTGATAGTCTATCTGGGTTTTTCTATAAATAATGTCTTTCACTTTCTAATAAAATTAATTGGAAATTGAAAATAAATCATTAAGTTGTAAGATAGCTCTATAGAAAACAAATCAATAGTTCGTTAGCGACGTTAACCTATAAAAATAAAGAAAAAACAATCCACTCATGAAATAGAATCTAGGTTATGTTTGATTATTAAAAAGTTGATCACTATTAAGTGTATACGAGAATGAGCTCGTAGAATATCGCGTGAGTCGAGCCAAGATCGATAGCGCGGCCAGCGAACCCCAACAGCGAGCATACTTTATACAACAATGTTATGGTTATTACCAGATACCGTCGATTTACTACATCAGATTCAATCCGATTGGAGATTGCAACCGTTGCCTGTATTTATTGAAATATTTAGGTCGATTCAGCTTTGAATATTTGCTAAACTATCGAAATACTTCAAGAGAAGCAAGTACAAATAACAGTTTGATAAACAATTAACAAAATGTAAATGTTTTTATTCTGTGACGCGGATAGAATTACAGCTTGAAAATGTTTTATTACTCCGTAACCCGATTATTTTGAGCACAAAGAAATTGTACTGCTGCCGTTACATTCGTGTGCTTTGACGTAAAAGCCGACCCATATTCCGTGTGAAATGCTTTTAAAAGCTGTGGATTATTTTTAAATCGATTATGTTCTCCTATATTATGCCAAGTTACATTTCCAGCTTTGTCGACATTGTTAATACTTTTATGAAAATTTACCTATTTAGTATTAATATCCCTAATGTTACTTATACTGACCTATTAATTATGATGCCAAGCCTTAATTTACAATAAGATTTTGATGAAGTTTTCTGTCCGCTTTCAGAAACACAGATTTCAGATATATAACTATATGCCTATCTTGTTAACAAACAGCGCACAACGGATTTCAAGAACTAACTGCAATAACTCAGTCCCTAAGTTAAACAAATGAGTTGGGTAAAGATTTATTGCAGGCGAAACCTGGCGGGAACATTGTAGTCGCAGCGAACGTTCCCAGCCAGTAGAGCGTAGGCTAATCAGTATCGATTGGAAGAACTTTCTAAAAGTACCTGTTGTATACGACTGACTATCACATGTGGAGAACGTTCTAGATAAATAACATAACATTCTTCTGATACATATGTTATTGACAATTGGTTATATTTAACAGAACGTAGAGTTGATATCAAGATTGGTAAAAAAGTTTCAAGACCGTAAAAGTTCTAGAAACAGAACCTATAAATGTATTGATATACGATGTAACTTAAGAAAAAAGCCTATATAATAAGAGTATCTACAAGTTACCACAGGACTGGGACTTACTCTTCAAACCTAACTATCACGCAAAAGAGTTAAAAAGGTATGTATTGGAAAAAAATCCTAAAAAAATGAAGTGAAAACAACGTCGCAAGACTTCATTTTAAAAAGTAACGGCTATACGTTACTTTACGTAATTTTTCAAAGCAATAATAACAATAGGTGGAAATGTAGTTTTTAGGTTAACGAGATTCTGTAGCACGGAGATTATGCAATGACTTTGGCAGTCCGCGAGGGAACTTGATAAAACTGGGACGACTCCAAAACGTTAAGGTACTATCATGAATTATTATTTACTTCCAAACTTCTTTACTCGGCTGATATTATTAAAGATAACTTGTTGAAATAGGGGTGTAGTTAATTTAGTTTTTAGTACCCTTTAAGTAATACCTAGACCCAATAGAGAGCTTCAGGAGAAGAAACTTTTGACAAAAAAAGACGCTTTTTAATTACAAAAAACATTATTAATTAACAGTTAAATAAGCCAAGCTTATTGGTTAATTTATAATACAGGGTTGTCTTAACTCTTTTCTTATAGGTTAGTTTGGATACGTTGTCACCAAACATACATTTCCATACAAATTTTCTATTATTTCAGTGCGAGTACTTTAGATCGCGGTTAACATAAGCTCTTCACAAAACAGTTAACTTTAACCGCAAACCGAAAGAGAGTTGTAAACCTATTTAGGTAATGATTATAAGTAATTGCCCATAAAACAATTTGTTACTTTCAAAGCAATGTTTTTAAATAATGCAGTAAACAAATTGTTGATGGATAACGTTACTATGGGAACGAATAACAAACCTTATACAATTGTGAACGTCCACTTTGTAACAATACCTTGGTGGCTAGTAATTTAAATATATACAGTATCGAATAATAGCTGTGAGTATTAGTAGTAGCGTGAAATTAAAACATAGAGCCTATATTTCTCAGAGATGAAATACCTATCTAACGGTGAAAGATTTTCTAAAATCAGCCCAGTCGTTTTTAAGTTACTTCAATACATACAAAAATACAAATCTTTCCTCTTTATTATATTAGTATGGGTGTGATTTTAGACAAGTCACGCTAAAAGTGGATCAGGACACCCTGGGGTTAATGCGACCCGGTGGTGGTAAGCCCGTGTACATTGTGTTATCCTCCGGATGGTCTATAGTACATCATTGAAAGAAATAAAATTGAGAGTTGGCATGTTGAATTATGAACGTGAAAGTTAAGATGGATGGAGATTGATGTATGTTAGAGCTTACAGTTTACTCAGCTAAACGGATTTCGATGCAATTTGGTATAGATGTAAAGGACAGTTCGCAAGACGACTAGGCTACACGCTTGTGTTTTTTTAGTGTCACGCGGATGGAGTCGCGGGCGAAAGCTAGTCTGTTTATAAAACTATATCAATTATTAGGATATACCTTTATAGATGTCAGTTTCTCAAATTTCAATTATAAATGGTTCACAACACATGTCACCAACGTTCGACTTCGGTACCCGGTGACCTGTATCTGGAGATCTAGGTCAACCAGATTATAGGCATAGACGCCTGTCTTTACAATTATTACAATTAGATCATATTACAATTAGAACATACTAGCTGTCGCCCGCGACTCCATCCGCGTGGAATTTAAACAAAACAAAATTGAATACTCTGTGTTAACAAAATTTCATCGGAATCAGTTCTATTCTACAAACTCTAACAAACATCCATCCATCCATCTAAAATTTAGCATTTATGATACTAGTATGATTGGTAACGCTATAAAAGAAACGTTACCTTATTATTACTAGTTGCCCGCTGTATAATGAATTTAAATTTACATCATTACAATACTATGTTACTTAGTATCTATTAGTATTTTTTTTATTCAACGTAATTTTTTTAATCGATCATCAAACCGTTTTCTATTTACATCAATATAAAACACTGAAAAGTACGATTCGTGAAACAAAATCGTCTAAGTGAAAAGTTTTCCAACAACAATCTTTAGAACAGTGAATTTTTTATGCACGGTAGACGGCTCAAGCCTTAGCAATGTCGTGAGTATTGAAAAGGAAAACTTAGGATAATTTAGCGAACTGAGCCGTCACTAATACAGTGAAACGGGCTCCCGTAGACTTGTAGGCACGTCTTACAGTATCTACGTAGATACGAATACGTAACTTGAGCATATAAAAGACGCCTGTTTTAAATTAAACGAAATTCTCTCGAATGCCTCAAAGGACTTTGTATGTTTGCTGCTTTCAAAATTGTGATATAGTTATGTATATTGTATTGGTACACTTCTTACAGTTTAGACTAGCTTAAAAAGCGTGCGCACAACTGTTTAGTTTCGCTTTGATTCTTAGGAGTAATGCGCACACTACTCGATTTTTTGTTGTGCAACTAAAAAGTTGAATTGGCTGCGAAACAATCGACAATCGCACAACGGTTGTGCAATTGTTTAGTCAAAGGTCCGTTCTTAAGTAACAAAAACATGAAACAACATCGGTATTGACATATGGCAAAACTAGTACCAAAATATCGAAGGTAATATTTGACGTATCGGGAACGGATATTCTTGTTCTCGTTATATGAAAATAGAAATAGAATGTATCGGTGTTAGATTTGGGTTTTCTACTGTAATATGGAAGAAAAAAATATATAGACTAGTTACTAAAAAACATTGAAACAGTAGTTACGTATTTTTAGACAACTTATTTAATTGATACTGTCGCTTTAAACTCAGAGCAACACTTCTCGTCAGGACTCAGGATGCGCGCCAATCTATCCATACTTCTAGTGACATTGACAGCTGTCAGCTAGGGACGTGAAGTTTATGCCGATAATCTAGAGTTGCGCCAATTCTACAGCAAGGTACTAATTTTGTTCTTAACAGTTTACTGTTCCTTTAGGAAGAAAAGTGTTTCGTCATCGTCGATCATAGAGCTTTACCATTACAGAGATCCGCATCTAATATTCTACAAGTATTGCTTCACATCGTGTTGTATGCACCCATATAAACGTGATTAAGAGCGGGCGCACATCTTAGGCCTAACTAGAGCCCAGATGTTGTGCGAATGTCGATTGTTTCGCTAATTCAACTGTTTAGTTTCACAACTAAAAATTGAGAAGTGTGCGCACCTCTATATAATCTCATAGAAATAAAAGCGCGACTTAACAGTTGTGCGATAGTTTCGTCGAAAGTGTGTGCGCGCTCTAATAAATCGCTAGGTGTGAATACGTTCAGCCTCATTATAACCGTCTAAATATAATGCGGATAACAATGGCAGTGTCGTGGTCAAGACTCAAGATCTGTAGTGACGCGCGTTGCGGTCACGCGCTTGCCTCCAACTCCACTATAAATAGATTAAACACGGCATATTTACCGAACTATATCTCGTAATAATTAATTAAATTACAACCTGTCAACGAATTACACGTGTAAATATGATTAATCTAACCATAGACTTCCACGGCAGAAACATTTATGTAAAAAATGTCGTTTCTCTCACTCCCTAAATAAACCGGAATAACAATACATTGGTTGATTCAAAAAAACCACGGTAATACCTCTAAATACACTTGCACATTTATGTTTTTAATATTTTTTTCCAGAACATATTAGAACATTTAGTCGCATTCCGTATGTGAAATAAATATGTACATAGACACATATGTATTGTTCTATACGAGTATATAGCGCTCTCTTTTGTAATTGTACATTCCCAAAGCTCCCTCGCAACACGACCTTACCTTACAGACCCGGAATGCGGGTCATGTTATTTTCGTTCAGGGAAGAATAATATAGACAGATATTCTATAAATGCTATAGTACATACATACAATATGAAAAAGAAAGTGTAAATTAGAATTCATTAATTTTTTAATTCACGAAATAAACTGTTTTAACAATAACCTTTGGTTCTATGGACTTTTGATTAATTTTTCCATGGAAATAGAAATAATTTTATTGAAAAACAAGAAATTAACAATTACAATTACAGTGATACCAACTAAATGACTAGATAATTACAATTTGTGGTTAATATACCTTAATTTATTAATTTATTAATTTATCAATAATCATTATTAATTCCGTGTTACTACTTTATTAACAAGATTTAATATGCTAAAACTTATTTTAATCGAATCATGTTTAAAGAGAAATATTACCCTTATATGCTAAAGTTTTTCTCCAAATGTAGGTCATCATTAGTATACAAGCTTTCTTAAAATAGATGCAAATGAATAGCATCATAATATCAAATACGGTATATTCCTCATGGGGATAAACGTTTGTTATACACTTTGTAAGTTGTGACAAGGGTCGACAAGGGGAATAAAGAGTATTGCTACAATATCACAGAGAAATCACGCTGCAATTGTTAAAGGCTAATTTCAAAGATTGTTTTTTTTTTCTATCTAACAAAAGGGGCAAACAAGCGGCGAGAACACCAAGGTGGACAAGGACGCCCATGGACATCCACAACACCAGAGGAACCACATATGCCTTGCCGGCCTTTGAGGCAATGATAGGCTCGCTTCTTGAAGGACCCTAAGTCGTATTGGTTTGGAAATACCGACGAGGACAGACCGTTTAATACTCTTTAATGTTACACTTTGAAAATAGTCAGAATAGAACATTAAACCATACAAAAAAAAGCCAAAAACGTCCTGTCAATAGGTTAAAATAATCCCAGACAATGCTAGTAAGATTTATCTAGTAGTATTCTTAAGCTATAGATGAAATTGATTGTGAATTTTTTATGATATATTTATAGCCAATAAAATATCTGAAGAGTACTTACCAAGTAGAGCCTGAAATAGCCTCGACTTGAAGATTCTTATGACTCTCTCGATAGCGAGCCTGAGTTGACGATCTTGAGGCTTCACTAATTTGCTGTGGTAGTCTTCCAGCAGTTCCAATGCTCGGTGGGCCTCTGTAAAAAAGACGCTTATAAAACACAAATAGGTAGAAAAAATAATAATAAAGTAAAGTTTGTAATGAAATCGTTGTAAAGTTTTACTTTCATAAGACACTACCCAGCATATGAATATTTACTTTTAACAAGTTTCATATTCATAGGTGTATTTTAATATTTTATTTACGAAATGTAAAGAAAATTCTTAAGTGCATTCATAGATTAAGTAGGTAACTATTATACCTAATAACGACAACAATATTTGTCATTTGATTTTAAAATCGTCCTGAAATCTTCAGAGAGCTAACCCGCGTTTTGAGTAGTACTTTAAAACCGCCTGTGGAGCAAAAATCTACAAA
This sequence comes from Papilio polytes, assembly GCF_000836215.1. Classification (NCBI taxonomy): domain Eukaryota; kingdom Metazoa; phylum Arthropoda; class Insecta; order Lepidoptera; family Papilionidae; genus Papilio; species Papilio polytes. Next base: position 4,014,961 of record NW_013527026.1, read on the forward strand.
GGTTCTTTGTCTTAAAGCTCCATTACTTAGACTAAGTGTACGATAGAAGTTGGAACTATTTGAAAATTTCTTGATTAAACTTATCGTTTCTTTGAAATCTCGTAATTTAAGTTTTAACGACGTCGTTTTACAGTTTAAAGATTTTTTGGGATTCCAGATAATTTATACGATTAAACTATATTCAGTGTTAGATAGCCTCAGATAGCAGTTTAAGTGTGTTGTTGTTCACGGTAGGTATTATTACGATTATCTTCGATGTAGCTTATCTGCAATCTGTCGCCTTTTAGTTAAGAAGTTATAAAATTGCTGTGCAAAAATTTTAGGCGAAAATTTTTAATTTAGTTTAGTATCGACATCGTGAAAATGAAAACAAAAGACGAAACAAACAAAAGAGGTTGCAGCCTTGAAAATTAAGTATATTTAATTACTTAAGTTTTGCGAATTTCTTTACTTTAGTCTTAAGTTTTATTAAAGTAGTCGCAGTTAAGATGTCCTTTTTAAAAACTAATCAAAATGACAAAAATAAAAAACTGAAATATTACAATTGAAATTTTTATTTACTTAATTCTCCTCTTTATTGATGTGTAAAGTACGAGTTTTGCAACAAAGTAACTTATAACGTAAGTAAAGAAAACAGTAGTATGCATTTCTTCGAAGGTACGTACAGCTGTAGAAAACATTTGGGGCAACGCGGGATTACAAAAGCCCAGATTTATTATCGCATATGTCTTACCTAGTTTCTATTCTTTATATGGAAAATGAAATTTACATTTTATCATGATTTACTTATCAACGAAATGGACATCGATATTTTAAAACGTTCTGATTGAAATATAATGTTGCTATATTTTGACACCAGTTTTTGTAACTGTCGTATATCCCACCATATGTAACAGTGAGTTTCCACGGCCACATTTTATAAATTACGTTATTGTTTTAATGTTTCGGCAATGCAAGCCTACGGTTAGTGATAGTAAGTTGATTACAATGAATAAGAGAAGTCTTTTCATCTTGTGTACGAGGTCTCTACGTGCCTCCTTCAGTTGTCTTCCATCTGTTTTACATTGATATTTATTACATTTTAAAAAATGTTCAAAGTTAATTGTGCTTCTTGTGATAATTCAAGGCCAGTGTAGTTCTCAAAGCAGATAACAAAGAAGGATTATATGAAGTCGGTATTGCAAATCAAAGAGAAGCCGTAACAACGCTAGAGGGTCGGCAGCGAATAGTGTATGCTAGCCTCATTTGTTCATGGTCAGCCTATCTGGACCACAAAATATTTGTCTACATTCGCAAAAAAATTTAGGCAATAAAAAACAAAAAGGAATAAAGAACGGTGAACATGTAACCGATTATTTTTAATTAAATTTAATGGGCGTATTTTATGATGCAATACTAATAATTAAATAATAAACAAGACGTATTTTCCTAATAAAGTTTTAAAAAAATCTAATTAGAAAATTCTAATCTTAAATTCGATTGATTTTGTCAACCCTTGCCATAACTAGGGTGAAAATGAGAACTACTGTGTCGTAACCGCTAATTTAATGAAACAGCCATGCAGTAATAATACAATAATAAATTAACAATAAAATAGTATGAATGAATTGCAATAATTAGCAGAATGTAATTCACCTTGCTTGCGAACTGGCATCACGGTACCTCCCCCTTATATTGTTTTGTAACACTAATAACGTATACTGATAAAAACAAAATGAAACACTAGTTTAACAGCCAACAACGTTATAATTATTTCATTTTTTAACCATTTCAATCACAATTAATGTCATTTTTGAGCAATAAACCAAAGTCGCACAACGAAAAACATTAAATACTGCACAAAATAATATGCGACACTGATATTGCTGTGAGGGTCATCGAATACTGTGCCAGATGGGATTGGTCGATTTTCACAATGACGTCAGGGGGTGGTTCCATAGATAATGTAGAACCCCAGGGGTAGTTTCTCTATGTATCGAGAGACATCGCATTTTATTCTTACATTAATGCTTTTTATTCTTTTGAAATTTCACAACGAAACATATTAGCCATAGTTATAATTTAATAATAGGTAAGTACAGACTTAATACTGAATTTAAATAAAAATTAGTATTTGCTTCGATGTTAATTTATTTATTACGGCTAAAATATTTCATTCACATCAAAAACTATTAACAACCTCTAACAAGAAAAGACGGTTGTTATCGGTAACTAGTAGAGATAATTAACACTGTATTACTCGTGCACTATAACATGATACCTCAGTATTTGCCCAGTACGAAGACGTCACAGCGGCATTATTGTGCATTATACAAATACTACTCAATAACCGAAAGTTATAAACCAGGTGTTAAAAGACGCGAGAACACAAATGTACAAGAAAAGATTTTCAGTTTAATTTGACATTTATTTACTATGTTTCATTAGTATTTAAAACATTGTTTCTTTTTTTGAACCAATATCGATTATTTAGTTCGATACATTGTGATATCGATTATCATCAATGTATAATCTCTAACAAAAATTGATTTACAATTACAAAAGTAAAAAAGAACCTGAACAGTAAAATATTTATATATCTTAATCTGTTTTAATGTGTTATGTTTTTAATCCCCTTTTTATTTAAAATCTTTCATTTTGTTTTGACTTTCTGTGTGATATGTAATTTCCGGTTTCATTACCTACTCTTTGCTATTTGAATCGAATTGCAATCAAAATTATCGATACTTCATTCATCTCGATTCTTATAGCAATCAAATTGACATTTTACATCGTATCGTGCCGTGTGTACTAAACTTTATCTTAGGACTTGGGTGTGCTGTGTGGAATGTGAACTCTGACTTGATTATGTGTGAACCTTTATCGATATAGCTACGTAGTCGTATAGATATTAGTTCAAAATCAAATTCAATCTGTGAGGTGCGAGGCTTAAATATGCCTCTTTTTGGTAAAAAAGATTTTGGTAGAAAATCAAAAAAAGATGGTCGTGAAAACGAAAAGCAGCCATCCATTGAAGATAAATATGTAGTTAAGGATCTTTTGGGCACAGGTGCCTTTTCTGAAGTACGCTTAATAGAGAGCAAAGAAAATGGACAGATGTTCGCGTGTAAAATTATAGACAAAAAGGCTTTAAAGGGAAAAGAAGATTCCTTGGAGAATGAGATACGTGTTCTGAAAAGATTTAGCGAACAATCGAAAGTTGAAGGCGGAGAGAAAAAGATGTTTTCTCATCCCAACATTGTCCAGCTGTTAGAGACGTATGAGGACAAGAATAAAGTTTATTTGGTCATGGAGCTGGTAACCGGCGGAGAATTGTTTGATAGAATCGTAGAAAAAGGTTCGTACACCGAAAAAGATGCTTCCAATCTTATAAGACAAGTTTTGGAGGCCGTCGATTATATGCATTCCCAAGGAGTCGTCCATAGAGATCTAAAGCCAGAGAATCTTCTGTATTATAGTGCTGACGAAGAAAGTAAAATCATGATAAGTGATTTTGGATTGTCAAAAATTGAGGATTCAGGAGTAATGGCTACTGCATGTGGGACTCCGGGATATGTAGCACCGGAGGTGTTAGCACAGAAGCCATATGGTAAAGCGGTTGATGTATGGAGTATAGGAGTAATATCATACATATTGCTTTGTGGATACCCTCCATTTTATGATGAAAATGATGCGAACTTGTTTGCTCAGATATTGAAAGGTGATTTTGAGTTTGATTCACCTTACTGGGATGATATAAGTGAATCTGCTAAAGACTTCATTAGGCATTTGATGTGTGTGGATGTTGAGAAAAGATACACTTGCAAGTGAGTATCTGTTAATCTTTTTTATTATAAATTGATCGTTTTTACACTTGCTAAGCATGTTTTTACATACAAAATTCATAAATAGAACTGAACCTACTTATATCAACCATATACTAAATAAATTTCAAAGATGATTTAAATAAATTAAGGAATAATTATAAATCTTACAACTTTGTCTTTATTGAAAGTGCAAACCTAGATGTGTAAGAAATATAAATAGGTTTATTAATATTCTAAGGTAAAGAAGCCTACAACAAATAATACTGGCAACTGAACTTTTTAGTGAGAAGTAAATAAGATTAGGCTATAAATAAATGTGATCTAATACATGGATAAAAATATTACTTATATTGCCTTGAAATGTATTCTGGTTTTCAATGATAAGTATAACATAGAAATATTTTATTGAGATGTTAATCTGTGTGTTTTTTTAAATCTAGTTTATTTGTGTTGCTTTACATTATTAATGTAAGGTAAACAGCCCTAAAACAGATGTTCAAGAAGAATGATTTAGTTATACTGTGTAGCAATTATTTTAACTGAAGAAAATTTTTAGGGTATTGCTTTATCTTCCTACAAATCTTTTAGGGTAACTAAACTCTAATAAATTGTCTAAACCATATTTAAAGATAACTTTATGAACTATATTATGAGACTGGCTTACCAAGTTAATAGGATGCTTTCTTATAATAAAAAAAAAGAATGATAGGCTACATTTATTGATTAATAACTTTTGCTCCTGCTTTCTTACAGGCAAGCGTTGGCTCACCCATGGATCTCTGGCAACGCTGCCAGTAACAAGAACATCCATGGCACTGTATCTGAACAACTCAAGAAGAACTTTGCCAAGTCTCGTTGGAAACAAGCGTATCATGCGACAACAGTCATCAGACAGATGCAGAAGATGATCCTCAGTAGCAGCAGCTCAAGTCGCAATGCCAACCAACAGCCCAAACAATAGCTGACTTATCGCAACATGGAAATGGATGAAATGAATATTTGCTTGGAAACCAGCTTGGTAATGTACTTAAAATGTCTTTATTTCTTATACATGACACAAATTTACTATAACTTTCGACTTTGCGCGTTCGCTGGATATTTAATTGGCTGATTTACTTTAATTGAAGCTCATTGCTGCTGAAGTGCTGGCTTTAAAATTGTGTCATTGCCTTGTATCATGACATGATTTGTATATTGTTATGAAAAAAATATTTTAAGCATACATAGTAGGTATTGAATTCAACGAAGATTTTGTCAGATAAGGCTAGTCACATAATGACCTTCAATTAGACTTCAAATGAAAAAATCTTCACATAGAATATTGTCTTCAAATTGCTCCAATATCTGTTTTCCTTATGTATAATCAATGCCGTTCGGTTGATAAAGGTCTAAGTGAGATAAACTATGACTTCAATGATTCTAATATAACTTGTTTGTTATACAGAGTAGCAATTGACTATTGAAAAGAAAATTGAACGACAATTTTTCTTGTATCTATATTTTTTTCATTACTCGGAATCTCATTTTTTTCTATATCTCAAATATCTGAGTAAAAGCAGTGTCATGACATTGTATGTTTATCTTTAATAATTATATGATATAAACCCCATTATTAATATCTTAAGCATTGATAGATTGTTAAAAAATTCAGTCTTATTAATAATACTATTGTGTAGTACAGTGATTCTCAACTGTGCCGCGGGACTTTTGTGTGCCCCTAAATTTTGCATATTTTTCTCATAAACTATTCACGCATTTTTATCTTTTTCTTTGTGTGCCACCATATTTTGAATTTGTTAAATATGTACCGCAACCGAAAAAAGGTTGAGAATCACTGGTGTATTTTAACAAGGGTTGATACATGACATAAAGATCTGCATTTTAATAAATGATATAACTATTAATAACTAATAAGTTAATGGCTTATTAGGAATGTGATGAGTAGTGTACATGTTTAATGGGAAACTAATAAACTATTTTCTATATTAACTTTGAACATTTTAAATACAAGTCAAATTATTACTGCAATATCTTTAACAGAATATAATTTCAATATTTCCATACATAAATCAGTGTTGTGGATGGCTAACATCTTTGTATGGATAAAAACTAATGCTTGCATTGTTATGATGATGTTTAATAAATTAGTATAACTTCCTGTCTATTCTATGTATATTATATACTATTTGAGTATAATCTTCATTAATATATAAGGGTTTAAAGTTTTATGCAAAATATGCTATATTTAACTTAAGATTAAAAGGAAAAATTATATAACTATAGGCTAAAATATATACTGCATAGTTTTAATGCTGATTCCTTCCTATCTTTAAATATTATCTTCTATTTCAAAGCAATTACAGAAAACTATATCACGTTTTAATTATCAGATAGCACTTGGATAACTAAATCAATATTAATGTAGTCATAAAATATTTTTGTGGGCCTACTAAATTATTTCAATGAAATATACATTGAAAAAAGCTAACTTGATATAAATACGAATTAAGATACAGCCTTACAAATAAGCGTAAAGTTAAACTTATGAATAAACTGAGTATAAGCAAATATTAGTACAAATTTTGCTAATACTCAGTTTATTCCTGGCTGTTAATCTTAACGCTGGCAGTTGAATATAGTTTGACCAGAGCAAGACAGTAAGAATTGATACTCATTACATAAAAAGATTTTTTAAGTTTAGAAATAACAGCATGCCATTATGTGACGTCATAATGTATTTATTTGTTTTCCAATACTTTAACAGTAATAATATTTGTTAACAAGGGATTTTCAAAAATAGTATTGCTTAAACATGACAACTTAAAATACTGCGTCTTTTTTAACATGTACATTGTACTAATTTTTAAAAGTACCCAATTTAAATAACTTAACCTCTAATACCATTTAAATTATGCAATTATTGTGATAAATTATTATTTAACATTCCACTTTTGAGTAATGTAGGCTATCGGAATTGTATTTTGACTGTTTAATAACATTTGAAAATTGAATTAAAAGATAATGCATTTATTCATCAATTCGTTACCATTGTTGTCTCAATGAATTGATCACAGATTCCATAACAAAAGAACATTCCACAAACCAGATGTATCAACATTTATGTAATATGTTTATATTAAAAAATATTTTCCGTCCATCTCACAGCCATCAGTTAAAGGGTACATAATGACGCAGTATAAAATTCGACCTTGAATTTAAAATTGTATTATATATTTTATCAAATTATGTATTAGTATGTATGTATTTCACATTTATTTTATTTACAAAATATCAGAAACCACATCAAGAATATATATAAAGATCTGAAAATGATATGAGTATGACTAAAATTCAAATTGTATTTTATGGTTTTATTTAAACCAATCCAAGTAATGTGTAGTTGCATGTACTATGAAAAAAATCTTAATATTTCTCTAGTCTTTTTTTATTTCTCGTAGTTTTTTTCAGTTTTTCTTATCACATTTATTATATTTTATTGATATTCAAATGATAATCAAAATTGAATTATTTACAAAAATATTGTATAAAAATTTTAAATTTAATGATTTTTTTTACACAACCATTTTTATGTATATTAATTTAATTCTTAAAATGAAAATTAATTATGTAACATTCCATGTGTATTTTATGTTTATATTTGAAATTAAATTTTGACTTATTCTCATTTTCTAAAGATCTGTGTTAAGAGTAATCTGATTTTTTTTAAATTCTAGGTAGAACCTATGTTATTTTTTATTGACTTCCAATTTTAATTATAAATATGACGTAGTTTAAATATCAATAGTGCTAAAGTGAAAACAAAACTTTCGCCCCTATTTTGAAACTCATCGATTTTTCCATTGATTTTTAAATCCATTTTTTTTGAAACAGACTAATATAAAAGCTTCCGAATCAATGAAAATGTTTATTAAAGCACTTTCAAATATTATTATATTATAAGTGCATGTTCAAAAAGCAATAGTTATCAGAAATTCATATAGATGGATTTGCAAACTTGCAATATGAATTTATATTTCATACAATCACATATTGCATTATCATTTTTTTTGTTTAAATTGTTTATTTTTTAATGTAATATGACTATAAAAGTTATATGTTAAAGTTCTTATCTTTTAAACAATGTTTAATTTCATTACTTTAAATCTATTGACAAATTTATACTTATCTAGATTAAGTTATTGTTAAGAAAATCTTTGCCAACTCTGACTTGACTGTGCCATTGGACATAAATCATGGATTTCCCTGTGTATCTGGTCTGCTTTTTGTGTATGTTCTAGGTACTTAACATGATTTTAATTTAAGTGGCTTCATATTCAAGTAGTTACAAAAAAATTTAAAAAAAATCGCATATTATAGTTTGCTTTTAAATTTATAACTTGTAATTGGTTATTGGGAAAAATTACTATAATGGGCGTCAGTGAGAGACAAGAGGGGGAAACATGTCCTGCCGTAGTTAGTAGAAAAATGTAAGGTTAAAAAATCAATTTGAAATTAAACGACATATGTTGAAACTGACTCATAAGGGTCTAGGTTAGGTATAGATCTAGCCTAGATCATCGGCTGGCGACGCCCATTCCAAAATTTGTTATAATCATAAAGTTTTCGCACAATTGATGTAATAAATTCTATATTTTTAATGTGATATATTCAATGTATGTTAAAATGCTATTGAAAATGTGCTTGATATGAGGTTGATTGGCCGACCTAATTGTTGCCATATTATCTAATAATGATAAAAATATATTTAAGAAATATGTATTCCCTTACTTAATAATTACAATAACATTGTTATTAACAATTTTAATATTGGCAGTCAGTCAACAAACTGTCTCTCTTACTCAAGTTACTTAATATTAATCTTTATAATACAGGTTTTTTATTTTCTAAGATGCTGAGAGTTTTTTTATTCCTGATTTTAAAGAGTAAAAATATCTAATACTTTTGGTGATCGGGTTGAGCTCAAAGGAGTGTGATAAAGAGAAATTAATTGTTAAGGGATAATGTGATTCAGATATTTATGCCCTTTGTCAAAAATTTAATTAAGGACAGGTCTATTTAATGTAGAGTCCTGACAGCTCCACAGAAATTTTGAATAAAACATTTTTAACATCCAATATACTTGAAAAAAACATAAAAATAAATGTTATAAGTTCGATATTATTTAAAAGAATATGATAAAAGAGAAAGATTTTGAATAATTGATAACTATTAATAATTTTTGACATTATTAAATGAACGAAAGAGGTTTTTCGAAGCAAAAATAATTTTTATTATTCCAATTAATAAGAGTACGGTTCGGGAAGATTTCAAACAGTTTTAGAGTTAGCTTTTGCTTAATGTTAGTACTTACACATTCATGCTTGCTCTCTTACACTTAACCCTTTAAGCGCCCGCGATCGGTTCACCATTGTGCCAAACCATATCATGATCGGTGATAAAATGTTGACATTTATCTTAAGATTCTCGTACATTAAGTATGTTTTATCTTTCTACTAATAGCGAGTATCTTTGTGCAGTGCTAAGCTACAGTGGAAGTTCCTTGTCAGTTCTGGTATAAAGCGTGTGCAATAACATGAGTCTCAAGTAATGTCTCCGCTTCTCACATCTCTACCACTAGCGACTAAGCTTTGCTATATCGTTATCCTACGATTGTTCTAAGGCTTTTGTGCACTCTATGACGTCATCGGATTCGTGTCTCATGTTATTGTGCACGTGTAGCAGTGTTTTTCAATTATATCTTTAGAGTACACTTAATATAGTAACTATTTTTCGATGGTTATTTAGTATGTGTTCGAAACAGAAAACTTTAGTTTATAACTGAGCACAATAGTTTAAGAGATGTTTAGATTTTTATCGTGGATTTCGTTTTAATAATTTGATACTATCAGTTTCTGAATGTTTTTATTTTCGTGTTGTAAATTGGGTTTTCTGTACGTATTCCGACATATTTGGTGACTCGACGGGAACTATTCGGACGGGTTTAAGATCTGAATGATACTGAAATAATCTTGTGATCTAGATTTTATACTTCTTGTTCTAAACAATCAAAATTTATTAGTAGATATTAGATGTTAGCTCTATTTTCAATGTCATTGTAAATAAAATGCCAACTTGTTGATGAAATTTGTTTTAATTTTATATTACCCTATATTTTATAAATGTGTTTAGATTTTTAGATGGATTGATGGATGTTTACAGTTTAAAGCCTAAACTGCTGAACGGACCTCGATGAAAATTGGCATGGATTTAGAGTATAGACTGGAAGAACACATGGGCTACATGCTTTTGTATTTTTTTTAATTCCACGCGGATGGAGTCGCGGGCGAAAGCTAGTAAAAACATAAAACGAGGTTCCTGTAAATATTTATTTAAATAAAACGCATAATTGAGATTATACATATATTAAATTATATTACAATTAAATAACCGATACACCAGGAATGTTCAAAGTTCACGTCTGTATCTCCTCGCCCAAGAGAGACAGCTGCTTCAGGAATTGAGACGCGTTCGGCAACGTCGTGGCTCCGTATATCAACTTTCTTGGTGTGCCGCTTGTCGCTTGTTGCTGTTGAAAGAAAAATACACATTATATTCAACAAAAAACTAACAATGTATTGTCATGTTAACAAATACAATGACACTGACTTGCTTGGCGAGTTCTCTATGGATAAGTAATTAAGTGGTGAATAAATACTATCCCTACCGCATACTAAACCGCTGTACACACTTGGCCAGTACAGTTGGATATTAACGTAACAAGGTATGTATTATATGGACTTATTAGTGTGAGTATTCACAAGCCAGTCCAGTAAACTAACAATATTGATCAATGGTATTGGCCAAGTGTTAACCGCGCATATAGCAAGCAGAGGTGTATCAGGACATATTGAAATGTATGCGTAAGAGGTAAGAAACTAGACTACTACTAAAAATTTATATCTTACTAATCACATAAATACAAAAGTTTAGAGATAGATGTTTGTAACTTTAACTGCTCAACGGATTTTGATGAGATTTGGCTAAAATGTAGAGGATATTCTAAAAGAATACGAAGGCTAGAAGTAAGCTTCTATTATTTATTCCTGCGGACGGAATCACGGTTGAAAGCTAGTGTTGCACAATTATTTCTCATACAGCGAATTGCAAATAGTATTAACTAGCTTTCGCCCGCGACTCCGTCCGCGTGGAATTAAAAAATCAAAAGTAAGTAGCCTATGTGTTCTTCCAGACTATTCTTTACATCCATGTCAAATTTCATCGCAATCCGTTAAGTCGTTTAGGCTACAAACTCTGACAAACATCCATCCATCTAAACTTTCGCATTAATAATATTAGTATGATAATCTTAGTTACTTTAGCGAAGTCGAGCAGATTGTGGTACTCGATGTAGTTGCCGCCGCCAACGAGGAAGACTACGGCGTCAGTGGGCGGCGGGTGGCGCGCGGCGCGCGAGCGGCCGGCGGCGTCCGTGCGCGCCGCGCGCGGGTCCAGCCACGCCAGCTCCGAGCCCTCGCCGCACAGCGCCGCCTCCACTGTGCTGCTCACTGGCAATTTCTATACACAAGATTTCATTATTGAAAATGCTAGCTGTTGCTCGCGACTTTGCCCGTGTGGAAAAAAAATAGTATAAATATAGCCTACGTTGTTCGGAGATAACACTCGAACTCGGTCCAGTAATTTTTGAGTTATTTCAATACATACAAAAAACCAGAAATACAAATCTTTCCTATTTATAAGATTAATACAGTTTTGTTAATTTACTATTATTTCTTTTACCTTTTTTGCACCAATTTTTTTTTTAAATTGCAATGTTTATACCAAAGAACAATGGCTCATAAGGTTGTGTCCACAGTGTTACTGGCAAGCTTCTATAATAACATAAACTTGTCAAACTATTATTTAATTCTGTAATCTTGAGTCCAGAAAGAAAGATTATTTTCGATGGATTCTCATGTCTAAAATTTCATGGTCTCAACGAGTAAACTCACATGCTTCTTGACAACCAGGTTCTTGACGCCCTCCATCACGAAGGAGGATCCCTGCGACACCAGCTTGGAGAACATGGACACCGTCTTAGTGCCGCCGCCCTCGTACTGACTTGACATCTTTGTGAAACCTCTGCACACAATAACATCTCGATTTAACTAAACATATTTATTTATATTTATGTAACGATACCACAGGTGTTCAAAAAACCAAAATTTAAATAAAGAAATATTAACGGTAAGTTTAAGAAGACTGGAAGTTATCAAAGACTGAAGTTTTAATAATATTAAAGAAATTTTACGTTGGGATTTAACATCATTTTTGAAAAAAAAAACTATCGTAAGATTTATTCTGACCTGGTTTAAAAGCCGTTGTAATTTTATTTATTAGACTTACTTCAATCTCTTCATATAAGACATGGGCTGTATGTCGCAATTGGCCGCCAGCAGCGCCGCTTCGAACTTGTTGTAATCCTCATCAGCGACCTGCGGCGAGCACAGGTAGTAGATGATGAAGAGCCGCATCTTGTCCTCGGCGGTGCCGGCGCCCGCGTCGCTGATCAGGTCCATCACCGCCTTGCTCTCCACTGCGCTGCTCTTGCTCATTATCTTCTCCTCTAACTCGAAGAACGAATCCAAACGACGGCATTTTATCGCGTTTAGTATGGCTGCGAATAAAACGAGGGCTTTTAGCAAAGAAATTGTAACTTACTAGACTCTTTGTAAATCTATACTAATACTATAAATAAGAAAGATTTGTATTTTTGTGTTTATTGAAATAACTCTAAATTAGCTGGGCCGATTTTTTTTGTGACTGAGTTGTCATTGTTTGCCTTGAAGAGGCATTTACAGATTCACCGGGCTTGAGGCGGCCGAGCGCAGAAGGCGCTTAGCCTAAACCTCTTTTATGAGTAACTAGGCTCGAGGGCTCCCTCAGGAGCCTCGGCTCGGGCCGTTACTTCGTTATTATTACCGGATTGGAGCTGGGCCGAGTACAAAAATTCTTACACCATTAAAAACTATGTTATCCGTAAGTAACATATACTATTTACTTTTATTTTTTAATTTTACGCGGATGAAGTCGCGAGCAACAGCTAGAAGCGATATAAATTGTTAATATGTAATAAAAAAAGTTTACAATTCACAGTACATATAAATATACAACAAGTACTTATACAATGAGGTAAACCAAAAAAATAATAAATAAAGAATAGACATTCCCAGTGCTTACTGCCTTTTTATAGAACATATTAGAAAAAACAAAAAAATGAGACCCATCTGCAAGCAATACATTTCGGTTAAAAAAAGAATTATCAAAATCGGTCCACTAGTGGAGCTATGTTGTAACACACATAAAAAAAACATATAGATGAATTGAGGACCTCCTTCTTTTGGAACGTCGGTCAAAAACATAGGTGAATGCCTATTAAATATCCTACCTGTAGCAATAGTAGTATGCATATCAATGAGCCGCTTCTTCTCCATGAGTTGCGGCAGAGAGTTGACAGCGCTGGTGAGCCGCTGCGTGTTGTCAGTCACCAGGCTCAGCGCCAGGTCACTCTCCGCATCCAAACCCATTGAACTCTTCAACTTCTTTACTTCAGCCTCTGAACTCCTGGAAACAAGGTACACGGATCTAGTTATAAAGGCTTGGTTTTGTAATAATTGTTTTACAATTTACTGTAATATATTGTCTGTGAAAAATATTATAGCTTATGTGTTCATAAGTTAAGTAACTACTAGCATTCACATGGGACTCTGTGTGGAATTAATGTTTAAGTAAGTCACCTATGTCTTCTTACATAATATGTTCTATAGCTGGGCAAATGAGTTCAGGTTAGCCGTTTTGGAGATTCATAGAAATAAAGATTCATCCATACAACTTTCACTCTAATAACTAGTAAGACACTTATATTAAAAAGTGTAATCTGACAAGAATGGGGATGTTTCCTAATGTTACAAATTCAAATAAAGTTGTGTTTAACATTTTAAAGACAGTATTTTAAAACCTATAATAGCATTTAGAGACCTTACATGTTTGTCTCCATAGAAATATAAATTAAAAACGCTGCAATATTTTTTACCCTCCATTACTCTATCTCAAACACCAATCAGAGCTCGGTGACGTAACTTCTTCGCAAACAACATAGCAGTGTGACCAGCTTCAGTGAATGTCAGTGTATTTTGTAGTTATAATTTTTTTTTAACGATTATAATAATTGAGTTTGCGTGTGTTATATTATGAGGACTCCATTATTAAGTGTTTTTATATCTACGACATATTTTACGAGCAAATTTTTCGATCACTATGACGAAAAAAAATAGTAAAAGTTATTTGAATAGCTAATTCAATTTACGTCTGGTCACATTGAATGACTTTGACAGACCGCGACGCGAGGTTTGTTAGCAAAGAAGTGACGTCATGACAAGAGGCGTTTTCGCGGTCTTTCGAGAAGTTGTTTTTAGTTAAGTGTTTTTGTAATTAAATGTTGCGTATATGATTTTATTACATTTTTTTTCTTGTTTAGATATGGTTTATCTACATAATAAAAGCAATTCCAAAAATTAGGAAACATCCCCATTAATTAGTTAGTTAAACAAAATGTATTTTATCCTACAATTATTAGTTCCTATAAGACATTCTCTACATATTCTCTACAAATATTAAAGAAAACACACTTACCTATATTTATCTAAATCCTCTTGTATAGCCTCAGCTACCGTTGGGAAAGGGCTGCCTTTGTGTTCCGACCACAAAGGATCTTTGGAATCTAGGTCACATATTCGAGTTTTAGACTTTTGCCCTGGTACTGCACTTACTGAACTTTCTGGTACCACAGCCCTGTTGAAAAAATATAAAAATGATATTTAATATAGTCACATCGATAATGAGATATTTTAGAACATTTTTGGACACCCTGTTTATATGAATTATAATAATAGAATATGTTCTATCTAACCTATTCAATGATAAATCCAAGACATCATGTGCTAATGCTTGGTAGGTCCAAGTATGGTGCAAAGGTGTTGCCATATCTATATTCCTGTCCAGTAAAATGAGCATTGGCCGTGTAAAACTGAAGGAACCAGTCTGTCCAGTGTTGCCATGAAATAAATTATTTCTAGCATCCCATAAATTCTCTCTCAGCTTCTTGTCTAATTTCTTTGCTACCATTTCAGCTGCATTTGCTTTGCTGCATCTTATGATGGGGACATTACCTGTAATACAAAAGGGAGTTTTTAAGAACTCAGAGGTTTTAAAATTATTGATGCCTATATTATTTTTCTTTGAATACAGTTACAGGGACTGGGTATCCAACTCTAAAACTAGAGAATTCTGTTTACTTTGAGACACTTTTAATATAAGTGTAATAGCCAATAAAAGACAATTTAACAATAACAAGATGAGATGTTTTTAAATAGGAGTGACATACCTAAAGTGACAAATACTGAAAAAAGACTTTCTACAATATCATCCATAATTGCCTCCATTTCTGAATCCTTTGTATCTCCCTTGTTAATTGCTGGAAAATAAAATTAAAACAACTTAGATCATGTTTATATTAAAATTCATTTATAAATATAGTTATACTTACCATAATAAGACAGAGGGTCAGATTGTTGATGTTTCATAATAAATAAATCATCTTCTAAACATATGTAATTGAGATATTGATCATAAACTTTATGAATGCTCAGTGCGGCATTGGACTGTATCGCTGAAGCAGCAAGATCTTCAAGTTTCTGCCTTGTTATTGGTGATATAAAATTCAGATGATATTGATCATATGTACCATTGTCAAGATCTTGGCAAATTCGACCGAGATTTTCTTCTGACGGTGAACAGAAGTAAACAGCAGGTACTTCTGGTATGGGATCTCTATCTGAATGCAGTTGCCTGGAAATTTCAATTGTTTATTGTGAGTCAACATAACATCTTTACTTTATAACTCAGGCGAATCTAATAAAAACATTGTGTTAACTGTTAATGGTACTTACACATGCAGTGTTACTCCCAATTCCCTGAGTTCTTTTATAGAAATTAAAGGTGAAATAATATCTTGACCAACCCTATCATAAATCAATACTTTCCAACTTGGTTCTGTTGCAACGGCTTTGGTCAACGGCTGGTTCAAGTTTAGCATTTGCTTTAAAGCATCTGTGAGCAACAAATGTTTAAATTAATAAGATAATTATATTATTCACAATGTATTATCACAAAATACTGAAATTAATGTTGCATTTACTTAATTGCCGTTCTCGTAGAGTGGACATTTTGTCTAACAAAATAACCTGCTTTAAATATTAAGTCATATAATAATTTAAGACTCCATACAGCTATACATAAATATTGAAATTATGGTTTTCATTTAAAATTTTATTATTTCCACAATCACTTTATATCTGTCACTTTGACATTTAAGGCGACGTCGGCGAAAAGACACGTCGGCTTTGGTTATGGTTCGCAAACTTGGATATAAGCCTTTTGCACAATACAAAAAAACAGCTCATTAGATTTTTACAACCTTTCCTTTTTTATCAATAACGTATTAATTATATGGCAAACCGTATTAATAATGGAGTTTCGGTTATCAGGAGCATTTTATGAGACTTTCTCTAGGTGACTGTATCTATTCGTCGTCCGCCCAAACTGTCGCAGTTTTCGTATTGCATTTAGCGACAGTTTTCACAATTTAAAGCAGCACAATGTATAGCAATATTGTCATATCAATGTACAGCACAAACACAGTAAAAAGAACCTGATTGTGGTTAAATAAAAACTACGTTTCTGTAAAGATACACACACAAATAAACATAAGACCAGAGTGATTACTTGCATTCTGTTAAGTACAATGTTGTAAAGCTTAATGCTGATTGCAACTCCCTTTTGTTCAGTCAGCGCTTGCAACTAGATAGAAAAATCAGTTCAATTTCATTTGCGCTGCAATTTCTATTACTCCAGATCTTTGTTAAAGGTTCTTTTTGTAGAAATTGTTATATCCGATGATTTTAACGTAATCTGCTTAATTATAAGATAAAATTCATTATTTATTGTCATACTTCGTAAGAAACTCTGTTTGTTGTGTTTGGTTCATAGTAAACTATATACACCTGTATACAGTGTAGGTAGCTTGTTAGGATAATTTTATAGTCATTACTGATTTGATTTACTTTTTTTTTCATCCATCCAGTAAATGTCGCTGCTATATGAAGATAGATTTACAAAATCTTCTTTGAAATGTATTTACTGTTTTTTTTAAATAGGCGCCAAAATTCTAGAACCCTGCCGTCAGGACTAAGGTGGACGATTAAAAAAATAGGTAGGATTGAGGTTAATTACAGACTGAGTTAAATAACACTGTTACAAGAAAAACGTATGACAAAAAGAACATGAAATGTGACTGTAAGAAATAGTATAATATACAATGATAATAATTACAATCTAACTTAAGATTCTTCACAGTATAACTTTTTGTTCTCATCAGACATCTATTATAATAGGCAGACTCACAGTCTCTGGCGTCTAGACTTTAATTGAAAAATTCAATTTGTAGCAAAATCAAGGCTCAATTGAAATGCTGATTCAACAGTAAAAAGAACTGTGATAAAAATATCACCGTTCAATAGAAATGGAAGGAATTTTGTCAAACATCTTAGTGGTATTTATATGATATTGGGGTAAACGGAGACCAAATTCATTCAACAAAACTTTGGACACAAGAGACATAATCATAGTATATGAATCTAATAACATTTATTAAGAGAAAAACTTAAGATAGAGACTAAAATTAGTATAAACAAAAAGACTTGTTTCGTGTACCTAATAATTTTTCAACTTAGGGACAACTTAACGATGTATAGGCAAGGCAAGGTTAAATCAACTTTTGGTATCAACATCAAATTCAGAAAAAAACTGGCTTGAATGAGCGCCAGTTTACTACAAGCGTTAAGAATAGGACTTATGTTATTTTCATATTAGATAAATAAATTGTAAAGCGTATATAATGTGATAGTGTAGATACGTAAGATATGACTTGTAAAATAGATTTTTCTGAAATCAATATTTGATCTTTGAGATCGTACTGAAAATTATTATTTTGTATGAACCAATAGAAGAATAATTCGATCGCCTTCAAAACGGATTATGTTTTTCGATTACTATTGTGATCTTCAAATATGAACCAAATGGATTTGGCATTTTATTTAAAAATACCGTGTATGAGTAATAGTTTCCTATTGATTATTGAGTTCTGTCGTTAGTCGCATTTATCTGTCAGTGCAATAGAGTTCAACGGGAGAAAGCCGTTCTTAGAGGCCGGTAGGCGCGAA
>NW_013527026.1:4033199-4035722 GCF_000836215.1 Papilio polytes
TATACGGTTAGTTAAACAATTTTCATTTATATATAATTTAAGCAACATAAATTAACGTTTAAAATGTGACGACGGTTATTCTGAGTTATTTAAATATGTATAATCTTATGCAAGCGGTCCAACTTTACAACCGTTTAGTGTAGTTTTTCCTTTAACTGTTCCACTTGTAACATAACGTAACTGTTTACACGAATGAGAGTGAAAGCTATAGATTTACTTTTATTAGCTGTAGCGAAACTGGATATAGCGGAAGTCAATGCTATATTTGGTAAGGCTGTTTTGGAAACAATTGTCGTTTGTTCACATAACATAACTAAGTTTAGAAAGTGAATATCGAACGATAGGAACGATCTGTCTGTGTAGACGCCTACTAATTGAATTCGTCGAGCACGTCCTTTCTTTCACTTGACATTGAGACGTGACCGGTTGCATGATGGGGGATATTGACATTTAGTGGTTTGCTTGACTGCCTCAAATTATATAATAATTTTACCCCCAATAATACCTCGATACGGATGTAGTCAAATGGCATACTTCCTTGATTGCATATTAACACGCATGCTGTTACAAGATAATGTACAACGCAGACTATTCACGTTTATGCTAAAAAGAACAAAAAAAAAACTTAAGGAAACTTTATAACCAGTTAACGAACTGTGCACAGACAAGCTTTACAAACGATACTCGAGACCAGAGTAACTACATTTGATTTAATTGAATAACTTACTTCGTTCAACAAGCATTAATATTACAGTTGAAAAATGTATTTAACAATGGTATAAATATGGTATTTTTACGCTTGAAAACTTTTTATACATTACACGACATATCTTATCATGTAATTTTTAATTTACCTATTTTATAGACAAGTACAACATACTATATGACTGCGAGCGCTAGACTAAGTTATGGTTAGCCAATGCTTGGAGTCCCTTGATTCTGCATTCAAACCAGTGTTAAAGGCAATAGTGTCTTAGTTAATTAGTGTCTTATAGAAATAGTCTATCATCAAATATAAAAAAACAGGGAAGATTTCTGGTTTCTAAATACTGTTTGTAAGTGTGGTTAATATGGATTTCTTGAGATAACTTAACATTTTTAACTTTCTATTATACATAAATAACAATCATTTTGCTTTTTTTTAGTTCATGCAAGGTTTTCATAACTTGGTAACAGCAAGTTCCTGTTAGACTACCTTCACTACGTTTTTGGTTTTTAGTTTTAAAATTTTACGTTAGTAGATTGAAAGCGTAAACAAAAAAAGTTGTATTCATATTCTATTTTAAATAACAATGCTATTTTAATTATATTCTAAATTAATACCAAGCAAACCTTGCTCTAACATTTAACAATTCGATTATTATTGAAAAGGTGATGAAAGGTGAACTTGTTTGTTGATCGATACGCTATATTGTATTTGAAATATATAGAGAAATAAAGGAAATTAATAAATAACATTTTACGAAGCTTCTAGAATTTTTATAACGAAATTCTCTTATTAATGTTCTCGAAGCAATGAAGTTATTTGTTCGCTCGCTTAAGCTTGTCAACTTTAAGACGACAAATTACATGTCGACAACATTACTCGGATCACGAGGGATATTTAATTTTTCCACAATTTACTGCGATAAAATGGTTTTCATTGTTACGGTTTTATAAATTATCTTTTTAAACTGACTCTAAAGTAAGAAAGTTATGTTAAATTGAACATATAGAAAAACAAAGATTTTTAAGTATAACAGAGTAGAACTCTTTTAAAGCGAAACACGTATAAGTAAATTCGAAGAAAAAAAATGTAATCATTCAAAAACATACATTTTGTAATGTCGATGAATTTTAATACGTGGAATTGTCAAACAGGTATGCTAATGGCTGAGTCAACTGACTAGGCTCGTATGTTAACAAGTTACGAGCAGAGTAATGAGAAAATTAAGTTTTTAGATGCAAATACTTCGGTAGCAGTCAAATATTTCATTTAAACTATCTTATAATCGTGTTCGTGCATTGGAATTGCAGTATTTGTAAAATTCTTCATCAAATTTGAATATATGATTATAACTTAATATGATAATGAACCATAACTTAGATTAAACTTAGATTTTAAAATTGAGCGGTGATATTTGAAATATAAAGTTGGCAATAAGTTTGTTAGACGTTAATGCCAATCATACTAATCATACTACTATTATAAATGCGAAAGTTTAAATGGATGGATGGATGGATGTTTGTTAGAGTTTGTAGCCTAAACGGCTGAACAGATTT
Source organism: Papilio polytes (assembly GCF_000836215.1). Taxonomy (NCBI): domain Eukaryota; kingdom Metazoa; phylum Arthropoda; class Insecta; order Lepidoptera; family Papilionidae; genus Papilio; species Papilio polytes. The sequence goes on from NW_013527026.1 coordinate 4,035,462, forward strand.
TGATGAAATTTGGCATAGATGTATAGGATAGTCTGGAAGCACACGTAGACTACTTGCATTTGTTTTTTTTTAATTCCGCGGCCGAAGTCGCGCGCGAAAGCTAGTAAGTTGATAATGATATTTATTTCAAATTGCCATCAATTTTTTCTTCTTACTTAACCTTAGCTTATTTTTAAAATCAGGCTCATTATCTTAACAACTTTTAATTTATAAGGTTTTATAGTGAGGAGCACTTCCTAACCGTTGAAATCGGTGATTTTC
>NW_013527026.1:4035772-4053680 GCF_000836215.1 Papilio polytes
ACACTTGATACTAATTTGTTTTCGTAAACTTTTGCACTCAAGACAAGTACTATAATTTCATAGACAGTTAGAAAATTTAAATTAAATTTGTTTACAGTAACATGAGTCGTAATTTAAGTTGAAGGAGTTATATTAAACTTATTAATTTTGCTTAATTTCAATTGATTTTGATTAAAGTATGTAAATTATTCAAAAAATATGTTAATTTGTGTTAAAGCGATTTGCCTTTTATTTATTTTATGTTTATTTTCAGTAAATTGTCAAAAGGACAAAGATGAGGACTTTGTATGTCCAGAAGGTACACAGGGAAATGGAAATTTTGCAGACCCTGCAACGTGTAGGCGTTTTTATCAGGTATTATTTTTTATTATTCAACATTTTGATCTTTTCATCTCAAAATGAATCTGTAAATTAACTATAGTTTAAGGACAATTCAGAAGTGTGAGATTAGTCCTTGACCTATTGTCAGAAATTGCTAACAAGTCTGCAATAGTTCGCATTGCTAAAAGTCAAAGAATAACTTGTTACTGTCATGTTAGAAGGACGTACACCTTTGACTTAATTACCGCACAACTGTCTTGCGATTGTCCATTATTTCACAGCCAATTCAACTGTTTAGATGCACAACTAAAAATCGAGTAGTGTGCGAACCTCCATATAAGCTCATAAGAATTAAATCGCGACTAAATAGTATTATATAATAGTTTGGTCCAAGGTGTGCGCTCTTACAATCTATCCGATATATTTCGTAAGACTGAATTATGTATGACTATGTTTGATGTTCATTTACAATTTGTCAGCGTAAATGGTTTGGAGTAATGCGATTTTATCATTTGTCGATTCCAGTTGAACTCGGGTCATCGTGATTAAAGGATACTTTGTACGTCAGATGTCGTGACTAATGGTGCAGGGTTACCTTTGTCGCATATTCATTCAATTTATTGAATACCCGCGGAATACATTAGGCGTTTACTTCTAACAATGGGTATCGACTTTTTCAATGACATTCTGTTTCGGAACTTCTGATAAAACTGGAAACGTATTTAGTATTTGCTAGCCTATTGTTGATTTGTTTGTTTGTTGTTTGTTGTTTTTTTTTGCCGGACTGGTCAAATTTTTATTTCTACTGTTTCATTATAATTCTCTTTACAAAAAACTTGTATCATCCCTTATGGCCGAGAATGGTGGTTGGGTCTCCTACGTAGAAAATGCAACGCTATGTTATTAATTAAACCTACGGCCAGCCTGTGTAAACAAGCGTTAAACCGTACCATAACTTAGCTGTTATTAAGAATAGGTAGCAAGCACCGTAATTTCTTTTAAGAAGAAATTACGCCCAAGTGTAAAATAGATGTTTTTGCTTTTTGATACCTATTCTATATTATAACAATAGAAAATAATGGCGTAACGTTTTACAAAGCTATTCAAGAGTTTAATAAGTCTTATTTAATAAAAATAGTATTTCTTTAAACGCGTGGTTAATTAATATTTTTATGTATTAAATATGCAAATAGTATCAAACTAATAGGTCGACATTTTCACTTAATCAAACAGACATTTAAGATGTTGTAAGATCAAAATTGAACGAGTTCAAGGAGAATTTGAATAATAGGAATTTTCATATAAATACAATCAAGGAAGCATTCTGGCATAACATGTTGTTTAAAACACATAACTGGTTATGGGCAGTACAGATCGACCGGATTGTTGTAAACTGGATATTAATATTTGAACATTTATGCCCATAACACTTTCGCATTCATTTGATTATATTAATTATATTGTTTTACATAATATAACAATATAAAAATATTTACAAACAATCTCATAACCATAATAAGGAAGCGGGTTCAAACTGTTATCTTGATAATTAATTTACTAGGTTACTAATAAGAGATAATAACTTACGTATATTTCATAATGGTATACCCATGTCACTTACAAAGTTATTCGTATTGTTGTTGTAGTTCAGTGAAAGCCCACGGTAATATAGTAGGTATTTGATTTCCCACTATAACGTGCACTTATAAATCTGCATATATCAATAAGAGTTTGTTCAAAAGATGCATTGGCATTGACGATGCGATCACTTAAAATGTTGCGAGTCATTTGACAACGCATATTTTATCAATTCCTTTGTCTTGTTAATACTTTGCATGTAGAAGTAATAAAAAGATTTGAAGCGGACGTACACCTTTGACTAAACTATTGTGCGACTGTCGATTGTTTTGAAGGCACATCAACTGTTTAGTTACAAAACAAAAATCGAATAGTGTGTGCACCTCCAAATGATTTCATAGGGATCAAAGCTTAAGAGTTGTGCGATATTTTAATCAAAGGTGCGCGCGCGCTCTTATGGCTATAAAAAATATAGAGTTGTATTAGAATGTTCAAATCTAAAAACTACCAATAACCAACGCGACTTATCAATCTCATTGGTGCTTAAAACGATAAGCTAACTTAGGTTGTTCATGTGTGAGTGAGCGCTTCAACGCTAAGAAACTACAGACTCTATGTTCAGAAGTATGCGAGGATTATGAGTATTGTTGTGCCCTTGAACTGAACAAATACTAGTAGAAGAAATAATATATCTTCATTTATAATACAGAGGTCGTCAAAATAAGAATTTATTAGCTTCTGGCTTTATGAATAAAATTGTATGTTCAACAGCTTCTATCGGTAAATTATGATTCAATAATAGTAGACATACAAATAAATAGATAGTCCATGCTTTTATAATTAGTAACACTCTGAGTTCTATCAGCACATCTTTAAAATAAAAGTGTAATTTTGTAGTATTTTTTAAATTTAAAACAAAGACATGTAGAGTATGTATCAAAAAGTAATTACACGCAAGTAAAATGTTTTATTCAGATCCAATCTTGGACTGTCCAGATCGAGAATAATTGTCTCGGAACCATTCCCACCATTAATGTCAATTTTCATAATTTATATCAGTGTTAAAGGATTCCATTTGTGAGGGTTTTTATAGCCCTGGATCCTTCCCAGTGGTAATAAATGAATGAGTTATTAAGATCAACTCTAACAACTTATTTTTAAATCATTCTGCCGTGAATGTGTTTAGATCGATGAATAAAATTTCTATTTAAGTCATAGTATTGTAGTTGAATTACTACATTTACTAATTAAAATCCTTGATACTCTGTCCTTCATTGACGAAAAATAATACTTTATAAAAATATTACATTTTTCAAACGGACTCATAGGATGTCTATAATGCTGTTTAGATTGATGTTTCTGCACGTTGCAATAAAAATTGTGGTTTTTATTTCGTATAATAGTCGTGGTGACATGTACCAAGTGTCCATGTATGGAGCCAGTTCGACGGATGTTTACGGTTTCCCTTCTATTTTATAACACGCAACTAAGTTAAGGCTACGTGTGTTTTAAGTTGGTAATGATTTGGTATTTTCCATACATAATGGTATTACATCTATTTTATTCTACTATAAATTTTAAAATATATTTATGGTATACATTTGGAAAAATATACTCTATCAGAAACGACTATTTCGCTTTTCAATGTGATTTTGTATATGAGTACAAAATAAAGACCTCCAGATGTATTTAATTTTTCTTAGCATTGTCTTAATAAACAATGCGAACGCCTTAATTGTTGTGTGTATTCCGACTGATTGTCAACGAACAAAGTTAGGCTTAAACAAAGATCGGTAAGGTCAGGTTTAGAAACGGAGTTTTTCAACCGTCGACTCTAACCTTGTCGTAACACAAACTAGTTGTAATTCTATTGGACTTAAAAATGTTTATTATTCTGTACAATATATTTAAGTTGATAGAAAAATAATATATTTTTAACTGCTTAAATATTGATTAAATTGTTTGAAGCTTAAAAACATAGTCGACATCAAAGCCGAAGATCAAGGTCTCCCTAATTTTGTTAGATGTTAAAATCACTTCTGTGTATTATTTATTGAAATCGATAGATAAACTATACAATGCTAAGGGTCTGTCCTATCAAATTGTAAATTGAAAACAATCCAACGTGTAAAATATGTCATGGAAATATCGGATTTTGTTCCCTTATCTGACAGTGACGTCATTTTTAAGCTATTTGAGCCTCTCTCAGACAGTAGTGAGACAGGCTCTAAAATTAATACAGACTATTCTTTGTAGATTACAAGCTTTATGGTAGAGTTTGAGGTAATAGTATGTACATATGTATGTATATTAGTGAATTAATTATACATTGAAATAGTATTCTCCATTATAATGTTGGTCTGATGTGCCTTTGTTCCAGTTAATCAGGGTATCGTCCCTCCCATTCATATTTGATTTAACCGACTTATTGTTTCACAGTGTGTCGACGGGTACCCGTATTTGAATAGATGTCCCTCGGGGCTCTACTTCGACGATATTAGCAAGTATTGTACATTTAAAGCCGAAGCACGATGCGGTCCCATTTCCACGAGTGAGTACGATTCCAAGTCTATTAATTGAACGTCTCCTACACACGTTCCGCTCACTGGAGTAAGTAAAATCGGATTATGTGTTGGTGCCCGTATGGAAAGGGAACCGAGCACGTTGCGGGTATACTTAAAAGCATTAAACATTCATTCTCCGAATACAATATGCTCGCACAATGCTACATTGTGTTTAACGTTTTCATGCTGATGTATTAAACATTAATTTCACCTTTCTTAATACATTTTTGTTAAATTATTCACTTCTTAAATAATGTCTTCTATTTTATTTTATCTGTAGTTATAACATCCCCTTTGGACTTAATTTAATCCTCATTTCTACGCTAAAAATGAATGCACCTTTTTTCTTCTAATGTGTTAAAATTTATGATGTATTTTAGCACCAGCTCCAATAACTGAGGCTCCGTTAGATTTGGCGACGAAATGCGATCTATCTCAATGTGAACTGCCTTACTGTTTCTGTTCGAAAGATGGCACTTTGATCCCCGGCGGCTTGGAACCTGATAATGTAAGTGTATAATTCATGAATTATGAAATGATTTCCTGCGTACAGTTGAGGAAATTAAATTCCTACCCATTTTGGTGAAAAGACATTGACGATTTTTAATTAAAATTAAAGCTATTTAAGTAGCCTACTTAAGAAGCGAATTTCTATGTAATATTTCTTAGTAGGTAGAAAAATATTTTATACTAACAACAATACTTGCATTGATCAATTATGATTTCGCGTCTTTCGATGTGCTTGTGACTTTCTAAAGTCATTAGCAACAGTTTGCTATGCGAGTCCACGTGCTAAAATAATCGTTGCCTTTCTAGATAATGTATCGTCAAACATTGTTTCTATTTACAGACGCCGCAAATAATTATGCTGACTTTCGACGGTGCTGTCAATTTGAATAACTATGAATTGTATAAGAAAGTGTTCAGTGGGAAGATAACCAACCCGAACGGCTGCCCGATACGAGGAACTTTCTTCCTTTCACACGAATACAGGTAATTGATATTAACATCTGCCTTTCTATACTATTATAAAGAGGAAACATAAAAATTTTTCGATTTTTGTATGTATTGCAATAGCTCAAAAATTACTGGACCGATTTTAAAAATTGCACCATTAAAAAGCTATGTTATCAGTGAGTAACATAGGTCATACTTTCACTATTTTTCTTAATTCCACGCGGATGAAGTCGCGAGCAACAGTCAGTCTTCAATAAGAATCGAACAATAAATCATTGTAAATTTTCGTATTGTACATTTAAATTATTTCTTAACTTTTTTTCAAAGTTAATATTTATGAAGTCTAGAAACAATAGAGTCTCTAAATTCTATTGTTTAATACTAATCAGAATCTAGAAATCTCAATGCGTAGAACAAGTGTATAGAAAACGTGCAAACATCTTCCGACGATGTACTGATTGCGAGCTTTTATGTGCGGAATTAATGCAAAACAACTTGAAATTCTGCACGACCGCGTACGTGAGTCTAGTGTCCGTGAGATCTCACGCTCACGGTCAATGTCCACGCCTCATTTGTGTTATTAAAATGTAATATGGATATATATTTGTTTCTGCTATCGTAAGCCGATATGGATAAACTTTGTTGCTTGAAATTAACTAGTGATAGTAAATGAAAGTTATTAAATTTCTGACCAAAAGGTTGTTTATAAAAGTTAATGGTTTTTTTAAATTGAGATTTTTGGAAGACGGCTTTCAGTTTACTTTTTTATTTTCTTATCAGATTCTTGGTAGATGAAAACGTGTTCCTTCTTTAACTTTGTTTCTCATACTATTTGCTTTAAGAAATATTTTACCTTTAAGTTTTAATACTTTAAACATCTATGTATCTATACTATTATAATAAAGCGTAATCACACACTTCTTTGTTGCCTAAGATGTCAGCAATTACAGCATATTTTTGAATAATATTTCTTTTTTTAAAAGCCCTACACTTACGTCACGCTTTAGGCTATATATTTTCACGCTATTAAACTTAGTGAGTAAATAAATTGGATAAAAATACTAATGTGGGAAAGAGACCATAAGTTGCTGCCAACATCAAAAAAGCAAGATTGCCAAGTTTTGTCATGTCACGTCATTTTGACAATTGCAATTGACAATTTGATAAATGTAAACAATAGAATAATTTTATGCTGATGAAATCGCACGTTAACAGCTAGTTAGATTATAAAAATAAATAGCATAAGTTAAAAAAAGTTACATAATTTAATTATTAATGAGACAAAGTATCATTGTTTACGTAAAACTTACATAAAGAAAACAAAATGGAACGTTGGAAAAGTTGTATAATGGTATATTTCCACTGTGTAAACAAATTATATATCTCTATATTTTCAAAGATAATGGAAGGCACAACAATATGTTTTTGAACATGTGTTTCGGCAATGAAAACTTAGTATGTCATCACTTGTGGTGTAACTCATTTGCATGTTATGTTTGTGTAGATTAATTACCTTAAAATGCGTGTAGTTTCGGTACTCGGTATATTAAAGTTGCTGTCGTGATTGGTGCATTGTTTAATTTGGCTTCTTTTACGTTTCCAGCAATTACGCCATGGTGCAGTCGCTCGCCCACGACGGTCATGAGGTACTTTTTCATTATTTTACCTTGTTAACAGTATACTTACGTTCATATTAATTTACATTTACACAAGCAATGACTTACATTTTTGGGTAAAAAAAAACAAGTACATTTATAATTATTGTGCAGTGAATTCTCCCATAAAGTATTTGGTTACGGTGTAAATGATTATTTATCTATTTATTTTTTATGTATTATTTATGTATTTGTGAACACTTCAGTCAATAATGATGATTTATTGTTAAATTGTATATCAATAAAATGTAATGAATGTTATGATTGTCAGATCGCAACCGGCACAATCTCTCAGCAACAAGGCCTTCAAGACAAAGGGTACGAAGAATGGGCCGGTGAGATGATAGGAATGCGGGAAGTACTCAAGAAATTCGCCAACGTATCCCGCTCGGAAATCGTCGGGGCCAGAGCGCCATTCCTAAAGCCAGGCAGAAATACGCAATTTAAGGTAAGTTGATTAAGAAATAGTAGTATTGCCCGTCATGGGAAGCTGGTCGGTCACATGCATCGTTTAAAAACTATTTGATATTTTGTTTATTGACGTTATTTTTATTAATTAAAATTTAATTTTGTTTACATTTTTCCTGTAGTATAATACTTAATTATCAATAGAAAATATCGTATTACAACAAAAATATTAATGATTTGATGAACGTGTTTAACATTGAATCTTTTTATGATGGAATATTTAAAAAAATAAATACTGTACAGGATGTTTTAAATAAGCTCTCGATTGCACCGAAATTGAGTACATTTGGATTATTTGTTTCGTAAATAAAACGGAATAAATAACGCGACGTATATGTTGAAAATTTTAACACAGCTTTACCATTATGAAATACACGAACAGATGCAATGTAAACAGCTGCGAGTGTTCTACGGCGATTGCTTCCGGCGGCGAGGCTCGCCGTGCGCTGTCCGAATTATTCGGAAATTGAATTGTTCATTTCGATACCGGCATTATGCTATCCAAAGTATTCGATTTAATGTTTTTAACGTTGCAAACGAGTAATCGGTTTACCTGTTAAGTGACCACCACTATTCGCAAACATACGGAACAGATAAAACTGTTCTCTTTATTGTTTGATTGACAGTAGTGTTAAAATTTTCGAGAATTAAAACATCTGTTTTGTTACACCCTGTAGTGTAAACTTACTAACGCATTTTTACTTTGATATTCCTGGAAACTGTGAAATTTTTTTCTTATTTCTTAATAAATAAGCTTTTTATGAATATATTATCTAAGATAATACGTTTTTCTCAGGTGCTAGAAGATTTCGGATACATCTACGACAGTTCAGTTGGTGTGCCACCTCTCCCGATACCAGTCTGGCCTTACACGTTAGACTACAAGATACCGCACGAGTGTAAATCAGGCACATGCCCAACTAAATCATTCCCCGGTAAGATTTACCAACGAAATAAAACTTACGTTACATTTATTTCTTATAAAAGTAATTTGTCAAAGAGCATGGGAATTTTCCTAATTAACTATTAGTGAGTTACTTCGATATTCGAGGAATTATTGAGACCCCCGGGATGTGTATAAATGTGAGCGATATCAGAAAATAAGTTAATAAAGTTGTTATCTGAGTAGGTCTGTGGGAGGTGCCCTTCAACGCGCATTACGTCGAGTCCTTTGAGGGTGGACATTGCCCCTATTTGGATCAATGTGTGCTTCACAACCACGACTCCGATGAGGTATTATACTTTTTTTTTCATTACAATTTATTACATTAGATAATTGATAGAAAGTTGTAAGGACTGCGTATTTATGTAATGTTTGTCTTTGTAAACAATATGATATTTAACTTTGGAATGTTTGAGTTTTATTTTAAAAAATAATACTCACTTTAAGTTACTTTAATGAAAATTAAAAATCATTAGAAAAATAAATGTCGCCAAATGGAGAAATTTAATAAAATCTAACAGACCATTTTTTGTAAATGTCTTCTAGACAATATTATTAACGTAAAAACAATAATAAACTTATTACCACTGTATTTTTGCCTCCATTATAAAGCATATAGTTGAAAATTTATCACTATAATTCCTAGATCAGAGCTGACACGATATTACCGCACTAATATCCCCTTTGTTCGTCCCGAATTCCTAATTATTCTAAGTGACATATGAATTTCGCTCTTTGTTCTTCTAATATGCCCCTATTTGCTTCATTTGATGTCACTATAATATACCTTTATTCCCAAATTAATGAGAAAATATCATAGGAGTCGACATTCCTGTCAATAAAGTAGATAGCCCTTAGACTTTCTTATGATTCATTATTAGACTTTGTGTTTGATTAACTACAATATTATTTTTATAAGTAAAGTTATCACAAAATATTGTTATACATAACGTAAATTACGAAGGTCAAAAAATAAATTAGAAACATTATTTTTGATACAAAACATTTATAAGATTTTAAATGTAACAAAAATTGTTACATTTAAAATTAATTGCGATTAAAAAAAAGTGTAAATGACTGTGTATTTTAAAGAATAATGCTTGTTGAAACAAATTCCTCGTTTCAAAGTAAATTAAATCTTGAAACGTTTGGTATAGGTTTTAGAGTGGCTTCAAGAGGATTTCAACCGATACTACGAGCAGAATCGGGCGCCATACATGATGCCTTTCCACACCAACTGGTTCCAGATCAAAGAGCTTGAGCACGGCCTGCACAAGTTCCTCCGCTGGGCCGCTGATTTGTAAGTACTAAGTACCAGTATAGTATTGTATTATCTGTGCTCGGACATAGTTTTTAGTTTTTAAAATAAAAAACGATCAGGTTCAACATTTATTCAACTGATTAAATGTTTATCTATTAAATAAGTACTTCTTTACGATCTAGTTGACATTATGAAATGGTACGTCACACTTTTCATCCTATTTTTTCTCTTTCTCAGAAATGACGTGTGGTTTGTAACCGTTACCCAAGCTTTGACATGGATCACGGATCCTAAACCGGTGAAGGCGCTGAACAACTACGAAGCTTGGAGATGTGACAAAAGAGATCTGCCGGGAAAGCCTTGCAATCTGCCTAACAAGTGCGCTCTCTCCTTCAAACATCCTGATACTAATTTCACCGACACAAGATACATGGAAACTTGCAGCGAGTGCCCTAACCAGTAAGTATTTGTAGACTTTAATATTGATTTGTCAATCATCATCGAAAATAAACGTCAGATTCTGAAGTTCCACCTATTTGAGAATTCAAAGATGTGTGTGAACCCAATTCGTATTGAGCTAATGCGATCTATGGCCCAAATATCGGTAACTTGTTATAATTTGTTTATTTTTAGATATCCATGGCTGGGAGATTCCGGCGGTACTGGTATTTCCGGCAAAGACAATTACATACCGGACAATCTGAAGCGAAAATAGTATAAATATATGATGTAACTTGAAGACTTTGTAGGATTTAGTTTAATCTATTCAGTATACTGTTTAATAAAATAAGTTTTTACGTTTTTTTCTCTATTTATAAACGAAAAAATTTATTTTAAATCGTTTTTGTGTCGAAGTGACAATGGTGCATTAGATTCTGAATGGATTATTCATTTTTTGTACATAATATACAAGTTTATATAGATTTATCCTGTTTATATTTAACGATTTGTGTGTACTCTTTTTCTATACATATGAGGTCATAATATTACAGACTATATAACGGATTTAAAAACCTTTACATTGAAGAGATATATTTTCATATATTGATAGTGTTATTGTAACTAATTTATGTTATTTACAAAAAAAGTGGTGCTAAACATTTTTGATTTATCATAATTTTCAAATAAACTTCACTTCAATAATAAATGTGTTAAAAATGACGTTACTAACGAATATTTGACGTTTTTATTAAAATCGGTTTAACGTATTTTTAGTTTCAATATTTTAATGTTATTACAACAATTATAGCGCAACGCGAATGAAACTAAACATTGAACTGAAAACAAAAACGCATTTTTATTCTTGTTTTCTTTTTTAAAGAGAATGAACGGATGGGAATATGTTTTTGGAAGTCTGTCACGAACATTTGTGTGAGAATTGCGAGAACGTATTCGTAACGTCATCGATAACATTTGTGCGAGATTTAATCCAAAAACCTAATCCATTTCGGTGGATTCAGGTGGATGCTTGCTCGTTTGCTACTTAATATTATATAAATAAAACTAATACGAATTTTGTCGATAACGTTACGAAAATGTTCTTACGAATATTCATGATAAGCTCCCAGTGTTAACTCACGGTTTTAGATTAACATCAACGTTTCTGGTCATAGTTTTGCTCATTATTTACTTCAAACTACAATAGCATAGTCTGTGTTTGCAGGAACATTTATGTTTGTTAATATTTGTAAAAGCAATATCTTTTTTACTATTGTTAGTTGTTTTTTGTATTGACATGAATTTGGTTTGCTGAATAAAATAATTTACATCGACATTGTGGTTGTTATTTCAAATATCTCATATTGTTTTCGGTTTGCTTTTCCATTTCCAAATGCCTTTTAATTTTCCCATTCAAATGTGGAAATTAAAATTGGTTTTTATGTAGAATTGCTTGTAGAAAACATTTTTTTTTTAATTTCTGTCGATTGTTTTGAATTACGAACGTTTTTGTTATATAGGAGCGTATTAAACCTCGACAGCAAAGAGCTTTTTTAATTTGTTTGCTACTATATCAGTGAATTGATTACTTCTTGTTCTATTAACTTTAGTTGTCAACGCAATACGAAATGGTTCGTAAATAAAAATTACTGTATATTTATTTTGAGGCGCTATATTGCAAATATTCCTGTCAAGCGTGCTCGCGGTATGCCGCCCGTCGAATGTACGACGTCGAACAATTTTCTATGTGAATAATTCATGTCGCGGTGTTCGCTCTAGCTTTTAGCATGTCACTATGTAACTGATTCTATTTTTACTTGCCTTCATAAAAATGGATTTATTTACCAGTATAAAGTATATTCTGCTAATAACGCCCACGAATCACTTTGATCAGTCTATTAAACGAATTCGTTTGACTTTGTATCTTCGATCTGAAATAGGTAGTAAATGTTTAAAGACGAAAGTTTAGACGCCAATGAAAAAAATTAAAGTATAACGTTGATCTACCCACTCGTCACAGTGTGCACGAATGACCCTTGAATAAGACTGGTCTTCTTCAATCGAATGTGTTAGAGGAACAATTATTTCATACTAATATTATGAATGCGAAAGTTTAGTTGAATTGTTGGGTGTTGTTAGAGTTTGTAGCCTAAACGGCTGGACGGATTTCGCTCAAATTTTGTATAGATGTAGAGGACAGTCGATTTTTTAATTCCACGAGGACGGAGTCGCGGGGAAAAGTTAGTAAAAAATAAACAGATCTTAGACTTCTGATGTATTTTACTTAGCTCGTAGCTGTCAATGGCGTATGATATTTCAAAACAACAATATATCCATCTCAAAACTTCAATTGTTTCAGAGAGTCTGTGTTAAAATGAACGTAGAATGCTCCTTATCACTGCAGCTGTACTATGCAATACTGTAGGAATGTATGATATCGGGAGGTAACGGCAATGTCGCAGTTCCAAGCCAATATCGAGTATATTGGCAATAAATCGATACAATACTACGAAAAACGTACGCAATCTGGTAAAATGAATAGAGATTGCGGACAGAGTATTACCTCTTGTACTTCATTAATGTAAACAAACTATTCTATACATTAGGTTATAAATCATGAAACAGATTGCTAAGAACTGTTCTTCTTATTCCTTTATAAAAGAAAACAATTTACAAATTACCAAACTGAAAACATATTCCGAAACTTTGTGCCGGAACTTCTGTCATAAATTAAGTACTGCAAAAGATTTTTTAATATTTTCGCTTAAAGTTGTCAAAAGTACAACACATAACTTTTTACGGTCCGATGTTTTTGCATAAATCATGTTACTGTTTAAACAAAACGCAGCGAGCTTAATCCAATGTGTAATTTATTTTTCTATTTTTTTTAAATTAATAATTCACTATTTTATAACATTTATTTTCAAGGTAAGTAACGTTTGAAGGTTGTTTATTAAAAATAAAGGCATACGAATTACACAAATAGGAGACTTAACTAGAATTATTGAAATTTAAAATTTCGAGAGAATGAGGGTACTCATAACAATAAAGTTTCATTCCGGGATTCATTAAAATAGATATCAGATGCAGTAAAGTATACAACAATGCACGTTAATTATATGCCGTTGTGATTTTGTATGTCGCATCGTAATGAAACAGGTATTATTTAATTACGATTGAAATGTTTGATAACGATGAAAAGCATATTACTTTGCATTTAATGGACCATTTTCATTATTACACCCTGCTTCTCAATATTTTAATTTTTTCCCAATGACTTACAGTCTGAAACAAAATAACTACTTCGCTTCTTAAGGTCCTTTAACAGATGTCAAAATGGGGACTTTAAGTATGGCCTTATAGTGAAGACGCTGTTACTTTTTTAATGTCGTCTCAGTATTCGGCCGTCAGAAATACTATGTCTTTTGTTTTCCGATTCGTTTACTTTCCCTGGATGTCACAGGGGCAATCAGTCGGTTTTTACTATCTTCAAACAACATTTACTTATAGGTCAATTAACATGATTTATAGTTATTTAAAATCGATTTCCTAACAAACTTGAATATTAATAACATCGATTTAAAGTTTACATCGTTAGGGCTACCAAGATATTAATTTATGAGAGAATTCTTGACCTTAGAACATTAATTATGTTGGCATTACAAATATATCTTGTAAATTCTACTTTAAGATTTAATATAGATAGAATTATTACGCTTATTTCTATAATAACGAATGGTAGATTCTAATTTCCTAGGAATTGTGGACGGTGCTTCAGAGGTTTTTTAAATATTATATCCAAGTAATCAACCGAGATAGAAACGAGAGCAATTTTCAATTTTGTTTCGCTATCAAAATGTAACAGTTTATCGCAATTTCACTAAGAAGGCAGCAAATTGGCAGTAATCAAGCTAATGAGCAAACTTCGCATCCGCCAAGAATACGCAATTGGGCTATTCAGCTGCTTCCGGGAATTAGATTTTCTTTTCTAAATGTAAATCGTTATTATGGAATTTGAAACAATATTACAATATTATCAACTTTATTTTAGCTTTTATTCTTACTATGATGTCTTGGACCTCTTTTTAGACTTTCTTTTCAATTCAAGGTCTTATAAAATTTTTATCTTTTATAATGATATTAGATAAACTAAATGGACGAAAATAACAATTTTAAATATATTAAAGCAACGTATTTACTAGTTAGCTCGCTTTAAGAATGTAAACAGAATTATTTTGTTATATTAGAATAAAGTCAGCGTTTTCTTAGAAATATTCAGGAATATTTACACGCTTTGATAGATCTTTTCTTATCGCGGAGGAGGATGTGTTGAAATCTCTTTGTATTGTAAAGATACGAAGTGTTAATTTGGTGTTTCTACAATATTGTTACATGCTTAATATTATTCAATACGTCTTTATAAGTATTGTAGTGGACAGAAGTGAGAAAATGAATTTTTATTGCAGTCTTACGGTATTACATCATAATAATATACTTTTGTATTTTCGAAATATTGATCGAATTTCTATGCCGTTTATATGTAAAGATTGCAGACAACGAAAAAGTTGTATTTATAAGATACAGGAATTTGTAGCTTTTTAACCAAATATTGTCTGAAATTTAAAAATTAACAAGGAAAGAGTAGAGAACACAAAAACTCCACACAAAATGTATCTCGCACACTGGAAATGGAGCTCTAAATTTTGTGCGATGTCAGCGCCCGCACCTATTATTTTGATATGTTGGTGCAGTCTTAATTCCCCCTTTAAAGTTTCTGTTTTATAAAGCTTTTGTAAGTTATGTTTATCGACCACAATAAAAATTAACATCTGAATAACAATTTTATAAAATTAAACATACTTATTTTGAACATTTTCCTTTTGAATTAGGAAACTGCATGGATATTGGTTTCACAATCGTTCCGAAACATATTGCATGGCATACGTCTCGAATTTAGATTCGGCTTTATTGAATGAGGCGAGGCGTTAAATCCACACAGAATACGAGCACAGGTGGCTCGAATATTCTTGCCAATGAGACGTGATCGGGAACTCAATTATTCGAACAATATAGTGTGAAATTTAAGTCGACCAAACTCATCATGTTCATACATGCATGTGTATGAATATTTTGATTTAGAATATATTCCTAAACTACAACTATTTAGTTTCTTGTAGTTTACCATTAAATGTTATTATTGCAAGTACTTTTAAATCAAGATAAAAACATCGAGAGTTATTCTACTAGACTAACTAAAGCAGTATCTTTTAGCAAATGAATTCCAATGTTATTTGAAACCGATTAAAAAGTCTAGTTCTAAACTGTTTGGGAACAATTTAGGCGACATTGCAATAGCCAAAAATAAAAATCTCTGCATGAAAAGCTGGAAAACGACCGATCGCATTGGATGTTGCAAAATATAAAACCATTAATTGCTCTCTGTGTACAGAATGAATAGGATAAATCAATAGCATTCAGTTGTGGTCTATTTATGTTGTATTTTAAAAATGTCTATTGACAGACTATATACCTCATTAGCAGTCGTCTTCACATACATTGAACAATATTTATGCATTAACACAAAGTTGCTTTAGCTGTAAAGAACCGTTAACTTTAATATGACTTCTACTAAGGGTGTTGGCGACATGGTCAAGGTACGAACTCGGTGGTGTTGGTTATTGAACTTGTTGTTGTTAATTATAATAATGAATTATGGCTGAAATTGTCTAAATATTTCTTATCCAAGTTCGGCGTGGTCCGAAACTGAAGCATCCGCGTTTTAGCATAGTTTAAGATAGTTGAGATAATCCTTTCCCGCTGTGATGTGTAAAGCAATTTGGAGGAAATATTACATTATTCTGTGGTAAACATTGACCTCTTTTCACGCAAGAATTTAAATGAACTTTTCCGCACGAGTGATGATAAGGGTTACGGATCATCTATTTGTTTGCGGAAATTCTAGTTTACATAGTTTACGGATTTATAAACATCAAGATTTAGGAAATAATGTTTAATTAAGAAAAAAAAACTTTGTTTTTTATTTGTGATCATTCAAATAACTAGTTATTTTATCTTGTCGTTTTTGTTGTTCCGGTGTATTTCCTTAAGACAATGCAAATTAATCTACCGGTATTTTCTGTGGAAAGAAAATTCTTAAGGTTTCCTATTGTTTGAAAGTTTTCTCAGCCATTTTAATAGGTTTCGCGGAACATTTCTTACCTTAATTGAATTCGAGAAGTTAAAAAAGCCCACAAAACGCTTTGCCGTTGTTTTTATTATAATGCACAGTTTGTTTATAACTCCAATATTTTAAGTAATTGTTATTGTTCATTTAAATTACAATAGGAAAAGTAACGATAAATTAAATTTCATTTCTATCAACGTGAGCTACTATTGTTTAAACATATTGTTAAGAACTAAATGGACATCATTTCCCACTCTCCCTATCTATGACAGGTTTTGCGTCTGTATAAAAAAACTCGAATCTTTAATATGGAGTCATAGAAACTATTTACTTAAACATATTTGACAAACTAGAATTTTCCCGCGACTCCGTGCGTGGGGTGTGAAAAAACACTAAGTAAGGCTTGTCTTTCAGACTATGTTCCGCTGAAGATCCGTTGAGCCGTTGCAGAGATACCTTCTAAGAAACGTCCATCTAAACATCTAAACATTCGCATGTATAATATTCGCTAAATAATTATGATGTAGTAAACATAAACATGAGTGGATGTTGAACAATCTACGCCTTCGCATAAAAGCTAGTGTAATTTTACTCGTCTTAAATATATTTGAATACAGCGTGAAAAGTCATTCCTTATTACAAGGGTTAAAAGGAATCAAAAGGCTATCCTGGTGCTCGTGCCAACAAATGCTCTAGAAGATGCGATAAAGCCTGCTCATACGTTGCGTTTGACGTTTTGACGTGTGCCGATAACCGTGTTTATTGTTACAAATTTGAAACTAAAATGCAATTCACAAAATTGTTGTTTCCTTTGAATGCTTGCCAGGAAACTTTCTCAACTAATCCAATCGCGTTTATACGGTAAACAACAACATATTATTGGAAACGAAGTGCACATGTTTATAAATATTGAGTTGGCAATACTTGTGTTAACCAAAGATTAGGTAATGTCCATTTTTTATCAACATTTGAAGGTAACGTTTGAAATCGAATATAATAATTTAAGAGTCTAACGGACGATAGAAAAGAGGCATATTAAAGTACAAATTAAAATATTCTCCTGGCGTTTTAATTTTATGCAGGAATGAAATTGATTTAAAATAAATTACAGATCTGGAACGTTTGAGATAAAGAAACGTTTAAATAAGATGTAGACAATTTTAGATTTCGAAACAAATTGCGACCGTAACATTCGCAAATCCTTCAATGATGAGTTTAGCCCCTACTTTTGAAACTAGAACCAAATTGATATTTTTCGTATACAAGAAAAAAGGACTTCACAGACAATGGGGATGTTTCCTAATTTTTGGAATTGCTTTTATTATGTAGATAAACCATATCTAAACAAGAAAAAAAATGTAATAAAATCAAATACGCAACATTTAATTACAAAAACACTTAACTAAAAACAACTTCTCGAAAGACCGCGAAAACGCCTCATGCCATGGCGTCACTTCTTTGCTAACAAACCTCGCGTCGCGGTCTGCCAAAGTCATTCAATGTGACCAGACGTAAATTGAATTAGCTATTCAAATAACT
>NW_013527026.1:4054031-4054238 GCF_000836215.1 Papilio polytes
GGGCGCCATCTAAGGCAATCGGGATAAAACTAGATAAGCCCCCGAAGTCGCAGAATAGCTGCTCCGTTTTCGCTCTGCTTATCTTCAGGCCTTAATTATTATTATTACGCAAACTTAATTATTATAATCATTAAAAAAAATTATAACTACAAAATGCACTGACATTCACTGAAGCTGGTCACACTGCCATGTTGTTTGCGAAGAAGC
>NW_013527026.1:4054297-4076393 GCF_000836215.1 Papilio polytes
AAGGTCTCTAAATGTTATTATAGGTTTTAAAATACTGTCTTTAAAATATTAAACATAACTTTATTTGAATTTGTAACATTAGGAAACATCCATTCATCCATTTAATACATGTTTACAACAAATTATAAATGAATTTCCTATTTACATATTTAACACATTGCTTATACCGATAGCCAGACGTTGCGTGTAAAAAAATTTAAATTGTTCGAATAAAAAGTGAGTTAAAGGTAACTCTACTCAAAATCTTTAAATTCAAATGTCTGTCTTTCACAGATTGTGCGAATACAGAACAAGTAGCGCCTTCTCTTCATTATTCCTTAAGCCAATTAACCTTTAAAAGGCGTCCGTCTCCGTGGAATTGGCTACGACTTGAGTTGTTTGAAACTAAGGAGTATTCCGGTGATTCAAATCAATAAATTATTTTATCTCTCAGAATAAAAAAAAACATACTAATCGATTTTTTAATTATTTACTATTATTTGCCTGTCGTAAGGTAACAAAACAATGGTAGGGGTAACGGATGTTCCTTTCTTTTTGAAGATTTGTTGGCGTGGTTTTATTTGAGATACAGCCGCTTTATCGTACGTTACTTTTTATTTTTGTCTTTTTGCTGTTCCTTGCGGAAAATAAGTTTAATATTATAAAAATATACTTAATGATTTTTTACAACACAATTTTTGGTATGCCGTTTTATAATAGTTACGTATTGATGAGTCTACAATCATTTTTATAGTCTTGCTTCTTCTATTCAAAATGCTTGGACTAAAAATAGAAATTTAATTTTGCTGTACAATGTTCCATTACATCATTGTTCGAAATTACAGATTTCTCTTTAAGCCTCAGGAGAAAGCAATGATTAAAAAGATTATGTTGTACCGTCTGAAAAATTTTAATCTATCAAATCTGACACAAAGCCTACAGAAAGATTTTCATCAAAACGACTTTTACAATATGATTAAAGAAAAAAATTCAACCACAGTACATGGTTAGTAATTAATTTGTTTGGGTTAAAATGTAGGCAAAAAAAAAACTTTTATAATTGAAATAATTTTGTTACTTACGTTAATATCTCTCCAGATGTGGCGTCAGGTGAAAGTAAAAGATAAGGTTTTTGAGTGATCGTCAATTAATTGTACGAGAAACAGGGGGCAAATAAGCAAGCGGCTACTTGAATTCGCCAAAATAGCGAAATGACCATTGCCCACAGACATTTGAATTTGCTTTGCGTTTTATTGACTACATATTAACAAAAAGTTACACAAAAAACAAAAATAAACATCAAGAAAATCATTTTAACGTTATTAAGGTTTCATTTTTTATTCATTTGCCGAGAAAATAAATCAAAGTGAAATTTATAAAGAAATATCGGTCGTAAAGCTTGTACCGTAATGGCTAGATTGGAAACACCAACAATATTGTAAACAGAGTGAATTTCCCTCGAGAGCGGTAAATATAGTGGACCTCCTCAGGAATAAACGTGGATTTTATTTAACATTATATATAGGCAGGAACGATACGATCGCGATCTCCTTAATAGGCCAATTATTTATGGTAATATAATTAAATAAACGGCAAATACATTCGTTATCAATGTTTGATCGAAATATAAGTCGAGAATCACATCTTTGTGGTGTGTGCTTTATAAACGTTAAAAACTTTGTCACAAATAAAGAAGAAGTCAGTTTTTAATTTACATATATGTCAAATAGATTATATAAATTAAGCGACGACTTTCTGTATTTAAATAATTTTAAACAAACGTAGAAATTAAATAATTATGTTTGGTGATGCCTCGAGCCTAATTGAAACCGTTATCTGTGCTGCCTGTGTAAACTTTGACGCATTAATTATGAATGTATACTTTACATTCAACGTATCACCTCTGATAAGTAATACATGTGCTTTGAAATACTCTATTTTATATGACAAAACAATCTCAATAGTTTTTATTTTACTGTTGGCTACGAGGTTATGAGCGAACTATGGAATTTCTCACGTTATGTTGTAATTCTATTGATCTTAATTTAGTTTATTTCATGTACGTACGTTATTAATTAAAACCAGCTCTTCAATGCGACTTCGTCCGCGCAGTATTAAGAAATCTTAGTAATTGGACTATGTTTTAAATGTGTGCCAAGTTTTTTAGTTAGGTAGTAAAAACCATCCATCCAATTAAACTCTCACATCTAAAATATTAGTATGATTTCTAGTAGGCCTAGACGATATAGATTTGTTACACAGGGATAGTAGTTACGGTAACTAATATGTCAGTTTGTATATTTGTACAGATATAATTTTATTAATAACAAAACAAAACGGTTTATTAAACAATTTATTTTCGTTAAATCCTTTATTTGTATTTTGTATTTTATGGGTTATATCAAAACCCGCCATTACGGTTAGCTGGATAAAAGCGAAGGGAAATCTATTTTGTTACTGCCCAGAGCAATCTGACAATGGGCTTGTAACGCCTATTTTTCACATTTTCTACTGTTTCCTTTCAAAAGCGGGGAATTTAAATTAACTGTCTGCGACAACAATGGTTGTGAGGGCCTTTATGGCATTGAATTTTCGTTTCGTATGCCCCGCTGCCCCGCCATGGACTACAAACAACAGCATTTTTTGTCAGCTATTGTTTAATACGTTTTTTAGGAAATGAATGGTGCCTGGCTCATATTCTGTTGTACAATACCTTTTCAGTTAATTTTTACAATAAAATAAAAGATGACGGTTGTTTTAAATATATAATATGTTCAGTGTTTTTTTACATAATATAAGGCTTTAATTATTTTTTTATAATTAATTAAAATGAAGCTTAAAAAACATACATAACAGGGAAATCTAATGTAAAAATAATGTTAGAAATTTGGTTGTTACTTTCTACAAATATTTAGGCGTATGTACTAACATCTAATCTTTTTTATTAGTAAATCAGGATTTGATACAAACATAATTGACCTAACAAACACGTAAATAATAATTGTTACTAATATTGTTTGATCAAAACCGCACCATTAGGTGGTTTAATAATAAAAAAGGTGGATCGTCGTGCATTAATCACATTTCCTCGTGACATCGCCTTTTGATTGCTGTTGTATGTCACTCTATAAAAAGCTTTTAACAAAATTCATTTCATGTTAAAATATCATTTACGTAACTCTGTTATTTCCATGCACTATGTTTTCCAAACACTCTTTCATTACCATAATAACTGTACTTTAAAATTTCCTTTCATTCATCGAATCTTAAATAAATTAATTCCCTGAAACTTATATGGGTTAATTTATTTTACATTCTTTCTCTAGAAATATATTAATAATATAAATGCGAAGAAAAGAAATGCTGAATCGCATAAAATTTAATTCTTACAGCTTTGACTTTTAATTTTCTTGCGTCCACTTTTTAAATATATAATCTAATATCTGACTCGAGACAAGATTTAAGAAAAAAAGATCTAAGCTTGCGACTTTAATTAAGTAGCTTTTCCCTGCTGCTAAGCTGAGCTCACGATGTAGACGTCTGCGGATATAACTTTAACTTACTAACCAACAAGTGACGGCACTTACATGTTACCCCAATTTAAAACCCCGTATTTTATTTAACTACCTTGTATTCTTTATTGTGGTTAATTTAACTTAGACTCTTTGTACACAAGGCTAAGTAAACATTTCGACTTATGGTCGATTAAAGGTGGTTAAGAACGCGCGCACACGTTTGACTAAACTATCGTTTTGTATCGCTTTGATTCCTATGAGCTCATATGTAGGTGCGGACACTACTCGATTTTAGTTTTGCAACTAAACAGTTGAATTGGCTGCGAAACAATCGACAATCGCACAACACACCCACACAACCACAGTTTAGTCAAAGGTGAACGCCCGCTCTTAATCGACCTGAGGACGAATATTTGCGCGACAGTTACTAAAACGCATTCCTAAAGTATAATGGTCTGTATCCTTAACCATAAGGTTATTGGTGCAAGATAGTACTGTTAAAAGATTTTTGGTAGAAGAATAAGGAAATTATTTAGGAGATAATTCTGTTTCCCCTCCTCTGTTGATTAAATGTAGGCAACGCAAGCGAGGATGTCTATTGGCAGCTTTGTTATTATGGCGAATCCCGGTAACCAGTTGCTCGTTTGTCAACTTATCTATACTAATATCATAAAGAGAAAAAAATGCATTTTTGGGTTTTTTGTTTGTATTAAAAAAACTCAAAAACTACTGAGCCGATTTCAAAAATTCTTTCACCATTAAAAAGCTACGTTATCAGTAAGTAAGCTATATTTTTTTAAATACACCCCAGTAGTCTACATTTTTTAAAATACACGCGGGCGATGCCACTACAAACCTAGTACTATAAAAAAGGGGTCGGAAGGAATTAAATATTTTAAGAAACCATTGTTTTGTGAATTAAATCTTAATGTAGCACGTTAGGGCGGGTGCGCCGCAGCGCATTGCATAAATCCTGCAGGATCACTGTAACACATTTTGTGTGAAGTATCGCACACTGCATACGCCCGCACCAGCCCGAACCAGCCCCTCGCATACAATGTTGCTTAATTTCAACATAACTTGTATGTTTGAATATTTACGAAACAATTCCAATTAGCGTACTGAAAGTCTTACTATGAACTAATAATTTAATCTGTACTAATATAAAAAATCGTAAACTCACACTACTTTGTGTAGTTAGATGACAGCAATCACAGCATGTTTTTGACTAATTATTTCTTTAATAATAAGCCCTATACTTATGTTACGCTTTAGGCTATACATTTTCACGCTATTAAACTTAAGGGGTAAATAAATTCAAAGTTACAAGCTGCCAACATCAAGGAAGTAAGATTACAATAATCTGTCTTGTCATTTTTTCATATTTGCAATTGATAATTTGACACATGTAAACTATAAAATAAAATTTATGCGGATAAAGTCGCACGGGAACACAAGTACAATACAATATAGTACAATTATATTTGATAGGAATAATCCCGATGTATTTAAGTCTTATAGGCATAATTTAAATAGTGTAAGGTGTAACAATGGATCGCGTTTAACCCGACAGACAACGTGAACCTTTTTAAAAAGAATGTACAAAGGATAAGTAGAATTTTTAAAAATTAGACATCAATTAAGAATGTTTAAATTTTTTACTCGCGTTTCGATTGTTTTTAAATCTTTTTTAACGTTCTATGTACACTTTAATACATGTGACATCTTTCTTTTATTTTTATTCTTAATGCAGTGGACGTCGGGTCCAAGATTGCTTTTAAATTGAATTGCTTTATAAAGACATAGACTTGGCAACGAATTTGCATCCAAAATTGTTCTATAAACGTTTCACATGGATGTTCGAGAATTTGTCGGCAATAGTCTAGTAATCTTCAATTCAATTTTTCGTTTACATTTTAAGTTAACATATTGCTAGAATTTATTTAATATGGACATTTTGAGTTTATTTTACAACTTTTGAACATTGATTACAATTGCTTTTCAACATTAGGTAATAAAACTGCATCGGTTCCTAGCTTTAATAGCACTTCTAGGGTCTTATTTCAAAGTCATTTAAAGACGTTTAACTCTGTCTTTTAATATTTTTAACTTTTGTGTTAATAATGCTGTTAAACTTAGACCATCTTATAAAACTGGGGGAAATGACAATATTTTAATAAGAGTTCTAGTCTTTGACAGCGGAAAGCCACAATGGGAATACACAAAATAGAATACATATTTATAACTCAATGACCAATTTACGTATGAAATATCGTCGGTCGTTTATCGTCCAATTTTCCTGTGTATCACAGCTATCTTCGTATTCTAGTGACATAAAAATGCTATTCATCCGAAAAGTCGGCGCATTATCTCAACTCGTAATCTGACTGGAGGAAATTAGATGTGCGGACTTTGGGGGAATGTATTACGTAATGTTAAACAAAAGTATCATTTACAACGAACAATAAAAATGTTGATTATAAAAACAACGAGGACTGAAGTTATTAGATTACGAGATTAACTTTTGATATTTTTGGCTTATGTTTTTATATTAATAGGAACTAATCTTATTATACCAATAGGATAGAACAATTTATTATTTTAACAATATAAAAAAAGTAGTTAAACATGATTTTCAAAAATTCAATCAAACCGACTGAAATGGCATAAAAGAAATTGGACAAAAGACAAAAAAGGCACAAAAATACTTTATTTCCCTTAGTACACGAATGTTTACATTATCAAATTTAAATTAATAAAGAGATAAGTTAAAAAGCGTACATACTTCGTATCAATCAAATGCAAATCATAATTTAAAACATATTTCAATATTCAATTCTAATTATTCTAAACATTATCGATAAATGATTTTGCATTTGAAAGCCAGCATTTCCATGATTGCGGTTTAAGCCCGTAATGCTTACATTTAGAATTAATGGATTTTAATTTCGTGGGAGCTCTCTCAACAGCTTATGAGGCCGGTAATGGAATTGCAAAAATTATTTCTAAAGAGCTTAGACGGACGATTTAACTTCAGTTTTAATGTGTCTGAATGTATGGTGGAAAGTTTGCACACACAATAAAAAACTTTACAAAATTACGCACAATGTTAGTAATGTTTCCTTTTAATTTAATTACAAAGTCATTCCATAGATGTCGCTATTTAAAAAAAACTGGTACAAAACTATAATTTTTTTTAAGTGTTTTATTTCATACCACATATTTTACACAATTTCAATGATTGAACAATTCCATACTAACAACTGATGTGTAAATCATATACAACTTTTAAAATAATTTGATAAGCTCTGTAACATATATCATCATATAGCCACCGCCATTACAGATTAAAGAGATGGATATCTTCCTCTTTAGTGATGTCAAAACGCCGTTTAAAATAAGTCATTTTATATAATGGGCAAGTGGGTTTTATTGCGCCGTAACTTGCAGTAGGCCGTTTGTTGGACACCAAACAGAGATTTAGATGTGAACAATCGCTTAAAATATATGTAGATAGCGAATAATATATCCGTCCTTTGTCTAATATTTGAATAAAGGCTCAATTTTCCTTACATTTATTTCCAGAACAAGTCTATCTCTTACTATCGCATTGAGAGTCGCTTAATGGTTACTCAAACAGTAACTTAGTGTAGATATGTCTTTTCGCCTTTATTTATCATTTAACCATTCTGAGTATACTTTTGATAGAATAAAGTTTGAAATGTTTTAAATATCTTAGCATGGTAGAGTAATTCAATTGTTGAAGACAAAGTTATATTGGTTATTCTAAATGGACCCAATAACAAAAAGGTCGAAGGGCTCCACCCTTTCACGTTACGGATATTTAAACGATGTTATAACTTGATCGTAACTTGAAAGGTAGAAGTATACATAAATATATCCAATTCGAAACTTAGAGACTTCAAGATGGATGAAACAAAACTATATTTATATTAAAACAGTCATGTTTAAATTATACGGTAAGGTTGTCTTGTCTTTTATGTCCGGGACAGATTTGATGTACAATATCCGTGCCCAATATAGCATTATTAGACGCATATGTGGCCACTTCGCCCGAGCAATATAGCGTTATGAATTCCAGATAATATATTGCGGAAACATGACAGTAGTTTCTTTTATAAATCCGTGTCTTCAACGTTTTGTTCCTAATACGAAGTTGGCTTCGTTTCTTGTCTATTGAAGATATAGAGTATATGTTTTACGAATAAGAAATTCAAATACTTATATCATACTTCTATACTAATATTATAAAGAGGTAAGATTTGTATTTTTCTATGTATTGAAATAACTCAAAAACTACTAGACTGATTTCAAAAATACTTTTACCGTTAAAAAGCTACGTTATCAGTGAGTAGCGGAGGCTGTATTTTTTATATTTTTTTTCACGCGGGTGAAGTCTCGAGCAACAGAGCTAAAGTGTAGATGCATGAATGGATGTTCATTAGACTTTGTAGCCTAAATAGCTAAACGGATCTCGATGAATTTAGCATAGTTGTAGAGAAAAGTTGTGGAGAACACATAGGCTACTTACTTTTATTTTTTATTCACGCGGATGGAGTCGCGAGCGAAAGCTAGTTATTTAATCATTTTAGTATAACAAAGATGTATTTGTTGATATTTATTAATATATTTTTGTTACGCTACAATTGTACAAAGGTTTTATAAATTCCTAACCGAACTGCTACCTCACTTTAACAAATGAGAGTTGAAATATTTATGATAGTTGGCAGTTAAGACATTTTAGATAAGTTTTTAGATAACAAAAATATTTAAAAAGTAGGTTTAAGCTCCATATTATTAATAAAACGAAAATAATTTTAAATCGTCATTTATTTCCCTAACAGGTAATATTTTACTTACCTATGTTATAAATAAAGTAAATTTCACACAAAAACCGAATGCATCGGCCGCTGGAGAGTTGCAATGTTCGCGATAGAAAACATGAAACTGTAAATTAACTTTATTGCTCCCTAAAGTGCATTAAAATGTATGCTTTTTGATATTAAACTTTTTTGAGGTCTATGCTCCTATCAGAGCAACTGAAAACCCACTATTTTATATAATACATAGATCTCTTTCGTTAGGATGATTTGAAATATGGCAAAATGGTAACAATTTTTAGTAATTTTTTAATTTTAATTTTAATAAAGTTTTGGTTTATATTTTTAATTAATTCTTTAAATGGAGAATTATAAATAAATAACATCGAGGAGGCATTTTTCAGCATAAGTCGTTTCATATTTACAATGTGACATAATGAGATGAAAAGGGTCGGATCTAAAAACACCAAATGTTTATTTTCCATTTTGCTTTAAATACATTGAGCATATTTTTTTAGGACAAACTAAAAAGTCACATGAAATTGCTTTTTATCATACTATAGTTTGACCAAAAGTTAAGAGACCCGAACGAAACTAAATAACTCTTTTTGATTTGATTTAATATAACTATTGTTTACACTATCAAGTCAAAATATAATATGTTAAATTTACATTTCTTTAGAATATAAAGGAATTATAATAAACTAGCCTTTGCCCGCGATTCCATCCGTGTGGAAAACAAAATCAAAAGTGAGTATCCTATGTGTTATTCCAGACTATCCTCTACATCTATACTAAACTTCATAGAAAGCCGTTCAGTCGTTTAGGCTATAAACTCTAACAAACATCCATCCATCCATCTAAACTTTCGCATTTACAAGAATACTATGAAAAAGACTTTTTTCTTACAAAATAGTTTTAAACTCAATTTTTTTACTATGAAAACTAAAGCCATTTCTTTGTTACTATTTCCATGCAACTTATCGATTTGACAAGTAGATGATTTGCTGTATATATATTTAAAAGGCTGAAATTCAAGTAGAAAATCTAAATAAATAAAGCTGTACTTTTCTCAGTAAATAAGCTCCATTACTACTAACTTATCACAGCAAGTTAGGCTTGTTAAACATATAACAATATTAAGTCAGTGGGCACGAAACTTTACTAAGCTTCGAGACTCGTTGCAAGTTTTTTAATTTCCCCCCGTAGGCGGATTAAACGGTTTAACTCTATTTACAAGAGATTTTCATAGATAGCAAACAAGATAAATTTGACTTTTCTGTATTAAAGAGAATTTAAAAACAAAGTTATCAGTTTAAAGCAAAATCATCAAAGATCATATTTTTCATTGAAAAAGTTAAAGCCTAACAGCAAGCTTTGTGGAAAATGTAAAGAGAAAATCTAGTAAAATACTCTAAAATAATATTTTTTTCAAACTAAAAATGACTGGGAAAGAAGAAAATGCAGGGAAACATAAAAATGAAGTTCGAAATAAAAGGAAGCGGAAGGTATTACTTTTTCATTCAAATGATTGAACAGAATTTTTAAAGTGAAAACAGACGTTTCATTAGCACTAATTAGTTTTAGCTTTAACAAGCAGTAGGTGTCTGCAGCGAGAGAAAAAGGTCAATTAATTTAAATGACTAGTGAATAATGATACCATTTGCCGCTCAACTCTAATGTGTCTCATTTTGAATCAGACGTTTGTGGGCAAAGGATAAAAAAAAACATTTGCGTCACTGACCTGAGAGCTAGAAATAGAAAATGGATTTGCATTTTGCATTATAGTTTAATTTTTAATTTTAATGCTGATAAACTGTAGATGCTGCCGTAAACGATGTTAAATTATTTACTTAACTAGTTGTTGTTTGCGACTTCGCCCGCGTAGATTAACAATATAATAAAAAATATAGCCTATGTTACTCACAGATAAATTACCTTTCTAATGGTGAAAGATTTTTTGAAATCGGCCCAGTAGTTTTTACTTGAATCGAATACATACATAAATACAAATCATTCCCCTTTATAATATTAGTATTGATTAGCGATGGGTAATTTAATACGATTTGCTACAGTCTGGATTTTACGATTTTAACTTAAAGGATCTCTTTTTGGGAAGAAAACCTAACCTAAGTTACTTTCAGACTATCTTATTGCATTAATCGAATATTTTTTTTTACTTAAATGCAATATTTGCTTAAAAAACTCCAACAAAGTGTAAAAGCTATTGTCACATCAGAGCCGCCGTAACGACATGTCGCTTACTAAATTGTCACAGTTGGCAGATAAAATTAATGACATTTTGTCACAGAGAAGCATCAACGTGATTGCTCCATTTAAGTCTTCTACACACATATCGATTTCAACTTCGGTTTTTGAAATCTAGGCCTCGAATTTCCGATTGCTGAGCAAACAAAGCAAGATTTTGTGTTGCTTATTAAATAGGAGGTTTACCCGTTTTTTACAAGATTCTTAAAAAAAATGTGTATAACCTTTTCCATTTTTTACTGGATTTTCAATTTATCCAATCGTTTCTGTCATTTCTTTTTCATTTCAAACAGGTAATTACATCATAATTATAATACCTTTGGATAATTAACTTCAATGCTTTTAATCTAATCTGTCTACTAATGTTATGAAGAGGAAAGATTTGTTAATTTGTATGTATTAAAATAACTCAAAAACTACTGAGCTGATTTCAGAAATTCTTTCATCATTAAAAAATACGTTATCAGTGAGTAACATAGGGTACCTATTTTATTATTTTAATTTCACGCGAACGACGTCGCGAGCAACAGCTAATTGCATATAATTTTAATATAACGATATATAAAGCATGTAAACTATTCAAACCAATCTGTGTATTTCACG
Organism: Papilio polytes; assembly: GCF_000836215.1. Taxonomy (NCBI): domain Eukaryota; kingdom Metazoa; phylum Arthropoda; class Insecta; order Lepidoptera; family Papilionidae; genus Papilio; species Papilio polytes. The sequence goes on from NW_013527026.1 coordinate 4,065,504, forward strand.
TATAAAGTTTAATTATATAAGCACGGAAGATTTGAGAAACGAGTTTCGTACGAAGTCTAGAGAAGGTAAGACGAGGCCCGGAGAAGCACAAAGTTTTCGTAGTTCGGCGTAGTTTCACTTCTTGTACTGAAAAGTATTTAAATGACAAAATTAAGTTAAAGTACAGAGTCAGAAATTAATTGAAACGAAATATGAAATGAAGGCGTGCAAATCGTTTTAATAAGAAAGCGTTTTGAACATCAGTTAGTTTATGCAAATAAAAAAATGCAGTGGTAACTATATTGTCGGATTTTTAAATCTCGATTCTCGAGACTTTCATTAAATATATTTTTATAATGGTAAGCTGAAATTTAAGATAATATTTTGAATATTAATACTAGACTTCCGTCCATGTTACATAACAATTTATATTTCAAAAATTTTAACAAAAGAATATTTGTGTCAACAAAAATGTCACCCGAAGTAAATTACTGCGATCGACCCATTCCTGCCCCACTCTAAATTGCCGTTCGCTGGGGAAATTAATTCTATTTATAATATAAATGTTTTGTTGTGCCCCAAAATTGATACATAATTTAAAACATTAACTTCTTGGGTTACAACGAATTTTCAAATTCCAAATACAAAAACAATATACAAAACATTTATTTATGTTACTAAATTACGATGTCTTCCCAATCTTACGTGCGTGTGTTGCATATTTCCTTCGGTTTAGTATACTATGGAATATTAATAATGTATTAAATGATTTACTTGATGGACGCTGGCGTTTGTATTGGCAGAATAGCGACCGAGATTATTGAATGTATAACGAGACCCTAATTGATTTGGGCGCAACCGCAGACCAATTCGCATTTAGTATTGTTATCGATTCACGCATGTCTGAGTAAATGAAAATGCAGTGTTAGTAAAAATATCAATAAGTAAGCTTGGACTTCGCTTTTAAAATTATCATAGATGTTATGTGTTTTTGTTCCCTTTAAAACTTTGGATATAAATAAAATTGTAATAGAATCTGCGTATGCAATTTACATTTATTGCCTATTAATAATAATTTAAGGTCTATAAATTATTTTTTTCCGTTCAAAATTGCAGAACGGCAAAACACACACATCTGAAATTCAACTCATTTCGATTCAATTTACTTTTATTAGATTACACAGGGAAAAAAGGCCAAATATCTTCCATATTCAGAATTGTGGTATTATAAAATGTCTGTAAACATTGGAAAATTGGATTACAAAAGGTTTTTGAATTTTTTTAACTTGCTATTTTTGTATTATATCGATTTATTATACCTGTAAGTACAATCAAATGTTGTATAAACACACTCGAACACGATAACTATGTATGTATATAAAGACTTAAGTTACCATTAAGAAAATTAACTCTGAGTAAGAATTAATTTCAAAAATTTTATTAATATTCGACAATATGCAATCCGTGAAACATTTCAGTAGGTTACTTTGTTACATCATTAGTGAAATGTAAGGTTGGTGTAAGCATACTTTACAAGACAATGTAAGCCTGGATCGGTGAGTACAGCTCGCACATATAGCGCGGGATTCATTCCCCCTGCGCAAACAAACTGTATGAGATAAGAGAGTTGACGCAACACTATCTTTGTTGTGTGTAATAATGAATATAGCTCCGGCTACGAGCTGCGACGGATTAAAACTGATTAACGTGCTTTTAGTATTACATTTTATACAACGTGAGGTAGGTAGAGACGTTGATTGTAAGTTTTTTAATCCTTGCTGCAACGTTCAGTGACGTCATGAGCACATATGTGTAGAAATTATCTTTACATTTCGAATAGAAGCTTTGTAAGATTCAATTAAGACCTCAGATATATCAAAGCAATATGTTCTCTTATAAAATGTGTAAAATTTACTATCTATACTTCTATACTCTATACTATTATAATAAAGCGTAAACACACACTTCTTTGTTGCCTAAGATCTCAGCAATTACAGCATGTTTTTTGAATTTGAATTTCTTTTTTTAATAAAAAACCCTACAATTACGTCAGGCTTTAGGCTATATATTTTCACGCCATTAAACTTAGGGGGTAAGTATTATGGATAAAAACCATAATGTGGGAAAGAGACCATAAGTTGCTGCCAACATCAAGGACGCAAGATTGCCAAGTTTTGTCATGTCATGTTATTTTGACATTTGCAATTGAGAATTTGACACATGTAAACAATAAAATAATTTTATGCTGCTGATATTGCACGGGAACAGCTAGTTATAATATACGTTCGCACCTATTACACCTTTATTGGAATCTAATAAGTCTTGATTAAGGGAGGGAGAGTGAGTATTTATATCCCAATAGCACTAAAATCTTAGTTTACTTTATAGGATATTTTTTTATTTACTTAATCGTCTTTTAGAAGTCAGTTTGTCGAGTATTAGGGCAAACGAGGTCCGGAAAGCAGTTGTATTAGATCACGTAGGCCAGTTTCATTTGTGCCCAATTGTTCTTGTTTCTCATCTTATTTGGAGCAACTTTTATATTAGTTTGTGTTAACACAGACTTTATGGGCGTAAGTTACGAATGCATTTAGTGATGCTAAAATTACGGATCTTTACGGAATTACGTCTCATTCCGTTTGTTACCTATCTAAAAAGAATATTACCATGTAACTAGCTTTCGCCCGCCTATGTGTTCTTCCAGACTATGCTCTACATTTATGTCAAATTTCATCAAGATCTGTTAGCTATAAGCTCTAACAAATATCCATCCAACTAAACTTTCCCATTTATAACCTTAGTAAGAAGTAAGATATATTATAATTTTTATTCTTATCTTTGCAAAAATAACAAAAGGATTAAGACAATAATTCACAAGTGGCTGTAAAGAGCAAAAGGAATTAAAAAATCGATTCAGTTCTTGACCTAGGATGTTTACTGTTATAAACAAGCCGTAGTGTACTAGTTTTCATTGTATAATGGTTATTGAATGAATAAAGATAGCATAAAATTTTTTGTAAAAATTGTTAATTGCTTAAAATATAATTCATACATTTATTACAGCAATGGAAGTCCACGAAGAGTATTTAAACAAAGAAGCTTCAGCTTTGTTACAAATAGGACATGTAATTTTATTCAAAGTTTTATGGTAAGAAAATTTCCTTTGACAAAAGGATTATAGCTGTTAAGACTGACGTTACTCGTGGGCGTATAATGACGACCCAACAAACTACACATTGTGGTCTCGAATAGAATTACTGTGAAGCGGCTTAGAACAGTCCGCAGTGGAACTTCACAATTACATTTGCCGCTCTCCTTGTGAACCGTGATATTATATTCTGCTGACGACAATGGGGAACATTTCTCCTCCATTTTGAATATGAAACGAGCGGGAAAATTGATTACGAAAAAATGTATCTTACGTTTGGTAAATAATTGACAAATGTTTATGATAATTTTGATAAATAAAATGTAAAAAGTTTGGTTTCTAAAAAAACATCGTGTCAGTTTTTGGTATTGAATTTTATTTGTGTTCAATAATAAGTAGATAATAAAAATGGAAAATCACTCATAAGTATATAAGGCCAAAAAATATATAAAGCCAATAAAGCTACGTAAATTGGTAACCCAATATAATGTGACAAAAAGGGTCGCAACTAAGACCCACATGTTTGGAATCCATTTTGTCTCAGATGGACTAAACATGTTATCGTTACAAAAACTTTGGATCCCGGTGTGGTAAGATTACCAACCTTTTTTCTACAATAAGGAAAACCGAATAAACTACTTAATATCTAACATTTGGAGAAACTGACACTCATCGAGCGTTTTCCTAATGTATTATTTGTTCGTTTTTCTGACCTTCAAACATTTTGTCTTTTGCCATTTTTGTCTCAAATCGTTCAACAGTTTATTTACTATAAGTAAAATGACAATTTTATTGCGAAAGTAAAGTTATGGTGCGATATAATTTTTAATGTATGTAGTTGTTATTTTTTATGACGTCAGGTTACATTTTATATGGCTAGATTACATTGTAAATTGACAGTTACATTGTACAGCAAATTAAGGAATACTCTTAAAGATTGGATTTTTTTTTGTATATTCAAAATTTTGATTATTTTTCGTGCCTAGATGAGGTATTTAGCGGTGAACAAAGGCGCATACGAGTACGCGATGTAATATTCAAAGTTTAAGTACAGTTTTTTAATAAGTTTCTTAATGAACTTAATTTCGGGGAATCAGTGTTTATATTGTAACTTCCCGATGGTAAAAGGGTTTCACAGCATTACTAAATCTGTAACGACTGAACTACAAAATGAATTTCAATTCGCTGTGATTATAATCAGGTGACATAATATTATATGAAAAAAGTCTTTATAAGGCAGTATATTACTGTAGCTTTTCTAACTTGATAACATATTTTACTATTCTGAATGTTACTTTCGCGAAATATATCGGCGTAGATAGAGTCCATCAATCTCTACCTATATTTTTGCGACAAATATGATTCCCAGAATTTGTTTCAACTAGTATTTTTGTATTTTTGTCTATGATTTGCTTTAGAAACATTTTTTTTAATCTCAATTTCGTAATGTTTATTGACTGCCAGTATTTATGCCCTTGGTAACTATACTATGAATTGCAATCGTAATAGGTACTTCTTATGAGGAAAGTAACAAAAATAGCTTTCAATTAATGTAGTATAAACGACGAGAACAATTAAAGCAATTAAATTCGAAGTACGAGTCATATAGTTTCGAATTGTAAAATAAATACAAAATCATTTCAACTGTCCTTTTTGAATTGTGACACGTGAATGCATATTGCGATTCCCGGTGGAATTTACAATTGCACGTTATTTTGCGAACGTCAAACTATTCAGTCATTTCAGCAGTCAAGAGATGTCACGCTTCAAATCAAATTTGAAATTGTAGCCGTGCCATTTTAGTCGATAATGACACGATCACACGCTTGGGTATTTCAAAATAGGCATTTAATAGGAAACTCTAGTTGTTGAATTATGAACAACTAGTTTTCGCCCGCGACTCCGTCCGTGTGGAATTAAAAAAAAAACAAAAATGAGTAGCTTATGTGTTCTTCCAGACTATCATCTACATCTATACCAAATTTCATCGAAATCCGTTCAGCCGTTTAGGCTACAAACTAACTAACAAACATCTATCCATCCATTCATCCATCCATCCATCTATCTAATGTTTCGCATTTATAATATTAGTATGAGTATGAAGTATGATATGAGCTCTTCTTTCCTTTGACCGTGGGTATCAGCGAAAACCTTGTAATAAAATATTGTTATTTCTGATCTTACAATGAATATAAGGAGGAGTAGTCGTTGTTTACAGTAATACTTACAAGAATCAGAAGAAACATTTATCTTATTGCGTAATTTTAATTTGAAACCTCACACTACCAACGAAGAATAAATTATATTTTCTGTTTAAAACCATAAAAATAATGTTCTAAATGTTACTGGAATTGAAAAGACAGAGTTCTCAACGAAAATGAAAGTAAATGATTAAATTCGAAAGAATTCATTAACCACAAACTAAACGTTTATTTGATGTAATTAAAATATTCCTGGTAACTCCACTTTACGTATTTACCTTCATCGTTTTGCGGTTCTAGGCTTTTACATTAACATTTTCTCTTACGGATATTGGGATCTAAGTGAGGTTGGTACTAGAGTTTGTACACCTGAACTGAATTTCCTTGAACAAATAGCTTGAGTTTACTTTCTCGAAGTCGATGTGACAATGCAAGAGTTGATGTCTAGCTTAGACAAATACATTTGTACTATCTCATTCTAAACACATATTGTTTTACTCGTAGTTCTAGCAATTTGTTTTTTTTTTTATTCGAGGAACAACGACAGAAGTAAATTGGCAAATATTTCTCTTCAATAGGCATTTTTAGCACAATGAGTTGCAGGTTCTTGTTTTTTTCAAGAAAGTTACAATTTGATCTTATATTTTTAAAATCTTTATAAAAATGTTCATTTTTCGAGTAGACACAACCTGTAACGATGCTGCTCGTTTGGCGCAAGACATCAAATCCTTGAATATACTCGGCGACGGCGTCGAGAGATTCTCGTAAAACTTGCAGATGCAGGGAGCTTCGTTAAAATATTTCACGGTTGTTAAATAAAAAAAAAAGAAAACTGCCCGGTATAAAGTTTGAATTTTCTCTTCTTTATTTTTTAATTAAATTAGATAGTATTTTTAGACCTTGTAAAAACTAATGACCCACGCGGTCTTCGTAAAGACAGAATATAAGGATATTTTTAAATTTCTTATCAACGAAATTTTGATATGAAGGTGTTAAGAAAAGTGTATGTATAGAATAGCATTTTTTCTTTCGCTGTCCACCACTTGTAGATGTTTTTACTTCTTTTCAAATATCATCAATTTCTATATCATTTTTGTAGGTTATGTGCAATTTGTGCGTCTGAAAACAAATCGTTTTAAAAAATAGTTTTATCCAATTGTTTTTATTCTATATTCTACTTGTACGGTGAACTATAAAAAATTTCATTTTGTTGAATATTCCTCAGGCGAGGTATATAAAAAGAGGCTTGGAGCAAATTTGCACAAGCGCAGTGCTACGAAATGAAATTCGCGATGCACATTTGTTGCCACAACCAAATTTTAAATTCTCTAGCACTCGGGTAAACTAAATACAAAATTGTATTGTTATATTTAGTTATATTTTTTATGTCGATTTAATTTGAAGTAGTAATGAAAATGGGAGATAGGTTATTTACAATTGTTATGTAGAAAATTGGAACTTAATTTCGATTTGCCTAAATTGTTACAAACATCAGAACGATGAAGCGTAAAATTAAATTAGAAATAGACGAAATAACCGCAATGATTTTGGCAATTATTTTATTTTATGCTTAATTTCTTTTCATGTCAATTGTTTAGAAAATAAACATATTTGTTCAATCTTTCTTTCTAGTTATAATTAGTTAGAAATTATAATTATAATTAGTAATCACGTAAGTACTTTTACTTAAAAACTTTCTTAGTGTTCTTTATATGAAACAAAACAGATTAAACCTTGTATAAATGTCAATAAACTTTTACTTAGACAACTTTCGACAGTTTGACTGTCAAACTTTTTCAGACTTCAATCGAATGTAGTTTATTCTTTTTTCTAATACTGTAAAATGGAATTTTATATGTACACACTTTATTTTAGAAGTAGCTAATGGTATACATACGGAATTACATATTTAATGATGAACGATGAATGATGAATGATGAATGTCGAACGATGAATGAACAAAGACGTATGACGTATTAGGTTGTTATTGGGCATATTTTTTGATACATTACATATAAAGTATTTTCAACTAAGTATTATTAAAACAATTGTAAATTCTCCGATTACATGCGTTGAATAATTGACAGTTTTAACTAATCATTTTACACTGTTTTTTATCTATGAAAAGACTGTTTTCAATTTTAGTTCTAAGCCCATAAAATCTCCATTATTTTAAACGAAGCACTTTAAGTAATTACATTGCAGTATGTTTCATAATTAGTACGCATTGTGTGAGATAATTTTGCAAATGGATGATATATGGTTTCAAACAGCGGCAGCAATGAGGTCGTAAATAACAATTAAGCAAAGGTGTTTGTGATATAACTGCCGTGTGTATTAATGCTGAAAACTGCGCTGTTACAAATAAAATAACAGTTAAAACACTTATGAAATTGCCACATAAAATGTGACTTTACATGCTGTAGTCATAAATCATATACTACACACGAATTTTTTCTTTGTTTAAAGTTACACAAAGCAATATAAATACGCATTTTGTTCGTACCGAATATCTTAAAATTCATGTCCCTTAAGCCTGAGTAGAAGGCATAGATCATAGAGTTCTAGATGGAGCAACGGTACGAGACCTTTTTAGTCTCTTTAGGTGCTGCCTCTTCCTTAACATTTCCCTGTTCTTTTTATCGTTATTCTTCGAGAATTGAAAGTCCACTTTGCATTACATTAATTTACTGTAATATTCTAATTAAAAAACAAATGTCTTCTTTTATATAATTCACTTATATTATAGTTGAATCACATTTTATGGATGTGTTCAACCATATAAAGACATCTTGTCATGTCGACTCAGACTCAGTGTGGAAATTATGTTATCCTTTTGCTTCGCCGTACTCTTATTTAATATAACGTAACGTGTTTATAGGCTGACTGCTACGTGTGATTTCCACGTTTGCTTATACAGGAAATGTGCAACTGATATTAAACGAAGTTTATTTCTTACGAAGTATCGTAAATTCAAATAGGAAAAATCAGAAAGAAGATGAACAAGGAACGGATACTACAACTATTCTTAACAATTAACATTAGACAATTTAGACTGTTATGCCAAAAGAGGACACACAAAAGGGGTCGTTCAGATAAATATAACGATACATAAAGGGCACAGGACCTTACAAAATAAATTAAAGTGGAGAAATTAATCAACCAAGCCCAGGCCCACCCGCGGCTGTAATGTCTCAGATGACTAATATTGTCAATGCAACTATCAAACTTGAAAGAAATAATTGAATTCATCAAAGAATAGCTTCAGAGAACTGCTACTAGGCATTGTGAATCAATATATTCGTAGGAAGTAATCTATACTAATATTATAAAGAGGAAAACTTTGTTTGTTTGAATGTAATGAATAGACTCAAAAACTACTGGGCCGATTTTAAAAATTCTTTCACCGTCAGAAAGGTAATTTATCTGTGCGTAACATAGACATATTTTTTCACTTCTTCATTACTATTTTTAAATTTCACACAGACGGAGTCGCGGGCAAAAGCTAGTTATTAACTAAAGCTATCGTCTTAATGATCCAAATAGATAGGCTGATTGAACATTCAGGTATCAAAATTTCATACGTATGTTCAGATTACATATTGAATTACTTCCAAATGTCAGCGAAGAACGATCACAAATTGATGTGTGACATGACACGTATACGTCCTCGGTTCCTACGTATTGGTGAAATGGACTGAATAGTTGTATTGGCGTTCGCAGAATAGCGTAAAAATTGGAAATACCGCGGGAATCGTGTTACGTTACGCATTCGCTTGTCACTCTTCAAAATGAAACGGGAAAATGTTTTGTATTTGTTTTGTTTGAACTTTCTAAAAGTAACTAAACTCTTTGAAACAAAAGAAACAACACATTCTCTAATTATGATTATAAATTAAATAGAACAGCAAAAATGATTTCATAAAATGTTGATTTAAAATCTTTAATGGAACTTCTAACGCGAAATAGCAATTTGTTTATTTCATAGGTATTTCATATCATTGTCATGTTCAAAATATAATTGCAGTATTCACGTAGAGCGCGGTATTTTGCGATTTCCATTACTAAATTAAGCTACGTCGCTTGACAGTAATTCTATTCGCAACTGCATTGTAGAGTAATCACCAGGCTTCATATGAAATATGAGAATGCTACAATGGCATGCTAGCAGTTGAAATGTATTAAAGATATTCTTTTTCAATATTTAGAGACGTGATTTTTTCAATTTAATAAGATTGTTCATTGAATATAGAAGTATAGAAGTAATACTAACAAAGATGAACAAATAATAAACTAATATAAAAGTTAGGTCGAGATGAGAAAAGTGGAACAAGAACAATCGCGAACGAATGAAACTAGCGTACGTGATCCAATACAACTGACTGCCGATTGCCGGCTCTTGTACCGCATAAAGGTTATCACTCATATGCCAACACCTTGGCAACACTTGACTGCGGCCACGCCACATCCACGAGTGTATCAGACTCTGTCACATCACCATTGCCGATAGAGCAAGATACAGGAATAAATTTCTCAGCATAACAATATACGCGATCTGTGTCGATGTAAGCAACAGTCGGCAAAGAAGGAATCGCACGTCAAGGCCTACCGTGGACTCTACGAGCGGGGGTTCTTTGGTAGATGAGGTCCGACCTTAACACTCGGCAAACTGACTTCTAATACACTGCTAAATGAAAACAGATTGCTGATTAACCTACATCGATAACAAACGATTTCCTGTCTTTATTATTTAGTCTGAATAACAGGATTGTAGTATAAATATTAATTCCGAGATTGCATAAGTATTTACATACTAGACCACACGTTTAGTCTCGTCTTGATTCCTATGAGATTAGAGGTGCGCACACTACTCGATTTTTAGCTGTCCAACTAAATAGTTGAATTAGCTGCGAAACAATCGATAATCACACAGCAGTTGTGCGATAGTTTAGTCAAAAGTGTGCGCCCGCTCTTAACGGTTACATCTTATGGTATATCTAATTCGGATTAACTAAGTCAACAATTATTTGTCTTCTATTGTTATTTTAAAATTACTTTTTGCAATTATGTTCACAATAACGTTTTCAATTGTTATACATGACAAAAATAACCGCAATCAGTATGCGAAGTTCATAAAAAAATTTAACGTTCGACTGAAAAAGTAATAAAAAGAGTTGATTTACCTTTTGGCGTCAATTGAAAAATTTTGTACGCTACGGGCGATAAATTTATATTACGCACGTCACGTGGAAATATTTTTCGTGTGATTAAAAAATAAATCAAAGCGTATCACGCTGAATGTATTTAAAATTTGAAAATGAATTTAGATTATGGGTATGCCCAATAAAGGCGATTAGAAAATAAATACGAAAAAATAATATGTTAAGAGCGGGGGCACACCATTGACTAAGCTATCGCAGGACCGTTGTGCGATTGTCGATTGTTTCGCAGCCAATTTAACTGTTTAGTTCCACAACTAAAAATCGAGTAGTGTTCACACCTCCATATAAGCGCATAGGAATTAAAGCGCGATAAACAGCGATAACCAACCCGCACTTGGCC
>NW_013527026.1:4076402-4106153 GCF_000836215.1 Papilio polytes
AGTGAGCTGGTGATGAAAACAGCGATAGTTTGGAAAGGTGAGCGCATCTCAGAAATGCAAATATCAAAGCAAGTTTTAAAGATCTGTTCTTAAAAATTACGTAGTTGATATGTTGTTTTCGTAGGCTATATTCGACTTGAAATATCTCACTTTAAATTTATTGTTTTAAAATATCTTGAAAAGTAAACATAATTGTTCCTCTCATTTTCATATGCGTAATATAATGATTTTCAAACATGGAAACGGAATTAATTAACATATAACATGAGCTAAACGTTTACTTAGCCCTATTATATGCAAATTGACTAATTATATAAACCTTTTAACGTAATAGAAGTAAAGGGAAATATTAATTTGTAATTGTTACGAAGATTGGTAGCATTTTATGTTTGTATTAGTAACCGGGGCTCGTACTAAAGGATGTTCGAGAAAAGATATTCTTGTGTACCTCAAACTCTGAATCATTATTTAAGATTGTTTATAAAAGCTTCATAAGGCAAGTCAATCTAAATTACAGTTTGGCTAGAGTTGTCTTGTTTGTGAAAAATATTAAAAGAAAATAAATAAATGCTGATCTTTTTCAATTTTCATTGCGATCCGTTCAGAAATTTAGGCTACAAACTCTAACAAATATCCATCCATCCATTCATCTAAACATTCACATTTATAATATTAGTATGATTAGTATTAATGATTAAAATTTTGAGGTTAGAAAAAACTTTAAAGTAATAAAAAACAGTAATAAGTGTTAAAAAATTTTCAATGCTTCGTCTATTCTATACGTACAAGGATCACGTTCCTTGTTATTTATTACAAGAGCTGGCGTATGTGTAGTTGACAAGCGGCCGGAAATCAAGAGACCGTGAACTCGTAAAGGACGTCTGTTCCTGATATTCGTGATTTAATTTAGATATATATACTACTAATCGCCAGTTTTCGTCTCATTTATTTAATATATTTTACTATTAAAAATTTAATTGAAAGTGTAACGAACAATGATTATCAATCCACTAGAAGCGACAAGCGTATTATTGAATTCTAAAATAAACAATACGACGTTCATAAACACAAAACTGAAAAGCTATTCGTAATTCAAGAGAGATACACTTCGAAAGCTTTCATACTGAAAATATAATCTAAAATAACTCTTATTGTTCGTAGCGTTTTATTACTGTGCATTCATTCTATTGTGTACGAGTAGTAAAGCGGAAAAGTCAAGAAGTCACCAACGCGCTGTGTATTGTCACTACGCGATATCATAACACTTCTATTGTATTTATTTTATTTTAACATTATTATAGGACAAAATTTAGCAATATAGATAACATAACAATGAATGGATCGTATAAAATATTGTATAGACATATGCAGACAGATAAAGAGGATGACAGAGAAACATGAAATGAAATTGAATCTGCAAAGGTAGAGCAAGTCCGAAATAAGTATAGATTGATTCTGTGAAATACTGTAAGGATAAGAAAGCAATGAAATCTAATGACGGCTGAGAGTACACAGTGTGCCAACCAAGGTACAGAGAAGAACATGAAAAATTCCGTCTGATTCTTGGTTCACCTTTCTCAGTTTTTCATCTATCTGTTCATAAGCATATTTATTTCATATTTAAGATAGATTAGAAGATTTATAAGATAATTATTTGGTTAAGAATAGGTTACTATATCGCTTTTCCGATGAATACTACTAACCATCGATAGTCTTATGTTTTACTTAAGTACCATTACCGAAACTGCCTATACCATTTTTAAATTAGATTTTAGTATATCTTGTTTTAGTAAGTGCTTGAAAGAAAAACAAGTATTGAAACACGATCGTATTGCGATCACGTAGCTTAGTTTAATTCGTTTGCAATTGTTCTAACTTTTTCTTTTCTTATTCTAAGTTTTATATTAGTTTACTACATAAACTTGCGCACCTTGTTAGAATCTTGAGTACGAGTATAAGAGAACATATAAAAGGGTTAGTTGGCAACGTTATAAAATTGAAAATTTATTTAATTTCTAAAACATGTTTAAAAATGTTAATATTGACATCTATACTGATATTATAAACAGAAGAGATTTGTATTTCTGTATGTAATTGTTTCACATAAACAATACTACGCCGATTTTAAAAATTCTTTTACCATTAGAAACATATTTAGGAGCAAAATAGGTAAATTTTTTATATTTTTTTTAAATTCCACGTAGACGAAGTCGCAAGCAATAGCTGGCTGTAAATATGTAGTTAAATTTTCTGCACACATCAAAAGATGAACAACATCTTATCTACGAGTATAATGCTCTGTTTGAATTCAGCCTAATAAATTGTAACAAGATAAAAGTCCTGGTTAATTTCTGTGAATGACAGTTTAATGTCGTCGGAACAGAGGAGTAGCGGAGCCATATATAGTCGCCGGACATAAACACGTTATGCCATTACAGATAAGAGAGACTTGTAAAGGAATAGGTTTGTATGTAGCAGATAGCATCTTTTCCATTTGCCCGACTCCCTTTGTTTTCAACGAACAAGTTCAGACAGCCCACATTGTGGCGACATTTGTAACTCATTGGTAACATATTTGGCACTGGTTACTCTGTGAATGAAATTTTCTCCTAGAATCAATTTCCACTTGTAAGATAGACGTGCAAATTTAGATGCCTTTTGTATTGACTGTCCTGTTATCTTACTAATATTATAAATGAAAAATCTTTAAATAAATAATACGGTACAATGAAACTCTCTACAAGTATTTTTTATTATTTCAAAGTACTTATCGGCAAGATTCCTAAACGCTAAAAATTAAATTAAATTACTAAAATGGTTTGACGTCAATTTCGGATTTAAATGAAGATTGTTCCATTCCAGTACTGTTATATAAAAGTTAGAGAACAATAACGGTTTATAGATAGATATCGATTTAATGTAAAAAAGGGTCAAGCTTAGCCCACAGATGTTTGCTTTCTATTTTGTTTCAAATGGACTAAACATGTTATTGCGGCAAAAACTTTCAAAGTTGCTGGGATTAGTTTGATATGGTTCACCCCTATAACATTATCCCAAAGTAGTTATAATGCCTTTTCAATATTAAAATTGTATTAGAGATATATATTTTACTTTTGTAACTTTTGTAAAATACTTTAGTAAAAAATGATTACCAAATATTTTGTAATTCAATTTGAATTCGTGGTACAAGATTCCGTTTAGCTATATTAATATTTGTTACGATCTACAACATTTATATAAACCCGGTATAGAAGCTTAGATTTATTGAACAGTTCAACTGTTACGAGTTAGAACTGAAATGATGTAGGGGCTTTAGAATAATTTAAATTGTTGAATTTTACTCTTCATTAAAGTAACATGTTTCTTAATTCGCGTATTAAAAAACTATGTTATTTATCTTTCAACATTATTACGTTGTGCGAGTACATATCATATTCTGATTATTTCTGTGCCAGTGAATACGAGACTGCAAATTTAAAGGTATGAGAAATATTGCAAGTTATATAAGCAAAATTGTATGACTTTATATCTGAGATATGCACGCAATTCGATATTGAGACGAAGTCTATTTTGAAAGCATCGGATGAAAATGCAAATAAATTTGATTTTTAAAAGTAATGGCAAGAAAACTGTTTGGGTACAATGCGGCAGGATTTCTGCATCAGAATAATTTTATAACATTACTCGAATAATATTTTCACAAATAACTGAAAAAAAACTTCCAGGATGCGGAATCCTTGGGAAATTGACCACATTTATCAATAATTACGTCATAACGCAGTTAAAACCTTTTTTAACTACTTATATAGGCAAAAAACGTTGTGGCAACGCTAATTACGCATTGAATTAAAACATTCCGATAAGTTTAATGGTTTACTGTTAATGTGGATTTTCACTATTAAAAAATGTGTACAAAAAGGGAGAAATAGTAGATTTCTGTATATTTTGGCAGTGGTAGCCCACTGTTATTGCACAATGGGGAGCAACTAATTACTGGAGCATAGAGTATTGATCAAACGTTATCTACTTTAATACCTAGGGAATTTTAAATCTTACCGCTTTTAATATAACTTTTTTTAATTTTTAATTGAATAAATTATTTGAAAGTTTTATCCTTTTTCATTTAACATTTTACAGGGGTTGTAAACTCTAATGGTTAATCATAAACTATATTATGGCCATTGGATATTCAAACACGTGATCGTGGGTTAGAATCGACTGTTTACTTTAAGCTTGAAGCTTAGTTGGAGTAGTTAGGGTTATAGCTTTTTTAAAAGTTAATATTTAAAAAATCTAAAACCTCTACTCGAAATTACTTGACGCAGTAATCATTTGAATACATTGAGACGTCCGCTGTAATTTTTACAACAGTATTGTATTTTACAACATTCAGAGTTATAACAATGGCTTATTTAAGGCAAGTACTTTATTTAAGTTAGCAGCATTCACATTTCCCGACCTAGTTAAGTTTTACAAAGAACCGAAAATACAATTCAAGAGCTCGCGGCATATTTTCAGACTTTGTTATTATATTCCTCAATATGTTACGTAACAATTCGACAAGCAAGCAAACAAGGTTATTTTAGGTTGTTGTAAAAAACTTGAGAAATACATATGGGTTGCAAATAATGAATAGGATATATTAAGCTTTAATTTTTATTAGAATTCATCATTTCGATCTTTTCTTTTTTAGACATTTCATTTTTGGGGAATGAATTAAGTAAATTCCTTTTATTACGCTCGCATAAAAATAACAGATATCTGTCAGTCAGTAATTCTGATTCTAAAAGTGCTTGTCCATGAATGTAGAATTTGCATAAAATAACGTATAGAATACAGCTTAGCGCAATGTATTCTTAATATTACATTCAACGATTACTCAATGGTGATACGTATATCATATTTACACGTGCGTAAATCGCATCGCATTAAAATCAATCAACTGCGTATATACGCAGAGCTGTTATTTCGGCGTATATTAAAATACCATCATAAAATATTGATGTGATGGAATAAAATCATATTACACTTCTGCGTAAAGCTGATATGAGGATTTCATTTGAATGAAATGTTTTATTAATGTTTCCGTCAGGACTGTCGCAATCCAATAATTATTAAATTATTGCCGGCAATTGTTTATTATTAAATACTCTGTATAAATGAATCCTTATGTCAATCTTGAGAAAATAGATACACGTATGAAAATACAGCTTAACGAAACTCGATTTTCTAAGTTGAAATGTTAAGATGTTTGAATTTGCATTTTTATTTAAATATTATAGCAATGTTCTACTAATCTGAATACGAATTAAAAATATACATTTAGAAAAAGTATAGATATATTACTATTTGTTAATCATGTCTCCATCAGGGAAGATCAATCAAAATTCGTTTTCGACAACAGTGTATCCGAATATTTGCCCCGAAGCCTCTCTAAAAGCTGTGAAGGATCGAATTGTCCGATTTCCCTTTGTGCTTTGCTGCATTGGAGCTTTCAATCTAATTAACTTCCTATAGCGACGAAGTTACGATACCAAAATTGCTATTTGGATAAGCTATTCATTAAAGATAGCTTCAAAAATCTGTTCTAACCTGTTCGTGGGATAAATATTCGACAATGTCATCTTTTCATCAGGCAAGGATTTATTTGTTTATAAGTTTAAAGGCTTAATTGCTCAACATATTCAAAAATCCTTAGATAATTTAATTGTATACCGCGATTTTTTCTTCATCGTGCTTTGTTTGTGAACATTAGGCATTCTTATTTACAGTCGTTATACTAAACTCCTTTAAAATAATAATAAGGGTTAAGCTTTCAACAGTAAATCCGATACTTAAATTGATACCTCCCGGGCTCTGACCGAAATAGGGGCTCAATACTCTCAATGTTTACTGAAAATTGTATTGGATTTCATCGGCAAAGCAGTATTTAATTAACAGATTATTTGGAAATTCAAATGAAGCTACAGATGTGTTAGCATCGTGGTAAATGATAACAATTTAAATTTAGTTTACAGTTTATTTAATATTTATAGTAATGTAACGAAAATTAAAAATTTACCCGTAGCTTTTCTAAGCGTTATTCCTTGAGAATTTAACAGAAACTTAGAAAAAAGACAAGACAAATGACTGCAGCGGCTCATCTAGAAAGTGGTAACGTTGTTTCAAAGTGGAAGTGTTTCCCATCTCATTAATTATGCCTTGTCATGGAAAAAAACTTCTCCGAACAACATAGTGTATTTAGCTTATATCTTAAATTATTTAAAAAATGTTGGTCCCACATACTCTCGCACAATCACCTTTCTTTTCCCATTGCCTTACAGCCTCGTTTTTAATCTTTAAAATGATATTTACAAATATCCCAGTGAAATTTCGAGTAAAATATTTCGTACCTCTGAACAATTATTATCCTGAAATACGTAAAATGAGTGTCCAAGGGCTGGACATTTTGACATTGAAAAGGGCAACATTCTAATTGAGAGGCCAGATATCTATTTTTACTGTTTGTATTGCAGGGCATACAAAAAGTAGGGTGGGGTGATACTAGAGAACCATTAGAAAATCTTTCCAATGAGGTATTTTGATGCTAATGTAACAATAAAATACTGATTGTTGTTGTCAAATAACTCAATTCTTTTATATTTTAACACTCAACTTTAGTTTGATTTAAAAAGTTCTTCGTTTTATGTAGTTTTTACGTTGAAAATAAAACTAGAGATTTTTCCCTTATCAACATTCATGCAGGAGTACATTGGAGCAGTAAGTTAGAGGGAATGACCAGTTAATTGCTACTGATTCGTAAGTACGGCCGTTACTTGCTCTTATCACCGCCACTCCGACGACAGCAACTTAGGTTAATGCTTACGAACGACGTTGCCAACTTATTGAAATCGAAAACAGTGACGTCATGAATAACAAGTAACGAGTCAGGGTATATCGAAACTTCTATCGCTATCGATATTAAAGTTAAGAATTTATTTGAACTAGCTTATCTCATGAATTGCCAATTGGCTTTGAGCAGGCTGTTTATGCATTGGATAGGAAAGTCATTACGGATAACTTCAGGTTACGTAATTATGCTGGACCCTTAGTAGTACTTCATACTAATATTTTTATATAAATGCGAATGTTTAGATGAATGGAAATGTAACTCTTGAACGAATGAACGTTTCTGCACGAAACTTAGAACAAAGATTGTTACCTGGAATAACGCATAGGTTACTCACTATTTTTTTTATTCCGAGGGGACAAAGTCGCGGTCAAGAGTTAGATAGTAACAATCCTGTTAACGACATTAACGAAAAGAATGTTCTATAGAAAATTTTTTTTATACATTTTCTGTATAAATTGTTTACTGAACTACATAGACAAATTGATTATGTAATTCATAGCAAAACAATATAAAATTATAAAATTTGTTAAGGTAAAAGGTTTGGGACCTCTGTATGCTGTTTATATTATTCATTCAACCTTACCATACAGATTTCTGCTATCTATGAAAGCAAGTGATACGCCTGTCTACGATCGTTACGATGCCCCCGTAGCCATATCGCCTACCGTTTCATTCAATCAAAGGCCTTTGAATGAAGATATTTCTGACGTCGCCCCGGTGTGCACACGATACATCGTTATCGATAGCAGTGTACACTCTATGACATAAAAAGTGGTCTATCCCCGTTTGAACGACTGATCGATGCAGTAAAGCTTTTATCAAACCATCATTTTATACATAAAATAGAGTATGTGGTAAGATTGATTTAATATATTAAAAAGAAAACAATAGTATTAATATTTATATTGAAACTGCTTAACGGATCACGATAACACTTGGCATAGATGTAGACGATGTTCTGGAAATACACTTTAGCGTCTTTCTTTTTAGTTTCGTTTTTTTCGGTCTATCTGTTTCTTTTTAATAACACTAGATTAAAATAAAATCAAACAATAGAAGTAATTTGCGACTATCGCACAGTCTAACACAATAGGCGGAGCGTTTTCTTGACTTTCCGCCTCACTGCCCATACACAATGGAATGAATGCACACTAATGAAACGCCTTGAACAATACAACTTACTTTATATGCCTAGAAAGTCTAAGGTAAATTAAAATAAATAAAATATTAAAGATGAAATAAAGCTTGTACTCTGCAGGCAGCTTCCACAAGTGACTGAATAAAGAGACTAACAAAAGGTGTTGCAAATTGTAGAGGGAATCAGAAACCTATCGTGGCCATCACTAGGGAGCCCGAAAGTCCAGTAGTTGACAACCTTATGCTTTTATTAATTAGCTCAAAATGAATTTGATATCCGTTTAGCAAATCTTTTTTCTTTTGTTTTTAACATTTGAGAAATATTTTTGTGTTTTTTTGGGGTTCGCATTAGCGAAATTCGATGAATTCTGGCATTGCGATTGCTAATCCCGCTGCCAAACGGGCATTATTGCAAAGCCGTATCAAAGTTTTTCAACAAGCTTCCGACTATAGGGGTTCATTAAAAGGAATCATTCGATTTATCGATAATTACTACAAAAAAAATTAACTCAAACGAATAAATTCTCATTAAAAATTCAGTATTAATTGACTTGAGATGAATAATTTTTTTCTCTAATAAGCTCTTAACTGAAATGAATTAACAAAAAATCCACGGTAGATTAATTTGTTTTATTATTATATGAGAAGGAAACTGTAACATAAGACGCATACGTGGCCATTTTGTCCGCGAAGAATAGCGTTATAAATTCAAGGTAATATATCGTAGAAACATGGCAACAATCCCTTTTTATTCCTCGAGTTATTTCTACACAAGACTAATTTTCTGTTGTAACAATTGTAAGCGTTAAATTGTTGCTTTCTAGAAATGTAATCAAATCTGTTTACTGTTCGAGTTACTAGTTTTTAAGCCAGAAAGTTGATCAGTTTGACCAAGATTTCTAAAATGCTAAGCGAAAATTGACTTTATACAACTTTGTTTCGAGAAAGTTTATATGATTACAATATTTTTTAGCGTTTTGATATTTCAAATTTCATATGTGCGGTTTCTAGGAATTTAAGCTTCCCGCATATTGCTGTAGCGAAGCTGTCTGCAGATACTTGGAATAGCAAATTTGCACAACTGTACATTTGCAAAATGAAATTCACGATACTAAAAAATTAAACGTTATGTGCCATCAATTCGAGAAACATTCTTCACTACCTACTCTACAATAATTTAATGTATCTTAACATGAAGTATAGTAACACAAAGTATGTATTTATTTCATAGTTGTACCTTAATGTGCAAATATTTTAGCATTATACGAAAGTTTGTAGATTACAGAAACACAGCAACGGCTCGTTGAAGGAAAAATAAAGGCGCAAATATTTATGTTGACATTAATGTCGCACAGAGTAATTTACTGCATTCGACCCATTTCTGAGAATGTGTGCCTAATGTACTGCTCCCCTGGGAAATTAACTCCTTCCACTATATGTTCTCTTCACACTAAACATTAACACACGTTAGCACTTTATATATTTTTTCATTTTACCATATGACTAAGAAATCATATATAAATAGGTGATAAATTAAAAAAATGTGGATTTAAAATAACCTCTCGCCTTTTTTGGGTAAAATGAGCATTGCAACACCTCAGAACGAATGCATTGTGTTTTTTCTCCCATTATTATCGTTGATTTTTTTAGTTAAAACATTTAATAACTATATAGTTTATTAATAAATTCGTTAATTTATTGATACGAGAATATAGAAAGATGTCTATACTATACTCCATTACATTTACTATTACCACTTATTTCTACAAAAGCTTTTGCTATCTATGTGCTTGTTCCTTTTTTTCCTTAAATATTATAAATTTCGAGCGTCGGTGGCTCAGTGGTTTGAACACTTGACTTGTAATCTACAGGTCTTGGGTTCGAATCCCGCCATGTACCAATGTGATTTTCGATTTTTCGATTTTTCATATGTACATAATTTACCCGACGTTCTTACGGTGAAGGAAAACATCGTGATGCAACCTGCACATATCGGTGAAGAAATTCAAAGATATGTGTGAAGTCAACCAACCCGCACTTGGCCAGCGTGGTTGACTATGGCCTAGTCACCCCGTATTAGGGTAGGCTCCGAGCCCCTCGGTGGGGACATATAGTGAGCTGGTGATGATGATTATAAATTTCTGCGTATATGTTTGTGGTTAACGAACATGCAGCGAAAATTTCATTTTGCTGCAGGGTAGTTGTGGAAATTTGCTTTTCTAAACCCCTGATTACAAGCGTCGCTTGAGGAATATTCGCTTGCATAAAAATTTCTAGCTTGATATTTTAAAATTGCTCGTACCTTTCTGTGTCTTCATCCAAAATGAATCGAGTGAACAAATTTGTATAGACAGGTTCTTCATGAATTTAGTAAAAATACGTTATTATAAAAAACACAATTAGTAGAACTAAACGAACGTTTTACTTCATAATGTTATTGAAGCCTCAATCTTTAAATATGGAACGAATATTTATTTAAACCTTCTAGTGGTTGGCTTTTGATTGAATTTTTATAACGACAAATACACTACTTATACTAAGTAATAATTAATCAAAAGCTAAAACTAATAATTAGCCCTCATTAATAATGTATTTAGTTAGTTCTACACTAAGTGGGTCAGTCGTAATTTCTCGTCTATAAAACTTTTTTAAATGCTATGTTTTCTTTTAAAACGAAACCGATACATTTAAATTTAGTTTCAATTGGCCTGGATTTTTGGGTTTGAATTCTTTGAAACTCTCGCTTATCAACTAGTAATAATTAATTTATTAATACCTTATTATTATATTTGGTAAGTAATATATTGTTGATAGGAAGCGATATAAAAGATAATCATCTTTGTTGGATCGCTTTAATTAACTTCGGCAGGACGTCAACAAGTTAATTAGTTCTAATCTCGAAAGAGTCTGCTCACATTGAGCCCAGTAAATTGTACGTACGAAGATAAAAGCTTCTTTGACTTTTAAATGACAGGACCAATCAAACGTGCGCATTCCCCTCTTTCTAAACTTGTGTGAAAATGAAGAACTAATAGTCCTTCACTTTCTTGCTTAAGTTCTCGTTATGTTGAAGTGTAAAGTTTTGAAATCAATATGCGCTAATTATAATCAATATAATGATGTAACAGTAACTTCCCTAATTCACTCCCCGCGAAAAGTGGCAGAATTGATTTAATTCAACGGTTGCTTTCGCTTTGTCCATTTTTCTGTAATCAAAGATACGCTCTGAGTAATTTCTATGAATGACAGTTTAACGTTGCAGGAAGACAGGGAATAACGAAACTATATAAAGTCGTCTGACGATAAACACGTTGTGCGCCTACTGATAAGGACATCTTCTAGAGGTTTGCGATGTAGATAATTTTCTTTACACCTTTCGGATTATTCTATTAACAGTATAAACATGAGTATGTAAGACCGAAGGGAGAGTGTGGATGTTTTTTATCTGGACTTTTCTTATAATGACTTTATATTATTTCGATAAATTACCTAAACTGTAACTGCTTCAATTTTTCACGTAGTATTTAGAAATACCAAAAGTCTTAAATAACATAGGAACCAAGTAAAAAAGAAATAATCAAAATATCGATGTCAAAAACAATTGTTGAACACTCATTAAAGGAAAAAACGTTGTATTTTATCAAATAATTGGTACAGCCTCGCAAATTAAAGGATTGAAACGAATCGATTGAAAACAAACAGACGTCTGTTTGTAAAGCGGACGTTTAAAACATGAATAATCCTTGATTATATTATGATTAATGATTACTGTTGATTAATTATATTTACTCTTTATTATTTTTGTGTTTAAAGCTTATAAAACGTACTAGTAAATTATCAAAAATTTTAGAAGATAATAAAGGGAAGGCATTTTTTCTACAATTACATTATTTCTTTTCCCAGCTATTTTCTCTTAGATATATTTTAATACATATATGCAGTGTAGTAAGGAAATGTTTATTCAAAAGTACGGTTTCAGACATTTTTTTCATAAAATTAATCTAAAAAGGTTCAAAACCAACTGCGGAAACATTTAAAAAGATTCGGGAAGATTTGAAACCAACTAGGTGCTAAATGTAGTATAGATTGACTTCCGCTACGTGGATCGACGATCCAGGCAAATGTACAGGAAATTGATATTTGCTGATGGCTCAGAATAGAGCGCGGTAAACCACTCGTATCCTGGAATATGCAGGTAGACATTTAACCAATGGTAATGGAATTAGAAGACTAACGTACAAAATATAGCTTATAGAAAGAAAACGACTATTTCTTATTTTTATTTGTTTTTATTTAGTTTGTTTGATAATAAATCGAAGAAGCCTAAGTAGTTGTTTCTGAATTTACCAACCTAAGAACATTAGGAGGTCTGAATAAGGTTAGAATTAAAGTTTTTCTTTTGTTTTAAATATGTAAAGTATGTAGATCCTAAGCTATAGTAAGCTTTGCTATGCTAATGCACTTTACATCTTAGACTGTCTCCACTTAACATTAGGAAGGATTGAGGTCAAGCACTACCAGCTTAGGATTTAAATAAATAAATAAAACTAAATCTGACACACAGAGTACTATATACACAGAGATTACAATAAGGACTTATTTGAATAAGCCTTTGTGTTTCTGTTACCTCAACATAGTGCACAAGGGAAGGAAATACTTTTGCTTTATTGTACAATTATTATTAGAGGACAGTTACTGTCAATTTGTATACTGTCATTTTGTAATAGTTGGTCTGTGAAATTTTAATAAAGAATTTAAGGATTTACGAATATATTATTCATACAGATATTACAGACGTGAAGATGATAGGTATTTGAAAGTTAATTTAATTATTTTGTATATCGTGATGTAATACAAAACCATTAAAAAACAAATTATGTTGCTATTATTTTTAACAAGGAGCAGAAACGAGCGTGGATATCATAAAACTTGATGAGGTTTTATTGCAGACATAATGGAAATAGGCCAGCGGCGTAAACGTCATCACTCGCAGATGTTTAAAACATATTACATTTTTGTATTACTACTTTTTACACAGTTTTTAATTATGATAAATACTTGCTTGTAATGAAAAATTATAATATAGAAGAATCTAATTTCCCACATTTTCAAAAAACCTAATTTTTAAAAATATTCAGATCTGGGATACTGTTTTAAAGTTTCTTCGTAAACCAATTTTAATCTTGTTACATCTATCTTTTATAACAACAAAATCCTATTACTGTTTATTCTTTATTGCGTCATTTTTACAGTTTCCTGGCACGTTTTCAAAGTGAACAACCATTTTGTAGATTGCACTTTTGAAACCGTTAAGGTCATCTAAATAACATATAAATATAACATTTTCTCATCTCATTTTGTTTGTCGACAATAGTTGGCGCGAAATATATTATTCGCGCTAAAGATATTGGACCAAACATCGACAACACAAATACATTTTAAAATGTATGCTTTCTACAAACAAAGTATATTCTTACATTGTGCCACAAACATAATTAAAATATATTTTAATAAAACTTCTTAAAGTTATATCATCGTTTAATTTATGCTTTACTTTATTATACTTTTGTTTTTTCCATAAGGCTCAAAGTCCGCTAGCTTATTACAATTAGTATTGCAATTTTACTGTATTAGATACTATAGTTACATTGATTAGACTGAAACTTTGTAACCGTTAATAAAGACCCATGTATAGTAATCTAAATAAAAGAATTTAAACATTACATTTTGTTTCAAATAAAAATAAAATATGAAGCGTGTAATTAAGTCCAAAGGCACAAAATATATTCAAGATTTTGCTTTTTATTTTCCAAGTATAATATAATTGTGTTCACACCTGTAAGTTTTATGAGTAGCTCTTAACTATAGTTATATTAACAGTCGCCGCGCCGAGTCAGACGAGTTGTGTCGGTATCATTCGTTAGCAAAATCAACACTTTTTAATGATGTTCGTCATATACTATTGTAACTAGAGAGGGATGTTGTAATTTGGAATTGTTTATAACAACGCGCAATGCAAAACCTGTACAAAGATTAATTAAAAATCACAGATTAATTCTCGTGTTTTTCGGTGTATGTTTCAGTTTCAGGACCCCTGATGAGTTTGAAACTAAACTGTAACTACACCGGACATACGGTTTTTTTAATAAACGTAGTGTAATATGTTAGAAAAGATTTAATAACTACAAATCTGAACTAAAAAAATGCATACTTTTGTACTAATTTATGTATTGTTATATGTTTTATGTAATTCTCCGTAGATTTTATTATCATATTAAAATATGACACGAAAGAAGGGTATATCAAAAATGTACTTTAGTATAATAACACGTAGCGCGGACAGCAAACTTTCCAGACAGTTTTGCTTATGTTTCAGATTAAAATTTAATAACAGCCGTGTAAAGGCACACGTACAAGTGGTATTTAAAAAGATATACAAGTGGTTTCAACTGAGTAACGAAACGATTAATTAAAACTTAATAGATATGAAGGGTCTAGTTCTATTTCTAAAAATAATTCGTGATCAACAGAATGCAAGAGTTAAAACACCTATATGTCAGTCGAATTAATTTAAAAAAATCCTAGGACTCTCTCTCTTTGACTGTCTTTTATTAAATTTTGTATAAAACTTATCAAAACCGTTATTCCATGTTTAACAGAGAATCTAAAGTATTTAAATGGACATTAATTTATTTTTAATTACAGCATAGCTCTGGTATAACACAAGCATAGTTTAATAAAAGGAATTCGTAGCTAAAGAATTTTGTTGCGAACTTTCTAGAATGTTTATGTGAACTAACACTCGGCGGCTTATACAAATTCTTGCCTTGGAAATAGTTTCGAATGTGCATTTTTTTTAAATATCCAGTGTCGCGTCGTGCACGGATAGCGCTTTTGAAAACGCGCTATCTGAAAAGACGTGGAGGAAAGCGCAAGAATTTTCAATGAGAAGCATAGAAAATTAATGTTTTCTTTTCTTTTTTTTCACACATTATGAATTGATGCTTATAATGAAATTTTTCTAATTATCATTTAGAAAAATACATATTTTTAAAATCCGAAATAGACCATTTAGTAAAATCTGACGTTGAGCATATTAACAAGGAATGTCTGAACGAAGATCTGCATTTGTGTTGTGTGTAAAAAGAGTTCCACTAGAATCCTTACACTTTATTGTTTAGACGTTAGAGTATGTATCTCATCATCAAGATAACAATTTCTTATGTCATTATTACAAAGTACATGCCAAACAATACTTTTCAAACATTAAATCATATTGACAATAATTGTATTTGTGGGACCTCTAAATATGGGTTCCCACTATCATAACACTTGTTTGAAAACAAATTGTCCACAATTTCATTTCTTTTGAAAAGGTCAAAGACAATAATGTGTATAAGTGTTCGAAATTCACGTTAAAACTGTAATCCAATAACTTAGGGCGGTTAAAATTCGGATATTGAGTTAAAAATTGTGTACTTTTATTTTATATTTTAATAGAGACAAATTATTAAATTCCAGCGACAAACAAAGAGAGAGATAATACGGATAATAAAGATTATTCACAGGTTTACAACTTATAGCTGTCTCTTTAATAAACGGATTAGTTTAGAATGTCGGATATTATTAGAATAAAAATATACATAGACGTTTCAACATGAAATAAATTCATCCATCTGCCCTTATGGAGAGTCGGCACAGTACGTGCTGCTCTTCCATACATCTCTATCAGCCGTCATATTTGAATCCACTCCTTTTTTAAGCATATCCTCTTTCACACAATCCATCCATACTTTCTTCGGTCTTCCTCTTCCTTTGTAGACGTTAGAGTATGTATCTTATCATCAAGATAACAATTTCTTACGTAATTATTACAGAGTACATTCCAAGTAAAACAATGCTTTTCAAACATTAAATCATATAATAAATTAATATTATCATTTGTATAGTACGACCAGAATTAAAAAACACTTTACCATATTGCGAATAAATATAGAACTGATGTTTCACTTATTTATAGAAGGTGAAAACAAAGAAGGCAATTAAATCTTCCTCATAAAAGGTTTTCTATTTCTATCTACTATCAAGCTATATAATCTCTTCGGTTGTGGAAGGTCACTATAATGGTAGCGACCTTTCCTTTAAAATCTCTGATTATTGTCTTATCTAATTTAATCTTACTCATCTAACTAATCGAATTTATTCTAACTAATTACATTTTATATTAATACTAGCTTTTGCCCGCAACTCCGTCTGCGTAGGATTAAAAAAAAAAAAGTTTGTAGCCTATGTATTCTTTTAGACTATCCTCTACATCTAAACCAAATTTCATTGAAATCTGTATGTAAATCATAGATGTAGAATATAGTCTTGAAGAACACATAGGCTACTCACTTTTGTTTTTTTAGATTCCACGCGAAAGGAGTCGCGGGCGAAATCTAGTTAAATAATAAGCAAAACTCGCTCAGTAAACTATTTTAATAATTGTAACATTTAAAGCGACAGTGCAGCAACTTAGTTTAACTAGGTTCATTTCAAAATGACCACGGCTTCATGAAACTCACGTTCTATTTGCCGTGTCAATATGTATACTAGCTCGTCGATAGTTCAACAATTTTCTCGGAATAGCATTTAAACAACCTCCCAGTTCGATCATGGCCTTTTGTTTTATCATCGCTCGAAACATTTTCAAGGTATTGCATTATTTACGGTTTCTTGAAAAATGTTTTCCCCTTAATGTAATAAATTTAATTGAACGTGAATTTAGGGTCAGTTAGATTGAATAAAAAAGTATCATGTAATTTGTCTCAACTCAACATCTATGTATTCTTCAATATAATGTATAAAATTCAACATTAAAAAAAATTGTAAACACGCGAAATTTTGTGTTGGAAAAACAGAGCGTGTGTTTGTAAAAATTTGCTCGAAATGTACAATAACAAAAAATCCTCACACATAAGACAGTATCATTTCACTGTGAAAATTTGTCGACGCAATTTTATTTCAGATACAGCCGCGACATGCGGTCGTTATGAACTTTTTATGCGTGCCGGAAACAATTTCCAACTTCTGTTTTATGCTACACGAGCAGTAAAAGTTCTTTTCATTTCAACTTGTGGATTTGTTACGAATATAACTTACGTAATACGTCAGAGGGAGATTTTAGGAGGCTGTGCCGAGGTAGGTAAATCAGTACCACATAAGGCAAATTGCAAGAACTCGACTTGACTTAGTTAACTAAAGTAATATTATATTACATACCAAATTATACTAATATTATAAATGCGAAAGTTTAGATAGATGTTTGTTAGAGTTTCTAGCCTAAACGGCTGAACGAATCTCAATAAAATTTGGCATAGTTGGTCTGAAAGAATATATAGGCTACTTACTTTTGTTTTTTTTTAGACTAAGTCGCGGGCAAAATCTAGTTTTCATAGATACAGTTAATACTAAAGTATTTAAAAAATACAAGTGATTTTAAAATGGTATATTTAACTAATTTCATTTACTTTTATGTTAATTCTTAAGTGTTATTCATTTTAAATTTTAATCACATACTTGTCTATTATATTAGTTTCTACAGACATTAATATAACTTAACTTAAATTGTATTTCTATCTTGAAATTGGAAATTATCCCTTAAGCTGATGCCTTAATGACTCGTATGAAGAAAATTAGTAGTGACCTTTGTTTGGTATTGTTAGGCTGGGCATTAATTATTCCGGACACGACGTGTTAAGCCATTACACGTCTGTTATTAGAGCGTTAATTACGCATAGATCTTGCTTTATACCTAACACTAATGTTTTGATGCTTTCGATGTCTCGAATTCTAATGTCTTTACTACTCACAATTGTAAGGGTCACGAAAGGGGACCTCAAGCTTTTACTAATCACTCATTAAATTTGGTGGCAGGGCCTATGATAAAAATTTCGTCTGTGCAAACATTTAGGTATTACCTGAGTTCTTAATTTTGCTTTAGATTTAGAAAGATCCTTAACCAAAGAGCTCTTATATAAGAATATATTTGAAACGGTAATTATTCTAGTATAATAAAGAATTAGAAACGAATCTTAAGCAATTGTTTAAGTAACCATAAAAGAGTCTGTATGCGACAGTTAATGGTCTAGAATTTGTAATAAGTCAATTTACTTTTATTTAAGAAAATAAGTCTAAAACACCTTTTACTCTTGAGCTTTCCTCTAACATATATTTAACTCAACATTTTAATATGAAAAACAAATATATTTAAATCACTTCGCAATATTACTTAGAGATGAATTTAATTTATTAATTAAATGTATGTAATCACCATGAGTGTGTTTTAATAAGCTTAAAACTGCAATCATGAAATTGCTGAATAACGTTTACCAATATCATTTATCAGTTAATTAATAAACATATCTACTTTTAGCATGAATAGAGTACATTTATTAGTAGTTTTATAATATAAATATGCTTAAATACTACTCGGTTGAAGGGTTTTTAGCAATATTATATTACGTGATTTGTTTTCTTTTTAAAAGCAAAATAAAAAATACACCAGTCACACCAAATACTGTAGGATTTTACACAAAAGATATTTACGAATTTTGAGCGCAAAAGGCAACGATATTTCATACGTAACATGGTATAGTGTGCCTTCAGGATATAAGGAAACAAAACACACTCGCAATTTCTAGGCCAAAATTGTTAAACTAGAGGATACGCAGATAAGTATGAAAAGTTAGAGCGGAGTGTAACAATAGAGGTAAATTGCGGCATTCGTACATTCTCACACAAAAGACAAAGCGGAGTAACTGCATGACTTTTCCGTTCTACAGCTCGCGTACAATACACTGAATAAACAATAATGAAACGCTAGCTAAAATTATTACAAATTCCATTCGCACAATTTACAAGATAAGTATTAAGCTACATATATGAGTACGCTCAGTACCAACTCACAGGAGGAGTCGAACTGTTCATTTAAAACTGAACGTGAATTTTATTTGTCAATAGAACTGTTCACTTAAAGTTAAAGCGACCATTATCTATTTATTTTTAACGAATTTAACGCTATTTTACTTTACGATAATAATTTAATTTTTTCTATCTAAAAATACTACACTTGCTTTAATTTTATTTTGGCAAAAGCAATGACTACGGGTTTACAAAAAGAGAATCGATATCAAATAATAAACATAACAATTTTGTTGCCATCGATTGAATCGCGAATCGTTTAGTGAATGCATAAATTCTGTAGTAACAATGTACACAGATTGTCACAACTGCATGGTGTCGACGTATTTCATTCCGTAAGCAACAGCGCGCCTATTTAAAATGCTTTTTCATGACACATTTCGTGTCTGCAATTCGAAATCTCTTTCTGAATACGAACGACGACCCAACATTTTAAAGTTTTAAGAGTATTAAAATTTTTCATGCGTGTTGTGAAAATATTTTTGTATAAAAGTAGCGACCGCTTTATGTCAACAGGATTGCAAGAGCACTTTCAAAATTAATTTTAATATTTTATACCGTGAGCGATGGTACGTGGTGTCAGGGAATTCAGCACGAACATTTATTTGTATTCCTTATTCACCCAGATGTGTAACATTTTACACACAGACTTGGTTTACAGAAGGTTTACAGAATCATTGAATTTACATGATACGAATTCGAAATCGTTAATATTTTTAGCATATTTGTATAATTCTACAAATATACTCGTATATTCAATAACAGTATTAGCTGCTGCAAGAATGGTTCACTCGACCGAACCACCTCATAATGAATTTGTGTTCTACTTTATACTAAAATGTAATTTTAAATGAACTTTACTCCTGATTAAATGAAGTAGAATCTTGTACATTTTCATACTTAAATTTGAATTACTCTGAATATAAATTGCAATTTCCATTCTCTTAAACTCCTACAAAATCCTTTCATCTAATTATGAACTGTATTATGTATGTACATTTCTGAAATACTTTAAGGCTCCGTTTTATTTTCTTGAAACTTTAATTCCTTCCACTCGAGAACCAGAAGCTTTTCTTTAAGACGTTAATCTTTCATTGTTGAATTGCTGTGCTGAAAATTTGCCGACTGCAGTCGCTTTTACTTGTGTAATTATAATAATTGTGATTATGCCTTACATTAAGGTTTTATTTATCTATACTAATATTATAAAGAGGAAAGATTTGTAATTTTGTCTGTATTGAAACAACTTATAAATACTGGGCCGATTTTTTAAATTCTTGCACCATTAAAAAGCCAGGTTATCAGTGAGGAACATAGACTATGTTATTTTACTAGTTTTTTTTTAATTCCGCGCGGACGAAGTCCCTAGAAAAAGCTAGTTTCTTTTATTTTAGAATTTCTAGTTTTTAATATGTAGTTATGGTGACATCGACTTGACTCCAAGACAGCACAAATTAGATTTGTAAATTATATTGTATTGTTAAAGTATTACAGTAATTTTCCTCCTGGCGCTTCAGTCTAGTAATTAGTACTAAGGTTAAAAAATAAAATAATTTTCAAACATAAGTGAAAATCCAAACAGTATTTACAATAAATGTAATGTGTGAAATGTGCGGTCCTCGCTCTATACCTACTTAAATAGGATTAGATAAAGTCCAAGCATGTGCGCTGCAAAGTTAAAAGTCATGTTACTTAAAAGGAGCTTTGTGAGTTCCGAAAGCTTAATGGCTTATATAAATAAAAGAATTAAGAATTAGGTACTTAATTCCGTATATACTTTATTTAATGTTTATTTTTATCATTTACTACAAAATCGAATTAATAAATCGAGGAAAATTCACTAGTTCTTTTTTATCTTGCAAGCAAGGAAGATTGATAATGCGTGAAAAGCCATGTGCAACAATTAGTATAACAATATAACTTGAAACATTCGAAACACGCTTGGGAATGCTTACACTTTCGTGTGTGTTTGTTTATTAAATTCCATCATATGTATAATTTATTCAAGATTCCATTATGTTTAGAGACGTGAGGTGGGACTATAGAGTTCATTGTGTATGTAAATGGTTTCCAAGATGACAGATTAAATGTGAACAATATTAATATTTAGAATGTCATACTTACAAGATACCACAATAAATATGTCAAATCATGCCTATGTGATACAAATAAGATTACATAGCAGTAGTCTTGGTAATGAAGACGTGTTATACATATGACTAGCTGTTGCTCGCAACTTTGCTCGTGTGAAATTAAAAATTCACAGATAAATTACCTTTCGAACGATGAAAGTATTTTTAAAATCGGCCCAGTGGTTTTTGAGTTATTTCAATACATACAAAAATACAAATCTTTCGTATTTATAATATTAGTATAGATAGATATACACGCATGAATAGTATAGAGTTTAAGGTTTATGTTTAGTTACAGCATATATCTTCAACATTAGTGTGAACAGACACTTACGGCCGAATACTATAAGGATATTTCAAGCCTTAAACGATAAGGTCACGTTTAAACTCTCAAATCTATTAAAACATTGTCATCTGTAATTGTAGGCGGAGCTTATTGCCTATAAGTGTCCATTTTAAGGCAAATCAACTCACAACCGATGGGGTACTGGTCAAGTTTTTCAATACATTTGCGAATATAAAGAGACAGAAATTTTTTATCATTAATTATATTTTGATATCGAATTCTATTGAATTACTTTTTCCACGTTGACGTCAAACAGTAATCAAAAGGCAATGTCGCGAGTGATGATTAATGTACGGAGTTCCACCCATTTCTATTAAACTGGCTAATGGTGTCGCTTTGATCAGACATCATCCTGTTATTATTCATGTTGCGGAGGCGGTTATTTGTGCTTGTATTAATTTGTAATACGTCAATAAATTCAGTAATTAATCAATAGAATTGCTACGTTAATGTTACAGATGTCTTTTCATTAGTTGTTTTGATTCGCAAGTTAGACAAACAACATTTCTTTGGTAGGATGTTATCAATTTCGTTCTGAAGTGATGTGAGGTCAGTAATATCCGCCTTTTATTTATTAAATTTAACTAGAATATTTTGTGTCCTATTTAAAACTTGCTTATGTTATAAATAAATAAACAAAATATGATCGTGCGTGTTCTGGTTTAAGTTTACTGAAGTTTTGCTCCAAGTCTTCCCTCCAACTGGAATTCCTTGTTAGTTTTCTTCACGATTCAAAGAAAAGATCTAGATTGCTCGCGGCCAACTTCACTACGAATCATGTTCACATTGTTTTACTTTTAAATTTAAAAAAGATTCATAGTAAAGTTCAATCACAATGATTCGACATAATTCTAACAACAATAACCTCATTTTAGGTTCATAATAGTTTCTTTAACGGCACGTACAAGTTCTAGACTACATTTTAAAATGCATCAACATGATGTACGGGATTTCAAAAGGTGGAATTGACAGTCAAAATAAAACTCCTTTATTTGTCCCCGTTTTAAGTAAAGATAAAACTCAATGTCTTTGTTCATTTATTCTGAATACAAGTCGCAAGCGTTCATTTCCTAAAAAGTATTAAAGTAAAAATTCCTGTTTATTTTTATAGAACAGCGTAAAATAGAAATACATCCTCCACGTTATAGGCGATTAATTTTTTTTTTAATTAAAAATTGCAACTTAATTTTATTTAATTATTAACTTTATTCAACGTTAAATATGGTAGTAGAGGATCCTTAAATGCCGAAGAATAAATGTTGATCACTTGTTATACTACAAACTTAAAATGTTTCGAGAATTAGTGTATGAATTTTACGCTCAATAGGGCTACAATAATCTTATACAAATATTATGGATGACATAATATTGAAACTTTACATATTAATTTTATTTCGTAGTAGCTTTCGCCCGCGACTCCGTTCGCGTGAAATAAAAAAAAAACAAAAGTGCGTTCTTCCAGACTATCCTCTACGTCCATACCAAATTTAATCCGTTGAGCTGTTTAGGCTACAAACTCTAACAAACATCCATCCATCTATCTAAACTTCCGCATTTGTACTCGTAATATTAGTATTTAGAAAATATGATTGTTCGCGCTATGACAAGGTTTTTGTGTATATTAATTATCAAATCGTTGCTAAGTAATGGCTATGAAGGAGATTTAAGAAGGCAAAAACACGTCCAAGCACATTTAATTCTAAATATTTATCTGAATAGTTAATTTTAGATGAAATTTTCCACCTTTATATAAAATATTGTTTATCATCCTAATTCTAAAGGGGAATCCTTTTTTATGAAAGTGTTTTAGTGACCCATTGATCAACATTTCTTGGAGGAAACACTTTTCAAATACGGACTATTAATACTTGTCTAAGAAAGAAAGCTTTTAATGAATCTGAGGAAAATTGCCGGATAAAGGATGTTGTTTTAAATGGAATGCCTGGTTAAACAAGTTATTTTATTTCTTGAAACCAAACAGTCTTATAAACCCTTTAAATTTAAAAAAGTACTAATATGAAATGTTCAAGTTTACATTTAAATGTGCTGTATACTTCTTTTGATAATAGTGAAATTGTTTTCTGAATCATTTTATAATTTGATTCTAACCGTATATTTTTAATAAAATAAGAGAGATGAATGATAGTGGAGATTTAAAGAAAGTTATCTATGTAAATATCTTGTCAAAATAGGACTTTTAATTATTTTTCTTATCATTTTTAAAAAGAACTAGTAAATGAAGTGCCGTTTACAAGACGGAGCTTTAATGTCAGCCAGATAGTATGATCATTGATAAGCTCCCTGCTGACGTCAGAATAAGCTGAGATCTACACTTTATTTTATTCAACGTTTACTTTGACTTTAATTTGTTTTTAAATTAGACGTCTGCAATAAGACTTACACTTAAGTCTTATTATAAGTTTGAATGTTCTTTTTTTACTAACTAAGTCTAGTAAATCTTACTTTTTACTAATATTATAAATGCGAAAGTTCAGATGGATGGATGTTTGTTAGAGTTTGTAGCCTAAACGGCGGTACGGATCTCGGTGAAATTTGGCATAGGAGTCATATCTCTGGAAGAACACATAGGCTACTTTTTATCCCGGAAATAGTTACGTTTACCGTGGTATTTATTAATTTTGTTTTTTAGTGTTTACTCGATAATTCTGCAACGGCTTTCAATAATAATTTAACTTCTAAACGAAGAAGAACGAATAGACAACTTTTTGTTTTTTTTTTTTTTTTAATTATTAATTGTACGCGGACGTAGTCACGGGTTAAGTAAAGTTAATATGTATTAATTAATGTTACTTGTTTGAAAAAGAAGTTAATTCTAAAGTTATACTGTAAAGAGTATACGGTGCGATGCATCGATATGAATTAGATGAATGTGTTCTAATTAAAACCTTAATTAAATAGCAATAAAAGTTTCGCAGGTCAGCAGGTTGATTCGCTCTCGTGCCGGTATATAGCTGACTGAGCCGTGGTAAGCGTCTCATAACGCTTCATGGCCGTTGTGGATATGTCGGCTCAGGGGTTTGTGTTAATTGTATATTACATTTTTACATTTTATTGACTAAAATATCATTATGATGTGAACTTTGTGAATTCGACTTTTTTATTATTTCCATAAGTAAAAACTAAATTAATTAATTAGCTGGGCAAATAATTTATTACTATTTATATTTATAACTTATTTTTAGTTAAAACAAAAGTTTCGAGTCCATATCACATAATTACCGAGAGATGGCGTTAGTAGTATCGTTGGTAGACTGCTTATGGTAGACTACTTCTTTATAGAAATTAAATTCGATTATTTCGGAAAAAAAATAGAATGTGAAGTATCAAGATTTGATTTTAAACAATCTTTAAAGAAACTTTGGGTAACGTCATATTGGTAGGAATATTATAGCAAAGTATACTAGGCCTCGACTCATTTAGTTCCCCCTTATCTAAATTCGAAACGTAGGAAATAGTCATCTAAATGGTTTAGAGTCAGTCCATTAAATTGTTAGTATTTGTAATAAAAATTCGCTCTTAATATGTATGGATTTTAGTCAGTTGTAATTTTTTCTAAAATAAAGTTTACAATACAGTTCCCAAATCTAGAGTTAAAACCCATGTAAACAGTGAAAAAAAAAATAACCATAATTTATTTTCTGTCAATTAAAAAATAACAATTTCCTTAAAGGTGCAGGTAATAGCAATCAAGATAATGGTCTGACTTTGTATTCGCCTAAGAATACTCAATTAGATTGGCTCGCTATGTCTATAAAAATCAAAAATTAATCGATTAAACAGGAATAGGTTTACTATTCAATGATGTTACCTTTTTACTACTAACTAGCTGTTGTACCCGTATACGCCAGCGTGAAATAAAAAAATATTGTCTATGTTACTGACACGTAAATTACCCTTCTAATAGTTAAAGAATTTTTGAAATGGGCCGACTTTTTTCAATACATACAGGAATAAAAAAAAAAATTTTTCCTCTTCATAATAGTATACGAGTAGTTTTATATTCTACATAAATTGCCAGCGCTTATTGCGAATTTTAAGTGTAAATACAATATACGTCTGTTTTCGAAATATTGCAGAAATGTGGTTACTATTGAACAATAGATCACTTTCTACGACGCCTACAGCCAGAATTCTGTTCCATTCTGACATAGGCAGGTTATTCTTACGTAGTGTGGCCGGAATATATGCACATTCATCAAAACGTACGTGACGTAGCCCGCAATATACTGTGAAATAACTTACGGGCTACAGAAATGAGATTACTTCCAAGTTTTACAACCGCAATTTACCATCAGGAACTTTTATTAAGCTCTACGTGTACTTGCGACCTATTTGTTCCTAGTAATACACCAAGTATTGAAAACATAATTGACGTAAACAAATGTATTGTCATCCTCTCTTTAATTATATCTGCTAACAAGCTGATAATATTTTTATTAATTACTCTGGATTATACAAATTTTCATAATAATAGTTCATAGATGATAATTATACTGCGTATCATTATTGTATTTCTTAGGTGCTAACTCCTAATATCATTAATTTCAAATAATGCCTAAACTGTGAAATGGAACTTCGCTTGAATGAAATTTCGCTTAGATGTACAGTATAGTTTGGCAGAATACATAGGATACGTAATTTTGTTTTATTAATTCGACATGGACGGGGTCACAGACGGAAGCTAGTTTAGATATATATATTTTTTTAGTTCGGTTGCCGCGGCTAAATCTACCCAGAGACTACGTATGCCTATGACTATAGTATTATAAACAAGGGGATGAAGATGAAATGACACTTACAGCTCAGCTCAGCTCGATGCCTGCAGGTGCCTGGTCACTGTCGGTGTCAATTGAGTCCAGTCAACTACTGTCAAAGCTTATAGTCGCCAGTGATACACTAGTATACATTGTGATTGTTCCAAACGCGAAACCAAAACTCGAAACGACTCCGTTTGCTAACAAAAATGACAAGGTCGTTGTGTCTCGCGATGTCTGACAAGCAAACACTTCCAATGACCTTCGAAATCGCACTCTTAATAACCGACTGACTCCCTGGGATACTTGCACATGACTTTATTGCCTGCATACATCACCGCAGATCGGTGCCCGACAGAACCGGAAAGGTATTCGAATCTACCCTTCTTTTAAAAATATTTCTTACGCAAAGGCTGTTTACGAGTTGCTTTAATAAAAATGCGCTCGGTTACCCGCATTATAGTAGGGCCGCGAAATTTAAACTACATGTTCCCATATCACTCCGAACGATAGTAACATGTACAAAGACAACAAAACTACATTAGAGCAAAGTCAGAACCTTTAAAGAGTAACTCGACAAAGGAGCCGAGAGCTAGGTACGGCTTATGTCAGCAGAAGTTAAGCAGCTTACTCTGCGTTGCTTTGTATCTTAAAAGGTATAAATTGTATGAAACGTCAAGTATACAATATTACATATAAGAATCGATAACTGTGTAAATTGGCTCGAAAAAAGCGAGCAATATTATTAATACACTAGTTGTTCCCGTGCGACTTCATCCGCATGTAATTATGAAAATTTTATTTTATTGTTTACATTTGTCAAATTATCAATTACAAATGTCAAAATGACATGACATGATGACAACGTTGCCTCCTTGATGTTGGCAGCAATGGTCTCTTTCCCACATTAGGGTTTTTATATGTCAAAATATATAGCCTAAAGCGTGACGCAAGTGTAGGGCTTTTTATTACAAAAAGAATTATTCAAAGGTATGCTGAAATTGCTGACATTTTAGGCAACAAAGATGTGTGTGTTTACGCTTTATTATAATATAGTATAGATTTTTTCATTTTAATTGCAATATAATATATAATGGTATTGGCAGGTATCACTAAAGATGTGTTTTACAGTGCAAGAATGCGGAGAAATTGTTACGTTTAAAAGTGAAATCTTGTAATCTCACTAACATTGTAAATGCGAAACATTGGATGGATGTATAGATGTTTGTAACTACATATCTCCAGAAAGACTAAACAGATATAGATAAATTTGGAATAGAGTTAGATTACAGTCTGGATTAGCGTACAAATAATGCAGATTATTTAATTACTATTACATAGCTAGTTTAAGAATTTAAAATCTTAGTAGCATGAGGTAATTTAATAACATTTCAGCTGTAATAAATTAAGCATACATCATTTTAAGACTTCGCTCCGAGACCTGCTTCCGGCTCTGGAAACTTGCCAGGGCTGTAATCAAGCTAATCTTGTTTAAATTATATTTTACTTGTATGTTTATATTCGTAAATATACTTAAATTAGATAATATGACATACGGAAATATTAAATTTAAATATATCCTTTTTAATATTACTAAATTTTATCCTAAAGTCCAGCTTACTTTACAAAAAAAAAAGTGTGTTTATAGTTTATTTTTAATAATTATCTTTTGAAGTTTAAAAGGAATATTTGTTCTCAAATAGACTTTATATCCCGACACCTCATTTGAGTTGATTATTTTTCTCTTATATCACTGTATTATCCGCAGTCATTACATAAACAAGACAAATTAATTAACTCAGCAGAGCCTGCATACCACATTACCTGCAGGTACATTTGCGTTGTTTACCGTCGTCCTCAGCGGAGCTTGTGTCAACTTATTCTCATTCTCTCAAAGGGAGTCCGTTCTACGGCGCGTGTCGCGTGCCACACGGCCACACGACTGCGTTATCTCACATCGTAACAACGCGCATTTGTGTAGTTTCTTTTCACTGTTGTTTGAAATTGCAAGAAAATCTTGGCTATCGTTCGACTATAATTAAATGTTATGTCTGTCATACTAATCATACTTCATACTAATATTACAAATGCGAAAGTTTAGATGGATGGATGGATGTTTGTTCGAGTTTGTAGCATAAACGGCTGAATAGATTTCTATGAAATTTGGTAGAGATGTAGACATTCTGGAAGAACACATAGGGTACTCACTTTTGTTTCTTTTTTAATTTCACGAGGACGAAGTCGCGGGCGAAAGCTAGTTAACAATTAATTTCATTACCGAGTAATTCCATACATGTAGTTCGTCATCGTTTCACACTATAAATATAACTAAGTAACACAAAGACAGTTGACCTCATATTACAAAAATATGGTAATATTTCACATCGATAAGAAAAGAAGTGTTCGCTATGGAAATTGAATTCTAACGCTCAAAAATTTCAGGAATCAAAAATCCTTTGTGCTTCACTAAAATATTCCGATACCTTTTTGAAATGCTAAAATATTAAATTTGCTATACTTTTTAAGGTCAATTAATGTTACTGGAGC
This sequence comes from Papilio polytes, assembly GCF_000836215.1. NCBI lineage: Eukaryota > Metazoa > Arthropoda > Insecta > Lepidoptera > Papilionidae > Papilio > Papilio polytes. Next base: position 4,105,194 of record NW_013527026.1, read on the forward strand.
ATGTAAAATACATTTCATGAGTGTGCTAGCTAACACTACCGACTTCTTCCGTGTGGAATTAAAATAAAATAAAAGTAGACCTATGTGTTATTCCAAACTATCTTCTAAATCTATGCCGAATTTCATCGAGATCCGTTCAGCAGTTTAAGTAACAAACTCTAACAAACATCCATCCATCTAAACTTTCGCATCTATCTTATTAGTAAGAATTTCTATGTAGGTATAGATATTTTTTTATTTCCTATAGTAAGTTTTTAAACCAGAGATCTAACTCCGTTGAGAGCAATAAGATGTTAGAGTAATATTTTCTCAAGTCAGCGGAAGCTAAAATAAAAGAAACGACGCCCAGATGTATAATAACAAACCATATCCTACGATATTTATTGAGAATCTACTATACCAATACTTTATTTGTACACTACGTTGAAGTGAGAACAAATGTTTGTTGGAGTTCATACGAAATATTTTACGTTTTAAAATAGTATGAAAAACTGAAAGGACAAAACCGACCCACAACTGAATAATTTAAATAACAATAAAAGTATTTTAGGTCAACTTCCTATTAAATCTAGATTCAATAAACAAGTAATCGATCCTAATTACTTTATTTCTTCGCTTTTTTTGTTATAATATAAGGTGGCAAACGAGTAAGCGGCCACCTGAATCCACCGAAATGGAAAGCTACTGCTGCCCATAAACATCCGCAATTGCAGATGTTTGCCTACCCTTAATTAACGGAGGAGGAGACGCACATAAAGAGGACATTTCCCCTTCCTATGCGTCTCCTCCACCGTCAAATCCATAGTCCCTTCCCATCCTTTCCACTTAAGAAAAGGGTTGAAAGGGAAAGAGACTAAAATTAGGCCTCCGGCAGTACACTCATCAGACGAAACGCGGAATTGCTTCCACTTCACGCCTGTTTTCTGTGTGGTCATGGTATTACACCGAGCGAGCCGGCCC
>NW_013527026.1:4106240-4132783 GCF_000836215.1 Papilio polytes
GTTCGTCCGCTTGAAATTAAAAAAAAAACAGAAGTGAGTAGCCTATGTGTTCTTCCAGACTATCCCTTACCATTTATACCAAATGTCATCGAAATCCGTTCAGCTGTTTAGGCTATAAACTCTAACAAACATCCATCCATACATGTAAACTTTTTAATTTATAATAATAGTAAGAAGTAAGATAATAAGATTAATTATGAATACCATGGAAATTAAATTTAATTACTTTTAAAGAGAATTTAAATGAATACTTTTCGTAGTCTAAAATTCGTTCGCCAAACATTAGGGTGAGTTGCATTTTAGTGTATTATCCTCGGCTTTATGGAAAAGAGAACGGACCATTCGGTGTACACTTAACAACTAGTTCCTTTGTACTAACATACTAAAGCGAGCTCATGCATCGCCGTTTTAATTGCAAAGTCAAATTTGCATTTGAAGAAAGCTTTCTATGCTTCGTTTCGTACTTAATTAAGTTAGAAAGCCGTTGGTATTTGACTCAAATGTTTATTAATCATTAAGCTAACAACGAAGAATGAAATCGTAAAGTTTTTCGATTTCGAGACTTTTGTTGTTAAAAGTTTTCCCAAAAACCATCGTGACTGGAACTCGAGATTTCGAAATATATCATCCTTCATCTCGACAATGTCAGACCACATGCAGCTTTGGCGAGATGCCAGAAATAGCGCCATACTCTTAGACCTTGTCAAAATTTTAATAATACTACATCTAATAGTGTATTCTTAAATGATTTTGTGTACTCTGAGCGTGTAAAAATATATTGTTAATTTTTCACTGAGGTTACGAAAGGAATTCTGTGTCTATACATACATACATTATTTGCCCCAGCTATGTTAGTACCGAAAAACCACTTGAGATGAGACCTGTTTCGGTAAAAGATATGTTTGTACTATGAGCTCTGACGGGATCCAAGTCGAAAAACAGACTAAAACCCACGCTAGTCTATCGTATCCGATTCCCGTTACAATATTAATAATGGGTGTGTGAGATATAGAATGAAGTAATTGAAATTCATAAAATATAATTCGAAAACGTGCGGTGAATACAGTACAAATCAGGAAAAGGACACGGCAGTCTGTTAAATTGGACTCATAAAATTACAATACAACCTGGAGTCATCTCCGCGTAAAAATTCGTCAGCGAGATTTTATTTGAGATACAGCCGAGACGCGACGCCGTTATCAACTTTTTATGAGCGCCATGAAAAAAAAAAATCTACTTTATTCCACCCGAGTGATGAAAATCTTTATTCTCATTGTAAATGTAAAATTCTTTTAGAAATAATTTTTCTGGATCAAAAAATAAATCAAAACAATAGGACGTTATCGTTATTTAAATGAAAATAAATACAAACACAAAATATATCATAAAAGATATTGTTCAGAACTGCTGAATATTTAAATTAAGTTCTCATCTCCTATATGTGTTTAATTTCAATCTTTAGAAAACATTTTCTTAAGAATAAAAATATTCATTTCCAATTATTGCTTTGATTTCTTTTGACGAGACATCAAAATAACGCAATCTGATTAGAACAAAGGATGAAATGTATTGCAATAACATTGACGTTGTAAGTTTTTTTAATGTCACGGTGAATTAATCGCGCAGAAACCAACACAATCGTTCACTTTCTGCTCCAACTACTCTATTTTATACGATGCATTACATCGCGTTCGAAAGCTATTTGCTCCCAGAAATGAGATTAATGTCACCATTTTTCTGCTTGTCGTAACTATTAAACTTGTTACAATGGCAGGCTTTTTTGTATTTCGTGTAAATTTTATATTAAATATAATCAACATTGATAGGCTTTTACTTAGTTATTTACAAAATATTTAAGTAAAAGCCATTGAAAAAAACCGAATAATGAAATGAAGATTTTCAATATCACAAAAAATTATATGTACATTATGTTTAGAGCAGATGTAAGTGAAGCTTTGCGTATGACAAATCCTTTATATTCGAAAATTCTCTATTGTAGTCGACTTCGTTGATGCCTGTGACATGCCATTTGGTTTTGACATGCGTACAAAACGTAATTACATTTTTAAAAAGAACCCCATTATGACGATGTTAAGATTTATGATCAAACGGATCCTAAGCAAAAAACAGCACTGTTTGTAGTCAAATTCGTGTATTAGAATTCTCGTAATTACGTAATATTATATTCGAAAAGCGAAGGAAGGTGCCAATTAGTATCTTTTCCTCCTCATTTAAAACTCAAAGCATGAACCGCCATGACAATTAAGCCCCTTTAATTATCGTGCTAATTACAAGCTTTCTTGTTTAAAACTTCATAATTCCCGCAGATTTATCACTGTGAAGAAAATACCGAGCTTCATAAACACATTAACGGCAGTGTAACATTCATAACACTTTTATGAATTTGAGAAGCGACATTATACATAACTAGGTGTTCCCGTGCGGCTTCATCCAAATGAAATAAAAAAAAAACTTTTTTTAATTGTTTGCATTTGTCAAAATCTCAATTTTAAATGTTAAAATTAAATGATTTTGCTTCCTTAATGTTGGCAGCTTCTAGTTTATGGTCTCTTTCCCACATGAATAGATTAGAAAATAATATAGATTAGAAGTAACTATATTCATTACTTAAGAACTTTGAAAGTGTAAGCAGGTACGTATTTTCTCAGATGACCTTAAGTCAAACAAATCAACCATTCATTTACTACTAGATTAACAGGTCACCTCAGGCTTTCATAAATATTAAACAAAGCTAAAATAAGAATATCAATATAACAACACATCGATATCCCATCAAAACGTGAACTATCCTATTTAAGCACCAAATTTGCCTGAACCACAACTGTAAACATATATCCAAAACGATATCCTAACTCAGCTTCCTTAATGTATAACAAAAAGAATTTTCCTTACATTTAACGCAAGCAAGATGTTGAAGTACAAAGGAGCTCAAACCAATGAGATTGAAATAATTTTGGTAAAGTAGCGGCGAGCAATTTGGACAATGGGCCTGCAGGAATTTGTAATATATTATACAGTTCTCTTTTCAGATCCGGAATGTAAATGAACTTTCCCCAACAACAATGATAGCGGTTACCATTGTTTCACGTGCCACGGTTGGAATTAAAAACTGTGAACAATGGAGAACAAATTTATACCGCGCTGTGTATAGCCAGCAATTAACGTTTATTATAGCTAGTGGAATACAATTGAGTCTTGCCTACCCCTAACTGCTTGATTAACAATTCTCAAATACTTTAACTGAATGCTCGATTGTTTACATAAATCACGGTTTTATATATATATTTTATTAACTTGATCCTACATGAAATTATATACCAAACTATTAAATAAATGCATATTAATTCAATAGCTTTAATTAAAAAAAATATGTAACATCTGTTTTTTCTTTCTTTCAATAACAATTAGCTTTTGTATAGGTATTTCAACCATAGACCTTCATCATATAGTCTTATAGTCTCCGTGAATTAATGAAGAGTTATCAATAAATATAATAAAAATAAAAATAACTTTTTCGTATTGTAACTATATTTTTATATTCATTTATTGAGAAATACTGCTGCCGTAGTGTATCTCGAGTTTTACTGTTGGTTTATTGAAGCAGCCAAAGTGTGTTTAAGGTTTTATAGAGTGCGAGCACAGGTGGCACGAATATCTTTGCCAATGAGACGTGATCCGAATGTCAATCTCTCAAATAATAAATGTAAAGTTTGTTTCAGTATAACATTTTTTAACAAATATTTAGCTTCTATACTTTTTTTTAACCAGTCTGTTTACTTGTTTTACTGTTTTTGAAGGTGCTTTTGATATTTGTAATATATCTGAAATATTTTTTAAACGTGTTTTCTTTTGGAAACTCTTCTCTAATTTACCCTGAAATTTCGCTAACTAAGGATTTTTTAATGTTGTAATACTATTCCTAGTTTATTTTAGTATATTTACGATTTAACAGATAACAGTTAATACGTTTATAGCCTTAAAAACGTCAACATGAATCAAATCATCGATCTAACCTAAATGTAGTTTTCAAGGAAGGGTGTCATGCCTCGTTGCCGACAAAATAAGGTAAATACCTTATATCATGTATACAATTTGTAAAGGGGGAGCCATTGCACGAAGCGGAAAATGTTTAATATTGGTGTGATATTACCTTTCATCACAATCTTGAGAATTATTATATCTATCTATACTATTATAATAAAGCGTAAACACACACTTCTTTGTTGCCAAAGACGTCAGCAATTACAGCATATTTTTGAATAATTCTTTTTTTTAATAAAAAGCCCTACACTTACGTCACGCTTTAGGCTATGTATTTTCACGCTATTAAACATAGGGAGTTAATATTTTGGATTTAATCCCTAATGTGGGAAAGAGACCATAAGTTGCTGCCAACATCAAGAAAGCAAAATTGACATAGTAATGTAATTGGTATTGACATTTGCAATTGATTATTTGACACATGTAAACAATAAATTAAATTTTTTATAATTTAATGCGGATAAAGTCGCAGGGGAACAGCTAGTAATAAATATAATATAAAGCAAGATTTTTTAAAACTATGTAAAATCTTCTGTAGTTACAAAAAAAGTGGATATGCCCTAACTTGACTGACGTTTCGTAAAAAATGGCAGATAATCGCACTAGAAAATACGATTTCTAAAAGAAATTTATTTTATTCATGTAATGCTTTCTTGACACCGACACGTTCTTTTGGTTAAATGTTATTATTGCTTTCTATATTTAATTTCGAAAAACGCACGTTCCCGCTTAATGAAAATTGACATGGAACCAACAGACGTGTAGCTACAGATGTATGTGATCTTTTCCATTTAGAACGTTTCTTACACGACCATTCTGTAATTACGTTTATCTTCATGAAACATAAGGTTTTCATATATAGAAAAAATATTAAGTTTACCTAAGAACTAACTTTCGCCTGCGACTCTGTCCGCGTGGAATAAAAAAAAACAAAAAGAAGCAGCTTAAATGTTTCTCCAGAATTTCCTCTACCAAATTTCATATTCTACTCCTCTACCAAAATTCAATTTATGCCAAATTTCATAGAGACACATTCACCAGTTTAGGCTAGAAAGTCTAAAATAACTATCTTCTATCCATCCTATCTATAAAAATCTATCCATCCTATCTAAAATATTCTATCCATCCATCTTAATTTTCGCATTTGCGATATTACTTTGTTTTACTAGTTAAAAAGCGTTTTAATTTATAATTAATCTGTAATGTTAAAATTACGTAATTTTAATTCGTCAGGCTGTATCGTCTCTATATCACCTTCACTTGTCAACATGCTGTTGAGAATAAAAAAAAACCATTCGAGTGGTACGCAAAATATTTTGGTATAAATAATGTTTTTCAATGTCCGTACAAAATGAGAGCGACGAAAGCGGAAAGAAGAGATTTATTTCTTAGAGTGTAATCTTGCGAATGGCGAAAAAAGCAATTTGTGCAAAATACTTGTCTCAGTTCTCTCGCTTCAAGCTTACAAATGTATAAAGGCATTTCTTTTATAGTTTCTGATTTTAAGGAGTTAGGGAGTGTTTTTCTTTAATTTCCTAAACTTAACGTTTCTTTTGGTGTGCTTTAATGCATATATTATCTGTGCTGTAAATAGAAAAAGTTAAACCGATGCCGAAGATTATCATAATACACTTAAACGACAATTGTTGGCTGTGAGTCCGCACACATTTGGGATAATGATACCATTCGGATCTCCAAATTAGTTCCATGTAATTAGGCATTCGCCACTAGATATCTAAGTATGAATTCCTATAGTATGCAACGTAATTATGTCGTTTCAACGTTAATAAGATATTTTAAATATAATGGTATGTTAAATTCATTAACTAATATTATTTTTCCTATGTCTTGTTTACTTTAGTAATGTAGTTGTGAGAATATTTTCAAGAAGTCGTTCCTATTGACATGAAATTTAGCAACAAATTTTTGACGTTGTTTCATAAACTTTTACTCCATACTTTATATTAATTAGGAACGTATATACATAAAATAACATAACATTGTAAAGATGTGTTGCACTGGAGATTACGGGAAACTCGCAGTCGCACTTGAGTATGACCATTGAGGGGGTTTGGGTAAGTAGAAATCGGGTATTTTTTGAAGAGTTCCCGCCTCTATAGAAAAAAGTACAGAACATAAATAAAATATTGAAATACATAAATATTAAAACTGTTTTAATGATATTGGGAATTTGGAGGACAAATAACGATGAAATAGAGAAAGATTTTTGAAATACCGTTTCACAGAATTATTTGAGTATAAACAAAATTCTTTACATTTCGATATTTTTTCCAGTTCGGAGGTTTCACAAACATAAACAATAGGGCTTTATTCGCATTAAGGTTGAATAAAAGCAGCACGTAGATCTATTAAATCACAATTACATGTAATGCGGCCAGCGACGGCGGCGCGACTCGCAAAGGCTTAATTTTTGTTGGCCAACGCCGCCCGCCCTGTCGCTGCTCGTCTCAACATAAATTCATTAATACTAATAAATTATTAACATCATTTTGCAATTTAGGTTCAAAAATGTATACATAACATTGTGTATTATTTAGTTTAATTTAACTTATCGCTGTTTAATGTATTATAATTAGCTTTCTAAAACATATGTTTGGAATTAATCTGAAATTAATTTGACAGCTGTGGTAGAGTTCCCGTTTGACAAGTCTTTCTGAAACATGACGAGGATTGATTGACTAGGGATGTGTTGGAAGCGTTTAAATCACTTTGCATTGCCTGTACCTTGCTTGTTGCAGAATTGACAAACACTGTTCAGAGCGATTCGATACTCGTAAAGGTGTCAGACGGTGTTATGCACAGAGTCCATAGATAAATTTGATAGATAGTTTGAGAGCTTTAACAGACGTAGAATTGTTTTCTTTTGCTTAATCGATATAATCACTAACATTAAATTCTATTCATATAATTATACAATCAAATATATAGATTATAATTATGTTATGATCGGTTTAAATAAACTTTTCCTCAGATCATGCTTTTTGTACGACACTTTCATTTATGTGTTTAAATCTGTTGAAAATATAACCTCTAACATTAGTAAGTAGTGATTACATGCCGTTCAGTTTTAATGTACCAATCGCGTGCAACGTAAAATATAGAACTCAAACCAGTAATCAGTGAAACACTTAACTGTCTTATGATAAGGTGTCGGAAAATTTTACACTTGCATTTTCGAAGGTGACGCCAATGTCTTGTAACTTCAAAGACTAATAATAATCACATTGCTATTGAAATCTGCAATTTACTTTATCATGGTTTGTTGGTACCTGTAAGGTGAAAAATTTAGACAAAACTCCACTCCTTATTACCTCTAAATTAGTTGAAAATAATTAGTCATAAACACGAAGCATGTGTAATTTATTAGATCCAAAACCCCCACAGAATTAAATCATTTAATTTAAATATTTAATTCTCGCTAGTTTCCAACATTTTAATGTATAAAAAATTATGACATTATCTGAAAAAGTAGTTAAAATATCAGTATTACTATAGATATGCATACATTTTCCTGGAATATAAACCTTTATTTATAAACTGATCTTTCGTAACACTCCAACAAGTCGTTCAGAAATCGATGTCGTATAAAGAATGATGAACATAATATGGATAAGATTCATAATTAATTTTACTCCAATATAATAGTGAATCTATTTTCCACTACTAAGGAAAAATCGTATTTGAAACATAATTAATTGACAATTATGTAGTCATAAGTGTAATGTGTATAATGGTCAGATCTTATAATTGATAACTTCATTAAAAGATAATTAAATATTAAAAGACAATAAAGAAAATAATGCAAATAGTGCAGATGCAAGACAATTAGAAAAGTTGGATTTAAAATAAAATAAATTATATCGTAATTCTAGAATAGATTATCCACTTTAATCTTATGATCCGCAGTCGCAAATCATAACCCGCAACAATAGTTCTACGCGTCGTTAAAATTGAATTGAAAAATGATTTACACTTGCAATATCGGGCACGCTTTTTCTTCTCCATAGCTCAAGTTATTTTCATATGTTTGGTATAGTTTTATTGAAATTACTATTGTTTTTAAATGACAGATTTTTGTGTACATAGTACTTTCTGTACCCTAAACTTTTTGATTAGTTTTGAAGTGATAGCTGTGAATTTTAACTATTATCTAGTACTATAGAGGTGCAGAAGTTTTTTCTTTATTATCTATTTAATTGCTTTTTATTAAATTTAGACACTTAAAAGTCTTGACTTTTCTTCTTTTATTTTTAAATAAGAATCTTATAATGCTACAGAAGTTCTTTGTAATTTTTTTAGTTATATGACATTCATTTTATGGAATGGTTAATAATTAGGCACATTGCCAAGCTTAGCCTCTTTTCATTAGACCTGCCTTAATTGACAAAATTTGAGAATATATTACAATTAAAGCAGATAGTGAACACATTTTGGAAAGTTCTTTTTTAATTGGATGTTCAATGACATTTCAAGATAATAGACAAGACAAAGAAATAAATAGTATGGTAAATTTCGAATACCTACTGTATTTTGAAGGTAATTGTAGCACTTAAAGTTTTGCGGGAAAGAAGAAAATTTACAAAAGACAATAAAAAAATGTAAAACCAATTTTTAACGCCATAGAAATTAATGCGCTGTTAAAAGTTTTCTTGGCTACCGCATCTCTATCCAATTGTATAGTTTATTTAACGATTCCAAGAAATTAGACTATTCTAACATCAAGAACATCTTATAAAAGATATAATCCGTAGTAGAGAAGTGACGGCGGTTAATAGAGTAGCCAAAGGTTTGTGACAACAGAAATGTTTTTGAATATTTTCCCCGCAACATAACAATGTCTCTCAAATTTCGTCATGAAATATATAATACCGATAAAATGATTGGCCCCAGGCCAAAACAATGAAGGGATGAGTGCTGACAGATATCGAGCATTGGTCGTTATCAGATGTTCCGAAGCATGCTATTTATCTCTACAATACAAATGACTTGCCAAATTGTCTGCCATCGGAGTGAACCAATTTAGAAAGCAATTTCGCAGCCAATTTATTTTGTATTAAGTGGGCGCGTTACACAAAGCTTTTGAACTAATTTTAGCATTATATGCGTAGCTAGAACATATTGCCTTTCCAAGGATGGATATAACACTAACAAATTGTCGCCGTAACAAAGGACTTACATGTTTTATTAAATGTGAGATGAAATAAAAATATGCACACATTCTGGTAACTAATTCACAATATTAACATAACAAAAATGTAACATGTGGTTAAAACATCAGCATTTATTTGTTTAAATGTATATGAACGGCGATGTCCAGTTCTTGATCCTAATGATTGATGCGAAGGTTCTTTTAATGACTGTATTAGAAGGAATGCAACAACGGATCGGTAGCTCTCTGTTAGTTCAGATTTTTTGGATTACTGTTACACCGATTAAAACAAAAAAAAAGGAAATAAAAAAAAATCGAAGGAGATACATTATTATTGGGTTTGTCAAGTTGGTAGTTCTGTTCCTGCTAATCATCCAAACTCGTATGTACCGTAAAATAAAAATTCTACATACGTATATACTTGGTACTTTATACAAGGAAATATGGGCCAAATAAATTGCAGAGGCGTGTCAAGCGTAAGACGTCTATTTTGTGACACATGGAGCAAGTAAAACTGTCGTAAAATATAATAAGACTATTACATGGATGATGAAAACGGGTCAACGTTATAATATAACAAGGTTTATGGAAATATCGTGGCCACGTTTCGTCGCCGCTGATGCTTATTTAAAAAAACATGCTTTCTTCATTGCATTAATTTCAACATGGATCTACACTTGCGATGATGTACGATTATCATTAAATATCTGACAAGCTGAAAATACAAAAGATGCGTCAATAAAAATGTCCTTTAGAATCAAGACTACGACTTAGGTTCCTTCAAGAAGCGAGCCTACAATTTCCTCAAAGGCTGGCCACGCATCTGTAGTTCCTCTGGTATTGCAGATGTCCATAGGTGTCGTTGACCACCTCTGTGTTGCCGCCGCTCGTTTGCTCTCTTATGTATCTTATATAACAAAAAGGGTCAAGATAAAAAACAACACTTCTCCGTAACTAAACAAAGTAAAGGCTGAATGGTCATCCTTTTACATAGTAAGAATTAGAAGTTGTGAACAAAGTAAGGCTTATATACAATGTCACAGGCCTCTAGTCTATAATTACGTATTGGGCACAGAGTAATTTGTGGTCGAGGCGCTCTTAATTCTTACTTTTGACTGGAACTCGACTTATAGCCACAGACGCAGCAATTTAGCAGTATAATATCGTGAATTCGTTTTATTTCATTTGTATTGCTTTCCTCGATGTTATAAAGTATGTTCTTTGTGATGTACTGAGAATTGGTATTATAAATATATTTCTTTCTATTTTGTATTCATAAAATTTTATACGTTTAATACTCCTCAGTTGTTTAGAAGACATTAAGAAAGTTATGATTTACTATATGATTTATATTTTAATAAGTTAATTACAAAAGTTGTTTTGTCGGATGTTCTAGTATGTTTAAAGCGACATTTTTCTATTCTTTCAGATGTAGCACACCCTGTATATTAGATATCCACTGTAAGCGAGATACGTACCAGGTGTTTTAGACCTGGTTAGCATTCAACGTGATAGACTGGATGATAATAATTCATACTTTTACTTTTATCACAATCTTAATTTAAAGAAAAGGCAAGTACCACAGTCTAATAATAAAACTATCTTGTCTTTAAAAATATACAAGTTTATTTCTTGAAAAATAAAATAATAGTTGTCGCGTAAATAAAATGTATACGAGGTCAAATGATTCAGATTAAATCAAGAAGGCAGTGGAAGCGTTAATTTTCCGGTTATTTACTGCAGGACCGGTATTTGTGAACTTGACAGGCGTCCCAAAACTAAGAGCCTTCGAGGTCGTAAACGTCGCCAACGGCCGGCTTTAGTGATTTAAAACATGTTTATATGGATTACTTGAGAAAAAATATTAAATGTAATACGTATGACTATTAACTGACAAGGGGTTGGGGTACGGATTAAATTCTAATTAACATAAATAAAATTACATTTCTTTACTAGCATAGACATTAAAAAATTGTAAAGCATGAAAGTGATAAAGGAATCTACAGATTAAAATAATACAATATAGCTAAATTCAATTTTGCTATAATTTTAAAATTATGTGTAATTGAAGGATGGCTTAATTTGAGTGTTAAAAGTTACATTAAATTTCTCCAGGGTTATTAAATTGAGTATGGGATCGGGAAATAAACTTTTAGTGTTAATTTGTATGGGACTTACGTAGAGGTCACAGCTTCACCAGAGCGTGAGTAACTCGACCGTAATCAGGCTAATGCACATTTCTTGTTTCCTACCTTTTCACATGAGGCCTGTTTTTGAGTAGCGATAATGGTTATCTTTTCTACTTTATAGTTGTTTAAGATGAAAATCAAAAGTAAATTAAAAAACCACCAGCGATGATTGGCTTATATCCACAATATTAAGTTTTGAAGGAAATTTTTCTAAATACATTTTATATTTGTTCCAGCATAATTAAATTAAACAAGACAGATGTTATAAATGTTTTGTATTAAAACACAAAAGAATAAGATATTGAGCACTCAATTAATTGGAAATAAAGATGATTCAATAGAGACAATCCTTTTATTTGAGTATTCACAAGTTCATTGTGAATTGTTTTAAACCGGTAATTGCTCTTCACTATTTTCAGTAATAACTTGCCATTCATTAAGTTGAAAAGATTCAACGGTTAAACATTCATTCCTATTGTTTAAGTTTACGAGTTTCTTTTTCTCCTTAAATAAAACGTAGTACCTATAAAGCTTGTTTTTAAATACTCTGTTCTCCAGAGAAAGGTTTTAAACATATTTATTATAAAAACAAGTCTACATTTACTTTACGTAAGCCAACAATAATTACTGTAACGTTATTATTTAAAAAAACTTCATTCTCTTAAAATAAACAACTACATTATTGTAGATTATCTTATCTAAGCTAGTGACCATATCCATAAGTTTCTTACGATAGTCCATTTCAATACTTATTCCATGATATTTTTTTCGAATATTTCCTTAAAGTCACAAAGACAATAGTCATGTTAGAAAAAGGAGATTCTCCGAACATATAAAGCTTTATGGAGGTTGTAAGTAGATTGAATGACGTACACCTGCGCTGTACTCTAAGCCTATTGTCAGATAAAGGTAAAGGGTGTCTATAAACCTATTGGAATATATGAAGAGAGACTGATTGGATTAGTTTTACTAGATTTTTATGTCATTGAATTATTAAAACGATTACAGCTTTTTAAAAACATTATGAAGAGTTCAAAGATACGCAAGCAAATAAATATATGATCGTAAAGCTTTTAAAAACATCAGTTTACAGTTTGAAGATATCGACATTTCTAAACAAGTTTAATTATGCACTAGTTTATTGTTTACATCCTATGAGAGGTTAACAAAAGAAAGGTGACGCACAGTGAGAGAGAGATATCAAGGCTAAATTGTCCAGGTTTAAAAATTGTCGGTAACATACTGTTTATACTCGTAAGTAAGAAGGCTTTCCATAGTATATTAAACGTCCTTCGCATTCAGGTACGAATCCAATTACGAGACGGTTATGTTCCACATGAAAGTGTCACATTTGTGGTGAAATATTAATGTATTTCAATTTAGGATGGTAGCAGTAAACCTCTATAAATATTAGAAACATCGGGCCATTCGGAGAACGTGTAAGTACATAAACAGAATTTATTGCAATCTTAACTTAAAAAAAATATGAGCTGAGAAGAATGGTTTTATCGGCCTTTTAGATGTATGAAAATGAAAACGAACTTTGGTACTTATTGCGCAAGAAATTTAATGTCGAAATCTATACTATTATAATAAAGCGTAAACACACACCTCTTTGTCGCCTAAGATGTCAGCAAATACAGCATATTTTTGATTAATTCTTTTTTTGATAAAAATCCCTACACTTACGTCATGCTTTAGGCTATATATTTTCACCCCATTAAACTTAGGGGGTTAACATTTTGGATAAAAACCCTAATGTGGGAAAGAGACCATAAGTTGCTGCCAACATCAAGAAAGCAAGATTGCTAAGGTTTGTCATGTCATGTCATTTTGACATTTGCTATTGGTAATTTGACAAATGTAAACAATAAAATAAGGTTTTTACAATTTTACGCGGATGAATCCGCACGCGAACAGCTAGTAACATAATTAATTAATATTAATATGTAAAAATATGCAAATCTTACTTAGTATTAATATTACTAATGCGAAAGTTCAGATGGATGGATGTTTTTTATAGTTTGTAGCTTAAACTGCTGAACAGATCCCGATGAAATTTGGCATAGATATTTAGCATAGTCCCGAAGAACATACTAAATACTATTTTTTTTTTATTTCGCGCGGACAATATCGCGGGCAACAGCTAGTAAATAATATAGTTTGAAAATTCATACAGCGATACAATTTGTCATTAAAATGTAGACATTGTTACTTTTATCGTTAGAAATATTTTTTATTATTCTGACGCTTCGGAAAAAAGGCGTGTTTGTGTCGTGTACCGACAGACCACGTTATTTGAATATGTATGAAGCACGGCCGTGGAGAATTTTGTGCCATCAGTTTGTGTGAAAATTTTATATTCCAATAAATTGTTGGGAGGGTTGGCCATAATTGAAAAATGAATAACAAAGTGCTTTTCTTGCTTCGGGCGAAATTTCAAATTCGATGTGTGATACAGAAAAAATCAAACATTAAAATTAGGAATCATACAAAGAACTATTAACTACTGAAGTCAAGTACTGATGTAATTAATACTTAGATACTAGTCGTCTGTTTTACGAAATCCGACCACAATTGTTTTTTTAATATCCTTCAGCACTACGTAATAGCCGGCCCGCGAGTTGTCTTCTTGATTTTTTCCCCGTAATTTGACAGATTAAACACACCTCTGCGTTAACATTAACTATGTCGAAAATTTATGTTCTGATCCCGCAATTTCCTTAAAAATGGACCTAAAGCTTTGCTTCACGTATACATATTAGTAAATTTAAAACACTTTATACCTGAACTTTATTAAGTAGTAAATGTTTCTTTACGTCAATCGGGATCAGCAATATTGGCATCGAATTTCTTCGCATCGCCGTGCTCAGTTTCGCACAAACAATTGTTAAATTAATATTTGGAGCGTCGACTGCACTAAGCTAGATATATGGGCCATTTGCCGACAGAATGGTGCGAAATGCTACATGTTATTCATGGTTTGCACATTAATATCGCCCGAATGTGCAATTGCAGCCAGAATTAATGTTATATTTTACCACAATCGCGTATAGATTAAAAATAGAATACATGAATGCGTTCTTGTGCTCAAAAGCTTTTATGTTCTTATAAAGTAAATTGAACGACTTTAAGACGAAATTAAAGGAATTTTTCTACTAATATATTTTTATGTGACAGTTACAACGTAGTATTACTATAACGTACTGGTTTTTTGCCATTTTTATTCACGTTAAGGTAAAGAATTTCAGGGTATAAAATGTATTAATTTATTTGAACCTATGATTTTTTTGGCTTGTATTGTTTACATATTAGACATTAAGGAATATAGGACTATAGGTCTATTAATGAAAAATAATATGTCTCTATTAAATATGAGCTATCTTTACATATTTAAAAAAAAATATCTGCATATCGTGATTTTTCAATAACCGATATATCGTCAATGTTGCATAATCTATCATTGTCTAGTTCCGCTGTTACTCTCCGGAAAGAAGCTTCTCTTGGAAATTGATTTCCACGATCCTTAGACAAATAAAGTAAAATCTTATAAGACATTATTTTTAAACTAACAAAAAAATATACGCGATATTATCACATTTAAGTGGAAGTTTTAGATATTTAAAAATCATAGGTCAAAAATCAGAAATTAGACATGAAAAATTTGAAATCCACAAAAATAATGAATAGAAGTTTAAGTTTGTTATATAATTAATATAAAGATATATGATAGAAATAAAAAAGTTAAAAACTGTATAATTTTATCTTTTGCCAAAAGTTTTCGGTTCAATGTTCTGGTATAGCGTATAAAAATTAATTATGTAGCAAACGAATTTATGTTTATGTAACAAACGGTGTAACGTGGGATTACATTGGGTATATACTCGAGGCAAAAATAACTTACATCACCTACAAGGAAAATATTTTCATAAATTTGGTAGGAAATTCCAACCTGACGTCATATGGAAAAATAATAAAGCAACTTTGACACAAGGAATACTTTTGTAAGCTTTTTGCTGAAGATTTTTAATTAAATATAGAGCTTGGATATCTTCCAAGATGGTATTTAAAAAATAAAAAAATATTTCATTAAAACATATTTCATCATTCTTATTTCAATTTAATTAAATACTGTTTTATGTCTTGTCAAATTTATGGTATGAAAATCATTAAATTCTTATTCTTTCAAGAATCATGAAAAACACTTAAAAAGAACATCTTTAGTTTTAAAGACCTTATTTACAATTACTATACTAAAAATTTATCTATCCCTGCTCAAAATAAATTAAAGTTTTCATTTTCAAAAAAAAAAGTTAAAAAAACAGGATTGAAATTATGTTTGTTTAGTAAACTTGTTTACTGCAACAGTATTTAATATAATATTGTAAATGATAACATTATTGAAATGAAACGTAAGTGAAATGCAACCGAGCGCAAAACGAGTATTGTGCTCCAGAATCAATTCTATAAAACGATAATTTTATTCATAGAGTTCCATCTGGAATGGTATTGCACAATTTGTACGTGATTTGCTTCAGAAAATATTATGTATCAGTAAATTTGATATTTTTATATATTCATACAATTATATAACCTCAGTCTACGTAATAGAATTGTCAAAGATTATATATATTTCTAATGAAGTCAGGTTACTATTTAATTGGTAAAAAGAAATTCATCTCAGCTAAAACATAATTGTAAACTTTGATATTATTCTCATTGTCTACGCATCATTCGCGTCTAACTTCATGAACGTTATACGAACATCCAATTGGCCGGCGCGATGACGTATGTGCATTCAAACTAACACGAAACGTCACTTTTTTCACTTAACTGTTGTCGCTGTTAACATGTTTAAATTCATTAACAAAAGTTGTAAAAATCATTAATACACGCAAGAAAGCTATCAGAAGAATATTTTCATTCCAAACACACATTACTTTTATATATGTACACGCAAACTCATATGTATAAATAAAAATAAAATGTAATTTGGTATTTCCTTGTAAAGGTTTGCTTATACCAATTCTCAGTCATTACGTATTCTCAGCGGTACTTGGCCTTTATATATCAAGAAGCTACTAAAAAGATTTATTGCGTAGAATTATTTGCCAGCAAAATGCTATTGACAGTTCGCGTTTCAGTATCTGCCAGGGGAGATTTCATTTTAGATTATGTAAGACTGCCTTAATATTTTATACAGTCTGTAATGTTTCTAATCTTTGACTTTTGAAGATACGTACATTTTTACCAGTCTTTTTAAGAGCAGGCGCACATCTTTGACTAAAGTATCGCACAACTGTTGTCGATTCTGTCGCAGTCTATTCAACAGTTTAGTTGCACAACTAAAAATTAAGTACAGTGCGCACCTCATGAAGGAAAATTTGTCATCCGAGTCAAAATGCGCCTATACAGATGTGCAATATTTTTCCCCTTTCATCTCCATTAGTACGCCGAACGAATTTGCATTTAGAAGTGGTTATTTTGTTACAAAAGGTGCACTTAGCTGTTCACAATAATGCTCATATTCAAACCCGGACCGCAACACGATACTGTTAGTACATTCCGTGCACAGGGGTATACAAAAGCATCGCTGACGTTAGATACACATACGTGACACGTTTCCATACAAAATGAGGCATTACCTAGCGATCTACACAACCACATTCGGAGTTCATTCTGCATACATAAAGGTTTACCTTGTCATGAACTTTTTATCTATATGATAAAAAATTGGATATTATTTTGTTTAAGTATTTTCTAGAAAAAGTAACTGATTGACATACTTGTTTAAGGTTTTCGGAGTTACTAAGTATTCACGAACATCTAAGGATTTTTAAATTACTATAGTTTGTTCTATTTGATCTGTTTATTCTCTTTCCTCGAAAATGTAGTCCAGTTCAAAGACGAATAAGCAGTTTCTCAACGTCGCTCGTTCTTTGTCACTTCTATAAAAGGAAGCGCAGTGTCCACAGTTAATACATACATCTTGTGCTAAATAAACTACGCAAGAACATGCAACAACTTAAGTTTTCCAATCTAACTTTAGGTGCTCGCTTTCTCCTGCATGTGGACGTTAGAGAAGGTTTAACTATTTTTATAAAAAATATAAAAACGTACAATTATTAAAACAATGTAATATAATAATTCTATTAAATTTGATCAAAACTTATAAATAAATTAAATGAAACAATTGAATGTGCAATAACTTATAAACATTAACTTTTGTGAGAAAAGCTTTTCGAATTGTGGTTGATACCCTTTCCTGGTTAGTTTGTTACCAAAAGAATTCTTTAATATATTCTAGGAAGAGTTGGATTAAAGCAATTTTACTGAAATTGAGTTTAACACCACGCGGGAAAAGAACTTTAATTACACTGCACAGATTATACTTTGGTTGCTTAAGTTGCAAAATAAATTTTAATACGAGAGTTCTTTTATTTTGATACCAGCTTTTAACCGCGACTTCATCCGCGCGGAATTGAATTATAATTAGCAAGTAACCTGTATGTTTTTCCACACTATATTCTACATCTGTACCAAATTTTATCGAAAACCGTTGCTATCTTTTGGAGATATCAAGTACCAAACATCCATCTATATATTACCCTGACATTATTTCAAATAACACATTTAAGTAATTGTATTTTACATTTAAAAATAACATGCGTTAAGTATATTTTTTCTAAAAAATTTACAATAGATTTATTTTTTAAATTACAATAATATTTTGGAAAGTATTACAAATAGCTTAAATGCATTTACCTTAAACAACCTGTAAACAGACGGCTGCTGTCTAACCTAAGCAAGGAGGATTTGCTGCGTTAGTCAAGCTTGACGTGTGGATTAAGGCAACAAGACACCTCCTAGATCATTTTAACATCCTGTGTTGAGTTTAAATCTACTACAAACTGTCATATTATCACAACATACTAAATGCACGTATGCATGAATATAAATACGTAGAAGATACTCATACTTGTATGTAATAATGGCATTATAGAGTACGAGCTGTTGCCCGCGACTTCGTCCGCGTGGTATTAGAAAACATACAAACTATATAAATTACAAAAAGTTACGTATCCCTCGGGAACCGGACATTTCTCGGTGATGAAGCTTATCCCATGTGTACTCCAGACTTTGTTTTACAACTGTGCCAAATTTCAATAAGATATGTTGAACCGTTGCAGAATGATCGAGTAAACATTAAAAAACTAAATTAATGAATCCCACGCGAACCGTAACTATTCCCGGGATAAAAAGTAGCCTATGTGTTCTTCCAGACTATGTTCTAAACATGTGCCAAATTTCATGGAGAACCGTTCAGCCGTTTAAGCTACAAACGATAACAAACATTTATCCATCTATCCATCCATCCATCCATCCATCTATCCATCCATCCATCTATCCATCCATCCATCTAAACTTTCGCATTTATAATATTAGTAAGATTATCGAATTACATTTAGCAATTCGAACCTATAACCGTCAGTCTGTTAGCCACAAGGTAAACTCGCTGTACTACAGATATCTTCGATTCAATTTAAAATAAAGCAATCGACCATACTGAATCTATAGCAAATTTAACTTTTATTACATTTCCATTTTCTCTCACAATCAATTTCAGACGAACCATAAATCAGCATAACGTTTAAAAAAGTAGAAGCTTTTTCTACATCAATCTTAGGCAATTTCTTTATTGCTTTGTAAGCTCGGTCGGTTTAAACAGCGGCCCAGTTTCTAAATATCATTATGGTAAAAGTACGAACAATTTTTTCAACATAATAGGTTAAAATCACTCATACTACCTAAATGGATTCATGCGATTTAAGGTTTTTTTTTATGAATACAGTAAAACTGTATATTTTTAAATTTGGCATACATGTAGAAGTATTTGGGTGCGAAAGCTAGTATATAAGAGCAGTAGAATGGTTATACAGTAATTCTAGTTGTTGCTTTCACGTAAATAATAAAACTTTATGTTTATTCTTTTTTTATATTCTGATATGAGGACGTGGTACAACCAACATATATTCAACGGTGTTCATTGAAAATTGTTTTAATTATAAATGTGTAACAGTTTGATTGATGTTTGGGATGAGCGATCGATTCCCATGTGGCTTTGTCAAAAAGTTTGCGCCCGTATGAACGATGCGAACGGAATTCGGACGTAATGAGCTTAATTAAACGAGGGTGCGAATATTCTCTACTATACTTTAATCATGAGTTTTATTATTATAAATTTAGCAAAAGTATACAATATCAAAATTAAAGTACCAATATTTTGACACAGGCGAGTTAAAATTAATATAATTAAAATAATTAAGGGAAGTTTTTGTCCGACTAAACTTGTGTATAACGTATTCTTACCTGATGTAAGAGACTAAGCAATTACTGTTTTTTTTTTATCTTTTGTTAATGAGTGTTTTATCGTAATTAAATATTTTTAGCGTTTAATTTAGGTTCATAATAAATAGAAGAAATTTTTAATAGAGTGTTGAAGTTCTCCAATAAGTGAAACAGGGTGGCGAAGTCGAGATATAATGGTGTGAGTCGTTCGCGGAGAAGCGGCAAAGATGAATGGCTTTCAATATGAAATTGAATTCCGCGGTTCATTGCTTTTCAATTTGTTGAAGTGAACGTTGTTCGGCGTTTAGCCCAATTCCTTTTAAGGTAGCAGCCGAGTGCATTTCTTACGTAAAGAATAGCGTTATTTAAAATACCATCTTTATACTTTACTTTCATTCATTCCAACTTGCAAATAGCAAAACTGAAAAGTATAAGACTCGAAGAGAAAAGTTAGTGGAATCGGGATACATAGACTAAAAAAAATGAGATAGTTATTCGTGTCATTTTAAATTCCTTTTCCACTTGGATCCATTTATTTATTTTATACTATATAACGAGTTAGGATAGCGATTTTATTTTTAGTTTCACCAGAATCATATCGATTCACATTAAAATTTATTACACTACTAAATCACAGCTGTTGCAAAAAAATATCATAGATATTTATTTTGTTTTGAGCATAAGCAATGTATGTTTGTTATTCTGCTCGAATTTAAAATGTCAGTTTAAAAATATCTTCCGTTTCTTAGTTTTTTTAACGTGGAGTTGAGAGCTCATTTAGATCATTCACCCTTCCAGTCTGGAACGAATTGAAAATAGAAAGTAAACATTTTCCTCAATTTTTTAAAAGTTGATTTTATGCAAAAAATAGTTGGTTTCTATATCAAATTTACATTTTAGACGATCATTTCATAATATTTTTTGCAATAAGCTGGTTTTCTGGTAGGAAATTAGAATACAGTCAGGAAATAGAGATGTTTATTATAATTGATTTCTAATTAAATCTGAATCTGAATCTCTTTTCTATCGATTTGTGATCGATGTCATTAACCTAAAATATTCGATACATACTTCACACATTACATTCCCGTACCTTTCAAAACATTTTTTTAGTTTCAGATATTAAATGTAGCTATAATAAAATTGGCACCAAATGAAATGTACCAGTACATCGTTTTAAAAAGTTATATTATAATAATAAAACCATTAAAACACATTCAGTTTTAGTTTAAATTTGTTTCTGGACTTAGAATTAAATAGCAGAAGTAAATTCACTAGAAAATACACAAATATCGAACTAAAGTATACCTTGCTTGGTATTATGGTCTGATACTTATTCCCAAGTGAAGAGCCATCGCTTTTATACCTATATTGCCTTGGGCTCAGCCAGCCGTCTGAAGTAGACTACAATAACATTCCAACACCAAATAACATCGCCAGCGGTTATTCAATTATATTTAAAAATATTTGAATTAAAAATATTATGTAAATAAACCTTATAATGTTAAATATTTAACTCTATAAAAACCAAAAAATAAGTCGATATTTTGGTTATATTCTTTAAAATAAAGAATTTAATTTTATAATAAAAAACAATTGGTTCAAGACATACAAGCTGGTGTAGGTGGCCTTAACTGGCTTCTGTCAATGAATTCCCCATCAAAAACGATGCTTACGTAAAAACGTTGTATAAATTTCGTGTTCAGTGTAGACTGTCGTTCTAATTACCCCTCATATTTGAAACTTGTAAGGTTTAAGTTGGTGCATACTCGTATGTTTTGTTTGAGTAGGAGCTTCTTAATAATAATGAAAAAAACTGTATCAAGGGTCAAGTATCATTTTAACATCGAACGTAGGATTTACCGTACCGTATTGGTGCCATAAAATCTTAAACATTATTCATGAATAACCGAAATACAGTCGTAATATTTTATTTTAATTCTGGCAATAATTCTCAATTTTAAAACAAAATTATTAAAATCACGTTTAAAGTCTGCAATTGATTAAATTGATATTGCCCAGCAAAGCGTAAAATTCAATCATAAATTATTGTTAAAATCCTTACGTAAAGGCAGCGTTGTTTATTTTCTTGGGTACAGCAAGACTTCAGCTTATCGCCAGCGGCCAGCCGTTCTATATGAGTCGGCTCTCGCGGCTCTATTTGTGAAATAAATCATCGGAACGCACATTTCCTCTCCACGAAATGCTAAAGGCGAAATATATTTTTCTTTTAGAACGATTTTATTGATAAGATATACGGATATTGGGCTTCATTAATCGCTTTATAATGACGTTTAAATATTCGAGTTAAAAATGATCTTAAAATTTTAAATGTATAACAAAACAAAAGATTGAATTTTTTAATAATTAACTTATATGACACCAAAGAGATTTTGTTTTGATTTTAAAAATAATAATAAAGATAATCTACAAGCCTAAAAAAACAGAATAGAAACCTTAAAAGCTTTCGTGATTATTTAATATATTGCGGCGACAGTTTTAGAACTGGGGAAATATTTAAATAAAAAAAAAAACGGAATAACCACAGAATTGAAATGGAACCGGGCGCGGCCATTTTCCCGCGTTATTTGCTTACCTGCTAAATGAATTAGTGTCACGGTTCTTTGCAAATTACTCGGCCAGTTTAAATTAACTTGTTAGGGGCGAGGTTGAGTTTGGTCCTAAACTTTCCTAATTTTGTAAGCGCAACATCAAACTGTACTTGGCCCATATTATCCAGCTTAATCCCGCGTGAATTGTGTACACTAATTAGTTCCCACAATGTTTATTTTACTTCAGTTTGCGCACACAACAATGATTTATGACGGCGCCAAGTGTTGTTATGGAAAATTGTTAATTAATGTGTGTAGACTTTGTAACCCTTACTTCATTCAAATAATAATTATATGGCTTACATATAGTTTCTACAGATCAATAGGCTACACTTTATAAATCTATACTAACGGGGCTAGAATTTAAATATAATTTTAAATTCCGACCATCAAATGTGAACTCAAAAGTCACCACAGATATTACGTTAAAAATGAAATTCCTATCACATATGTGGCACAATATACGTTTGTGGAGCTTTTATATTGGCGCGATGATCAGGCAAGCGCGGCACGTACGAGTTCCGCAAATTTGTCAACTATCAGCTTGGGCATGGCCAACATCACTCCGATGAGGTCCCGGCTTTATGCACAGACATGTGACGCTTGTTCAACATGGAATTGTCTATGCTACTGGAATTAATGAAGAACGAAGTGCTGTACTTTGTCGTGAATGTTTTTAAGTATTAGAAAAAAATATAATAGAAAGATTTTTGATACCGCGAGATGATGAATATCATATAAACATGTAAGTATATCTATCAAGGAGATTAGTAAAAGAAAAAATATTGGATTTGAAGAGAATGACTTGATGTATCTCTAATATTATGGCTAATAAAACGATGATTGTTTCTTAGATCTTTACGATATTCTTTGGCTTAGGCTTTCAAACATTTGGTAGAATATTTAGAATATGGTTCTGCGATTAGAAAAAGGCGCGGGAATTGTTTGTTGTTACTCAACTTGGCCACTGTAGTTTGTACGATTCATTTTATAAATAGATGTTCGTGTTTACCGTTATCGGTGAATAGATGGCAGAAATCATTCTAAAACACCCCATCGTCAGCTTGTTAAGCGTTTCGCTGATTGCTGGATTGAGTTATAAATCTCAAGCGGCACGCGATCCCTTTTACAATACCAAAGAGGTTGTATATCCTTAAGTAGTAGTTGTTATTCTGCAATCAACACAAACGGAATAACATAGAATGTACTCCAAATTGAACAGATTGATTGGACGAATGTTTCGAGTACAATAAGGTCAAGACATGTATGTATTGTATCATGTATTTGTTTTCATCATTCTTGTTTAAATGTTATATTAATTTTCTTTAAATTAATTTATGACGCGTTGTAATTGTCACATAACTGCCATTTGATTGATTTTCATATACCACATTAAGAATGTTTCTGTTGGTATAAAAAATAGGCTTTCACTTTTATTCCCCAACATTGCAAATAAAACTAGCAAACTTTTAGTACATCAAAATCAACGTCACAGCAAAATATCTAAGTAAGATTGAACGCCATAAAAACTAACATTAGGTGCAGGCTTCCATCGAGTTACCTAAAGTCAATTTCAGAACGAGCACAAGAATATTATACTCGGCTCGCTTCACACAATCCCGCCTCGGCTTACGAGCGCCCGCGTCTGTACTCGCTGCCCGAATCAAAAAGATCGAGAAGCGAGCGAGCGGTGAGACAAATCCAATTTGCCTTGTCCGATTTCTTTATGCCGCTGTCACCGACAATAGCATTACTTTCAAGACATCCGAATATTATTTGCTTCCTAAAATACATGTAATATTTGAAACGCGCATCTGACAATTTTTCATTTCTAATTTTATTTCTTTAATAAATTCTGTAACTCCACTTAACATTTTAACTTTATCTTAAAGAAAAAAATAAGTATAAAGATTCGCTTCGTGTTGCTACGTATTGCTACGTGGTGCTACGGAGTTCATAGAACCGGTAGCTGTTAAGACTTTTCTAGCGGAAACATTGTATCGAAAGACGCGAGGTGGAAAAGAATCAAAGACAACGACTTCCTTCACTCGTCGAGACCTAAATACAGTGACACTAGAAAAGTCGTTGAAGCGAATAAACCTTTTAAAGTGCTGATAGGTAAACTGAATTTTCTAATGGAAGATCATTTCAGTTTGTACTCTTTAAATAAATGTTATTTTTTATCTATATGTATGCCAAACTGACGAGTGGCGTGCAGAAGTTAATTCCGAAGGTAGATAATATACATGGTAACTTACCCTCCTTTGTGGGCGTGCGCATGTCGGAGATAATGAAATAACAATTGCGTAATATCAGAAACACAGTCCTTCAGTCTTTAGTGAAAACACACAACACGATATAACCGGATTGCAAAGATTTACACAGATTTACCAAATTGACTTTAAACGTGCGCACAAGCAGAGCGCATCATTCCGCCATTTAATGACAACTGTCATTTGTTATTCGATCTACATCTTGACATCTATCAACTCATTTGGGGTTGTCTACTCAAACACTTATATTTTAACACCAATTTATAACAATTTCAAATATTGCCAGTTCTCAAAAATATTACTTGATAGCACAACAGTTGTGCTATTGTCGAATGTCGATTGTTTCGCAGCCAATTCAAATGTTTAGTTGCACAACTAAAAATCAAGTAGTGTGCGCACTTTCATATAATCTCATATGAATCAAAGAGAGACTAAACAGTTGCGTAATAGTTCAGTCAAAGGTGTGCGCGTGCTCTAATCGTTCAATATCAATCATTTTGCGCCATTATGCATTTATTTTTGTCGAACTAATTTCAACCGAGATGAAAAATGTATGTATGTAATGTATGTTGATACCAACAAAATTTTTATGTTTCCACCGACTTCGTAGCTTTTTTTATGAATCAAAAAGTACCTCAAATCCGATGCGGGCTTTCATCCATCATAAGGCGTGAGTGGCGAAAGCTTGTCAGCCTTAATCGAACCTCCAACATAGAATTAACTAAATTTTGACTTCCTCACACTCAAATTCAAAATAATGTAATTAATGTACGTGGAAAATAGAAATTTGTTTTCACATCTGATATATTATTCAGTAACAATTAAATGCAGTAATTAATCTCGATTCATTTATTTACATTATTTATTTACACAAGTGAAAAATGTACATTGAGTTATGAAAAAAAGTCGCGAAATGCACAGCATTTTTTATTTGTACCTTACAAAGACGTTTAAATAATACAATACGAGACATAGAGAACAATTTTATTTTTCACCGTTATTTTCTGAACGGTACTAAATCTATTGTCAAATTTAGTACGTCACTATGACACCTATTTGCAATGAAATACAATTAATTATTGACATGTAGTTTTGAAGATGTATTAATAGGTAGCGTTTGTTGATTATGTGAAAAATGTTTCAAGTGTCAATGTCATTTTTGCTTATTTAAGATACCTTTATTAAAATAACAATTGTTAACTCTAACTCTAAATTAAATTTTAATTTAATATTTATAACTTAGTTGTCTAGCAATGAAGCACAAGATCGAAGCCATCTGGTAAGTCTCTACGGACGCAACTTTAGATTAACATGGAAAGTGAAGAATTCTATGCATAATAAGGTAAGTAATCAACGGACAACGTTGCTGAGTAGATCCATTAATGAACGGTGCGGTTATATCTCAGAGATTAGATAGACTTTGTGCTAACATACACGGACATCTTGAAGCGACCGATATCGTGCTTCATACTGTCGGTGCGACGGACAGTACATTTTTTATCGGCTACTGCAAACTGTGGTCCGTGTACGCATGTGCAATTGACGTACGCCAATGCCTTGTGGGTGCTGATACCGACTTCATAAAACAGTCTGCGAATTTTAGCCCTATAACACTAGTTAATATCGATATTTACCCTTTTATTTTACATAAAAAAAAGTTAAAAACCTCATGGCAATTAGTACAGCAAATCGTTTTCTAAACTTGTTTGTGGTCAAATTCAGGTCAGTAACATAAAAACGTACGAGTAACCGTAATCTAAGTTAACGTGCCTCAGGCTTTGTAAGGCACAATAGTTTACTTTTGCAGCATAATAAATAACGGTCATAACAATTAAAACAAGGATTCCTTAATTATATGACTGGCTAAAGATAAGACGCTTACAGCCAA
>NW_013527026.1:4133188-4134884 GCF_000836215.1 Papilio polytes
TCCTTAGTAGATTATGAAAATTAAAAAAAGAACGGCTTTGACGTCACTGTAATGGCGGCCATATTGCTTTTTAGATTCATTTTGTTTATCTTTTCTACTTCGATCCCAAAAATACATAACTAAACAGATACATAACTGAACAAATAAAAATAGATTAATTATTTTTTAATCAGTATATTATACTAAGTATGATAATATAGTATAATCGAATATCAATATAATATAATCATAATATAAATAATTACAACTAGCAATTACAAGTATAAATAATAATAATAATATAATCGAATATAATCGAATCGATAATATGAGTATAATCGAATGAACACGTAATCAACTTGATTTTGATATATAATTAGTTTGCATCATAGCACTAAGTGAACCTAATCATGTTGTAAGCAATTGGATTGCCTTCCACGAAATCTAGCTAAGGACCTACCCACGAGTAGTTATTAGGAAAATCAGTTAAGGCTTTGAGAATGTTTGTTTATCAAAGAGCAATATATTGCAGTTTCAAAGAATAACTAACTTGTAGTTCCTAGTACTCAAAACTAATATTCATTAACCCTTATGTGAGTGACGAGGTACCCGGGTACCTTTAGCATTTTCAAATTTAAAGAAAAGTATGTTTTACGCTCTGTAGGTAACTGTGATTTCCTGAGAGCTCCTAACTATTTATAAGTTATATATTTTTTAATGTTTTGACCCAGTCAACTATTTACCATGTTTTGTGGAGGCCAAAACATATTTTAAACTCACAATAGAGTGACAAGGTACCCGGGTACCTCTTTGTGTCATGTATGACAATTAAAAAAGTATTTATAATTTCGTACATAAATAATGTTGTTTATGATTGGTTAGGATGTGTTATTTGTATAAAAATACAAATTCTTTGTTTATGCAGAATCAGTACAGCTATCGAAGCAGGTATCACATGTTGGACAAGTTACTGCATGTTCGTCACAAACTAGTTTTCTACAGTTAGTGCAAGCTTTTCAAGTTTTTCTTTGTTTGCGTTTGAGTTCTCTGCATATGTAGCAACTTTCGACGACTGCATCACGCCCTGTAGAATCTCGTCCAGTCTGACTTATAGAAGTTGTAGATCTAGACGGTATCGAAAACCTTAGTTCTTGGCCCAGCACGTCCTGCATTGCAGATCTCACAGGTAATTTATTTGTCACAACAGAATTTTTGGATCTTTCTTATATATTTTTGCCACACAGTTATACACTCAATGATTTCAAAATCTTTCTACGTCTGTCACTCGAGATAAATTGTGGGTAATGCTCCATGTAAATGATATATGCTGCCAAAGCAGCAATGTAAATGATATTGAAAAATAGTTCTAAAGGCCACCATTTTCGACTTCAGCTTCTGGCTTAACATCCGAAATTTCCAATCCACCCTTTTCAATCAAAGTAATATAATAGTGTTCATTATCAGAAGCAACAAACTCACCTTCGTGACTACAAGATTCTGCTAATATCGCTTGTGATTCTGTTGAATTATATCTTCGAGCACGTGATATTTGTTTAGAAGTATTAGCTCTAATATTCATAATGAAATAGTTAATCTCACAAAATAGAAGTAAACTCGTACAGTTCGAACACAGTAGACAGTCAAGCATCAATATCAAGCACGATGCATTGAATGGATTCAAGTGTTTCTTGCGCGCCAAAATCCATGTACCGCACTC
>NW_013527026.1:4134951-4215124 GCF_000836215.1 Papilio polytes
GGCTTTGACGTCACTGTAATGGCGGCCATATTGCTTTTTAGATTCATTTTGTTTATCTCTTCTACTTCTATCCCAAAAATACACAACTAAAGTTCCAGAACAAATAAAAATAGATTAATTATTATTTTAATCAGTATATTATACTAAGTAAATTATAATCGAATGAACACGTAATCAACTTGATTTTGATATATAATTAGTTTGCATCATAGCACTGAGTGAACCTAATCATGTTGTAAGCAATTGGATTGCCTTCCACGAAATCTAGCTAAGGACCTACCCACGAATAGTTATTAGGAAAATCAACTAAGGCTTTGAGAATTTTTGTTTATCAAAGAGCAATATATTGCAGTTTCAAAGAATAACTAACTTGTAGTTCCTAGTACTCAAAACTAATATTCATTAAAAGAAATATTATGAAAAATTAATTATGAAAACCAAATATGCCAGGGGTATCTGAGGTCTATTTAGATTCGCGGTAAACAAACGTAAGTCGCAATTTTAACTGCTTTCCTACTACGATTTATCCTAGTAAACATTAATAGAGGCTCTACTAACATATCTCATTAAGGCACCAAACTAAATCAACCAAGTATAAACAACGTAAATAGTGTGTCTGTTACAAACAAGCCAAATGGGATTTGTATTTCGTACCGAAATGAGGAATTCTCAGGCGAATGTGTAAATACGTGAGTACTTCACGGTGATGGTGCAGACGTTTGCATGTTGATTCGATTGCGGAAGGAAGGTTTGTGCCCAACACTTGATGAGGCACATTACTGTGTTTGTAGTGTCTATATAGTGACTTAGTAGTGAAATTGGTGCATCTTGTATGGCTAGAAAATGATGTAGTTCGATAAATACCAATTAAAGGTTTTTATCTGGATCGGGAATCAATATTGCATTGTTTATAATCTCGTTTACTTAATGGAGGCTGTATCAATAATTGAACAAATCTAAGATAGTGTCATTTTAGTTAGCTGGCATTCTACGAATTGTTTTTGTTTCGTGTATTCATTTGTTTTGTCGTTTGACATTTAATAGTCTCAGACTAGATTGTTTTTTGTAATTTAAATTTCGAACACAAAAGCCGAGTAGGTTACGTATTTCGAATTTCAAATTTATTCACAATATTAAAGTGAAATTATGCATGAAGTCACAACACAGTAGCCGCTTGGTTTTACCACGAAGATTAATATTAATGAAGTTGCGACATGCCGTTCAGGTAAGCGATGTCAAGCTTCTATCTTCCTTTTAAATGCAAATCGTGGTTTTCTTTTCTATGCGTACTTGTTGCGATACAATCTTGTCGTTCCTTTTTTCATACAGCGGAATATTTCGCTCGTAATTTTAATGACGATAAGCAATGTTTCTCTTTGAAGAAAATAGCTGGGTTATTTTTTATTACAAAAATATTAGATGTACAAATGGGCGTACTAGATTACATCTTGACGGCAATTTACAGGTCATTTGCACATAATATTTAACCGTTTTAATTCAACATTGTTTTGGTTCATATTTTGTAGATTCAACAACTTTCATAAAACATCTATTGTAATCATTTTATGCAATTTTTGCATGCCAAGTTGCTGTGTAGTTTATGCTTATGTATGTATTGAGTAAAAAACTTTATTTTCAATATATTTCCCAAACAATAGGTATGTACATTCGCTATCTCAAGCTAAAACTATATACTGCGAGAATATATGTATAAAGATGGATCACATTTCCTCTACAATTGTTTGACACATGGTACTATCAATGGCGATCGTGGAAACGGTCACTAATTGATTGATATCCAATTTATATTATTGACTAAGTCCCAATGTTAGAGCAGGGCGCAGTTGGACGATCGCCCAGGGCGCTGGAAAGAAAGGGGCGTAGAAATTCCGCCCAGGCTGCTAATAGCGCTAAAACCAGTACTATATGGACTCTGGAAATAGTGTTCTTTAATTGTGTAGATTTATTTCAGCATACAAACTTGGAAACTTACAAGCACGTTTGATGGTGCCCTATCTCGGTGTAATACATATTTCCCATTTTATCAATACTTTAATTATCATTTTTGGGCCCACTCAATTGTTATTTGGTCTTTTTTCCATAATCAAGTATATTTTATGGGGAAATAAAAAATTACGAAATGTCGAAGCTTTTATTTACAAAATTACCAACATATAATATCACTTTGGGAATTCGCAGTTTTACTTGCATAACACTATAAATACAATTACATAACTGGTATAAAAACAATGTCGAATACAATTCCTGAATCTAATTCCCGTAAATATATAGGTATGATTACATAGTAAAATTATCATAGGAAATGAACTGGTTAATGGAAGAAACAATATAGCTTAGGTACAGTCGAAGTATTCAATTCCCTTCCCACTTCTAACATCGTACAGTAAACGTATATTGTAATAATAAGTATTTTTGTTTTTATTGCATGGAAATTAAAGTCCTCTAATATGATTATTATGAGGCTGTATTACAAAGCCATCGCCTCAATAGATGATTCTAATTTAGAATGTCTCAAGGAACTTAAGTATAACATGATATCGTGTCTTAAGATATTTTTCCTCCTATTTTATTATTAAGTATTCAACTGAATTATTCATTGACTTGACCACTATTAAATATTTAGAATAATAAGGGCCTGTCCCACCACTGGCTGATAGAGGCGCGTAAAAATGACGTCTTTGTCAGATAAAATAAGAAAATACCATATTTCCGTAAGGTATTTCACACGTTGGATTGTTATCAGACAATTTACAATTTGGTGGGACAGGCCCTAAATAAAATTTTGTTGGGAATATTGATACTAAGAACTAATCATAATGTCATAAACCTTTTACAATTATCAGTGCGTGTTTCACAGATGTTATAGCGTTAGACGTTATGTTTACTGTCCCATGCTTATTTTAGATAGCGCGCCGTCCACGAGTTTTTTTTCGCGTGTATGCCGCGTGTTTGAAAACCCTTCTGACTTATATTCATTTTATTATGACGACTATAACCCTAAAACTTGGAGTTGTACAGTATTTCTTTGAGGTCAGTAAAATATTTGATCATAGTAGTCGAGTGTTAGAGTTGGCACACCGGATATAATAATTTGGGTCCCGATATGCCAAATAAGAAAAATAGTAATTGTTCAGTCAAGGAATTAAATTCCCTTCCCACTTACGATCGAATTGAATACACCAAACTAGAACTATAAAAACAGTGTTTGCGGTATGGGTAGGAAATAACACCCCCGACTGTACATTTTTGAAAGATTTTTATTTAATTGTTTACTACAGAATGGTTTATTAAACTCGAGTCCAGTCATCGAATTGGTCCAGTACCTAATGAAAGCTTCTCGATTGTAACCAAATTGACTTTTACAAACACGTATTATACGCTTTAAAATAACATATGGAAGTAAACAGTTAATTTGGCAGTTATCTATAACTACAAAGCGTAATTTACATTTATTGTCACAGTGAAGAAGAAACTAATAAAAATAGGAGCGAAAGTATATTATAATATAAAGGCGTATCGAATTATGCCTTTAAGCCTTAACTTTTATTTACAACGTTATGTTAAAATTTAACATGTAACAACGATTAATGTAATATTATATCTTATAAAACTTTAAATAGATATGTTCTTCAATTCATATTAAAAAAGTATATGTTGATTACGGATACAAAATAAAATTAATCATTAAAACGACAATGTATAACTAACAAATGTAAATAACAAAAATCATTATTCGAAATATTATTTATTTAAAATGTAAGCAATAAATGTAACGTAAAAGTTAACACAAATAAATAAACGTATTTACATATGTATAAGAAATTTAAATTGTGTATAGTAATTTAATTCAATTATTAAATAGTAAAGAAGATATTTAAAGAAATTGCGTTGATATATCACATTATGTAATTAAATGAAGTTACTTCGTCTCTACTTCAAACGAGAGAACAAACAGTTTTTAATACACACTAGCCTTTAACAGTTTTATTGGATTGCAAAATAGACATTTAAAATTATAATGGAAGACGAAATAAATGTACATGGAAAATAAGCCCAAAATTTTCAAAATGATGGGTTCTTATTGTAACCGACATTAGCACGCGTATAAAATTGTATTTTATTTTAAAAAAGTATTTACAGTACAAATATCTAACTACTACAGCGTTGTTCGAAGACCCTTGTACGTAGGTAATTAGAACCATGGCTATCAGATACATACGTAGCCATAAAAATTGCTGCAAAAACAAAAGATTGTGCCTGTTAATATAAACAGTATAATAAAAATTACATACATTATTAAATTTGATATACAGTTACCTTCTTAATGCTAAGGCCTAGCTAAATGTAGGCAGTTCCAGAATATTATGGTATAAACATGCGATTTTTTGATATGACTGCTTTTAACACTAAATTGTATTCTGACATTGACAAGGTTTAATTTACAACATAGTGTAAAGTATTTTAGTTACGTGTTTCGGTTGAAAATATCAATTCCTGAATAATCAATTCCAACGTAACACTGGTTATAAATAGATTTATCTGATGAAATTATTATGAGGCTGTTCATTTCGTGGCTCATAAATAACATACAAGTAGTAATTAATAGGGAATTTAATATTAGTTGTACACATTATTAAATTTGAACATTTTGGACTCAGTTTAATTTATGATTAGTTGCGATTGTGTCCTTTCATTTTCATATTAGTTACTATAGAATTCTGCTGAAATACGTGAATATAGTTCTCACTTCTTTTTCAATGAGAACAAAAGTGATGTGAACATATTTTATACAAGATAATAGTTCAACAAACACGTTTAAATATTGTAAAGAAAAATATCAGACTTACGTACTACTTAAATGTTTTAGCCTTGTCTTTTCTTAATGTAATGTTATAGGCGTCGCCAGCCATTGATCTGCGTAGTTCTAGTGGGGGCAGCTGTCATTAATGTGATCCTAGAATTAGTTTTTATATCTATTTTACATTTTG
This sequence comes from Papilio polytes, assembly GCF_000836215.1. Lineage (NCBI taxonomy): Eukaryota > Metazoa > Arthropoda > Insecta > Lepidoptera > Papilionidae > Papilio > Papilio polytes. The sequence continues at coordinate 4,139,961 of NW_013527026.1, forward strand.
CGATTCTCTATGGGGAGCAGCTGCCCCCTCTAGGTCCCCGACGACGCCCATGCGTAATGTAATGTAGTATCCTTAAACATATTAGGATTATATATTTAAAATGAAAAATATAAAATATTATATTCCTTAAGTCTGCAGGTACAAATTAACTTCATCTTACGCTTGATACATTCTTGTATTTGGCAATTGACATCCTATTTAATTCAATTGATGATAAATAGAGGTAAATCGCTGTGCTATCTATATTATATCTTATTTTCTACGCTGCTTACTCATTAATGTTCGAACTCTTTTTAGATTTGTAATAGTTATTTCATCGTTAGGCTGTAACTGCAACGCGCGACGGTAAGACGCGGCCGCGGCGGCGTATTTACCATTCAAGTGCAGTATCGCACCTAGATTGGAATGGTATGCTCCGTCCTGTAAACAAAACATAATATATTTCTTTATACTTGAATAAAGTACTTGTTTGGGACAGATTATCAGGGAGAAAAAATGATACGAAGAATTATAAATAGTGTTTTCTAAGTACACATTTCTTCTCTCACCTCTGGATTAAGCTCGACAGCACGAGCATACCAACGCTCAGCGGAGCGGCATCGCCGTGCGTCACGCAACGCTCTTGCCGCGGCCGCCGCGCGCGTTCCGTCTGCCGGCGACAACTGCGCCGCGCGAACCAGCTGCTCCGCCGATTCGCGTAGCCTTCGTTGTGATCTCAAGAACATACCTGTACAAATGGTTATGGAAATAAATGTATTGATAAATATGAAAGAATTTTTATTGTAAACACATTTCATTATCATATCTGGGATACTCACCAAATTGATCTCTAACTGAAGGATCATCTGGTGCTAACGTTACTGCTCTTTTGAACCACATTTCTGCCTCTAGAGCTCTACTAGTCTGTAATTTTTTAAATAATTATAATACCTTACGTTTAAATTTGATTTAAGATCACGAATAAACGTATAAATATTTACATTTCTCGCTAAAATCTGAGCTAGCGTAATGTGTGTGCCCAGATCTTTTGGTGCGACAGCTAAAGCGGACAATATGCTATGCTCCGCTTGTGGCCATTGCTGCAATTGTATATAAATTTCACCAGCCATCGATAAGACACTCTGAAATTAAATCAAAATTTTAGAGTTATAATAACGCAACTGCAGAAACAATATTCGACCTTAAACCCTTCACTTTTAACTACCATTTTAAATCCATTTCTTAAAATTAAGCTGATCTAAAGATCGGAATAGTGACCGAAAACATGGCTTAAAAAACAACCCAATATTTTTTTTAATCTCTATCATACAAAGTAATTCAATATTCGAATCTCAAAGATGGAATAATCATTTCGACTTTTTCGACAAGTTAATCACTAAAATGCTAAATCAACGCAAAATATTGGTAATATCATACATGTCTCGTCCATCCAACAACAGGTGAGTTTGTATCTGGTAGTATTTGTAGTGCTTCTTTGTACGCCGAGAGAGCTTTATGCCAATGTCCACGCTGGGAGTGTAGCGTAGCCAACTGCACCAGAGCTGATACCCTTGCAGCATCATGCTCCCTTCTATCCCTGACCCTCAGACCTTCCACACGGGCGCCTGTGCGGAGCGCACTCGCCGCCTCCGCTAGCCGGCCGTCCGCCATAAGTGATGTACCAAGGTTCACGTATGCCACTAAAATAAATACTAATTCAAAATGTTGCACCTTGGCTCATTGCAAAGAGTATTAATTTCCATTTCAATAAAAATGTTGGACAGAGTAAATATTAAAAAATTAAAAAAGCTAAATATACAGTTTGTATAAGTTACAAATATATTTTTTTACACTTAAAATATACTAAAACGTACAACATTACACAATTACACAACATTTCCATAACTTAATTTAATTGTACACGTAAAGGTAAAAAATCCTTATTTATAATGAACTAAATAAGCCTTTATCTTTGTAATCTAGATTATGACCACTTGAAGGTTAATAGCGTAATAAGTTAGGCTCTGCGAAAATTAACTAGGTCGTTTCAGGAATCATATTATCGAACCAACCTACTAATGGCGCTCGCCAAACTCCCTACAGACTTTGAACTCTAAAGCAACTTGATTGCTAACAAATATAACTCGTAACGAAAATTGTAGGATTAATGGCCCTACAGAAACCTTAATTGAACACTAAGGAAGATGTTACGATTCTAAATCTACGCTAAGGGAGATTACGACTGTTAGAGATGAGAACCGTTGTGTTTGAGTTTTTCTTTTAATTATTAATTTAATTTAATTACAATAATAAACAAAATAAAAAATAGATTTAGTTGTAAATATAATATTCTTGTACAATAAAAATATGTACTCGATATACTCACATGCCATCGATGGTCTAAAATAAATGGCTCTCTCAAAACTTGTGATAGCTTCTCCATACCGCCGCTGGTTCTGTAGAAGGATTCCCCTGTAACATGTCACTCATATCATTCAAACAGTAAAAACTCTAAGCGAAAATTAATTAAAAACGGCTCAACTCACGCTTTTTTCCTCCGGTGACGGCACCGACTAGTTTCGGATCCTTCGGGGATCCTTCTTCAGGGCGAGTATTATTTAACTTTTGTTCGCGGTCGCGTCGCGCCTCGCACTGCGGGCCAGGGCGCGGAGGGCGCGGTTCGAGGGGGCGGGGGGCGCCAAGAGCGTTGTGGCCGCTTCGTGCTTCGGCGACGGAGATGTCGACGGGTTCAAAAATGTTGAAGTGTCGCTATTGTTGTTATTAAAATTTAACGGGGCGCAGAATGTACTGACAATGTCAGTCATGTATTCATCATCGTTGTTCTTCTGCTTCGGTATTGATAACACGGGTTTCCAAGACGGAGAAAGAGACCATCCCTTATCTCTATTAAAGTTAGGTCGACGTCCGATTTCGATGGCTTCGAGTAACTTCCGTGACACGTAGTTTTTGTCCCGGGCCAAGACTCTCACTCGATCAAACCTAATATAATGAGATGTGTTGGAGGTAAGGGCGTGCTCTGCCACCGCCGTAAATTTTAATAACAACAATAGCGACACTTCAACATTTTTGAACCCGTCGACATCTCCGTCGCCGAAGCACGAAGCGGCCACAACGCTCTTGGCGCCCCCCGCCCCCTCGAACCGCGCCCTCCGCGCCCTGGCCCGCAGTGCGAGGCGCGACGCGACCGCGAACAAAAGTTAAATAATACTCGCCCTGAAGAAGGATCCCCGAAGGATCCGAAACTAGTCGGTGCCGTCACCGGAGGAAAAAAGCGTGAGTTGAGCCGTTTTTAATTAATTTTCGCTTAAAGTAATGTCTCACGATAGTTTAAACAGTAAAAACTCTGCTGGAAATGAATTATGAACCGTTATATTCCATCATAGACATAATTTTAACATAGCTAGTGGATTTATAACTTCGTAAATGTCTTTAAAATACCATGATATTGTCTTACTTTCTTTAAAATTGTAGTTTTTAATACTTTAACCGTTGACTTATTGTAACACTACACTTATTAAACGTTGCTCTACTGTTAGTTAACAGCTTTTACAGCCACATTAAAAGTATCTTTATGTAAATTTGGCACGATAAAAAATCTACACTAAGTGCTACATTTAGTGACGAATTAACTGCTCTGGTTGTGGCAATTAGTCTCTCTTATGTTTTATTATTAAAACGCTTGCTTCTATTACAATAAATGTTAATAAACGTTATTTGTTATCGACGTTCTAATTACTGGTCGGCCGAGTATCGAGGATCATTTAGACATTTGAGTAGGGGGTTGTAAGGGTGTAGGGAGAGGGAGTAAAAGAAGTAGCTTCAATATTACAGGGGTACGGCGGTAGTGCAATATTGTCCGCATGAATAATGCAGGCTCCGCAACGAGGCGGGCTCAGCGCGGCTGAGGCTACACTAATGAGAACCGTCCAACCGGCCCGACCTATTGTGCCCGCCTCGCCTCGCCTACGCCAACAATAATTTGTTACTAATTCCCCTCTAATTATTGTAACGTGCGTTGTGTGGTGTCGAGTTTTGTAATAACTTTTTTTATAATTTTATGTCTCGCCAATTTTATGCGAGAAGAGATTTTCATCACATTTTCGAATGACTTTTAATATTACAGTTACCAAAGTATTTTAGATTCCATCATCATCATCATCTCCCCTGCCTTATCCTACTCCCGTAGGGTCGGCGCACCGGGTTTTCGTCCTCCAAAGCAAGTATTTTAGATTCCATTAAAAACTAATAGTTTAAAAGTGAAATAGGCCATTTCATAGATAGATAGGCTTAATAAGATGTATGTAATTTAAAATTTTCTGTAACTTAAAAGCGATGTTAAATTTATCGTTTAATTCGGCACATTTGAGTTGTAAGGTAAACGTGGTTGGATAAATTGAAAGTAATTTATACGGGGTGAGCTCACGGATACGACCGCGATGCCCCCGCGACGCCCCCGCGGCGCGCCGGTCACGCGATACCGACATTCTCAGATCCAACCGAGGTGACAAATTGTAAATAAAACTAATCATTACTACACTCATAATTATTATTACCTACAATTTATACGTAAAGAATAACATGTGTGAAACTTCGCACGCTATAATCGGAATGCAGGAAACGTTTTTTATATCTTTTACAATGTTGCTAGTTAAATTAAATTCAAAGTTATATGGCCTACTGCCGGGCAAATAATTTCTTAATTAGCTTGTAAGGGTAGATTATTCTTAAAACTTTTTTACTAATAATTAAAATACTGAATACTGTAGTAAAACAAACAAAATACATATCTCAAAGCATGTAAGCTTTCAATGTTGACGCGACGTAACTCGAAGCTTTCAAGGGAAATAGTTAATCTTATCGTTTACCATAAATCCATTGTACGAGCATGTTACAAGGCATTTATAAACCGAATTATGTCGCCAACATGTGAAATACAAATGCTCCACAAGTTCTCGCAAGTCTAGCCGTCGAGAATGTTAAATATGTGTTTGTGAGCGAACACGAGTTTAATCTATGCCTTATCGCCAGCAGCTAGGCAGCGCAAGCGACGCCTGACTCTTGAAATTGTTTGCGTTCTTCTACTAAATATTTTCACTATATTGCGAACGTCAATAGTAGTTTGATATACTGTATTTATAGCTATCTACATCATATATACTAAGTCAAGAAGATATTGTTCTAGAATTAAAAATATCAATAATTCTTCTGGCTATAAATTAAAAAAAACTATCGTGTTAAAAAAAAGTTTTAAATAACTTGTTTTCCATTAACAAAATAAACGAAATAGATGATTTTTGTAATTATCTTTTTATTGTTATAGTTGAATAATTACATAAAACATTATTCTAAGCAAATCGTTGAATAAACAACTTGCTACAAGGTGATTTTATTCGCAATACTTCCCCTACACAAATTCTCTAGCGACATGTACGTGCTCAAGTGATTTCTTGCCGCTAGAATTGGAATTACCTAATCTTTGTGTAAAATCGCAGTTCATTTCTCTTTCCATTTTATTTTACAGAAAGCAATTTTAGGTAACAGGATAAAACGGTTCTGAATTTAATTATTATTCTCATACATTTACATCGGAAGATTTTCAACCATGATACTAAAACTCTATTTAACAAAAAAAACTTTAACTGGATATATTCAAATACGAAGAAAAAGAACCATTTTTTATATTTCATACTATAAAAGAACTTATTTTTTGAAATGAGGAAATAGTACCAGTACATAGCACAAAAGAGATTTTTATTTAAAACTAATGAACAAACATTTTGCATAATACAATTTTTTTCATTGACACATTTGAATACGACTTCGTTAGACTAGAAACCAAGTCTATTATTATCGCGTCGAAGAATTATGAAATCAGCGTATACAGTGTTATGTAGAATTTTACTGTTATTCAAATAAATATTTTTTAATGAATTGTGATACAAGTTATGGTGTCAATTATTTCTTGCATCACTTGTTCTACGTATGTAAATATCGTTATATTTTACGTCGTTATATTTACTCGTTAGTAAACTTAGAAACTAGGGATAAGTTGATACCGTTATGTTTTATTTAAATTATATTTTATAAATTATCTTTAACGTATGCATCGGTCCCTTTCCATCCAAAATAGGTCCAGTCGTTTGATGGTACATATATCTGACTTGCAAACAGACGAAAATTTTGAATCTTCTTTTCTTGTATAAACTGCTCAAATGTTTTCAGAAAATATGTTTTTTTTTATTTATAAAGAAGATACATATTATGTAATCTTGATGTCGTAAACATATTTTCCAGACACACGTGGGTGCTTATTAAAAACATTCTTGGTCGTGGACTCAATTTATAAAGTAATTTAAAAATGAAAAGCAAATGACACAATAAACGTTGTTAAAACATGAAATCCTAGAAAACGAGATCGAGATTCGAACTCGAAGTATTCTCACGATGATGACTTTAAAAAAATAAAAGCTCTAACGCCCGTGACCCCGAGACTCCGACACACTTTCCTTCACATCAGTATCTACACACACATTCTCGTCTGTTACAAGTGCTCTTAATAACGCCTTAACGTAACCAACAGCTTTGGACACCGTCTATTTATTTTTGTTTTACTTCAGTTTATTGAGGAGTATAAACATGTTTAACACAACTAGAAGAAACAGGTAGATAGTAAAGTGTTCTATTAAAAGTAAAGCGTTTTTAATATATATACACGTTTGTTATGTTAAATAGTATATAGCTTGGGCATCAGTTACGCGTTAAAAGTATATAAATTGTAAATATATTTTATAAATTGATCCCACAACCTAATTTCAACAAAACTATTTTTTACGTCGAATAATGAGTTATAATTAAAAATGACTCATGTGGCGCCATTTCATATGAAATTCAAGGACTGTAATTGAAATCATTGTATTTCCGTATTGATACATCACCAAACACCGATAACAATATTTTCTTAATTACAACGCCATCCCTCGGCAAATAGCGCAACTACTTTTAAAACTGTATTTTATTTTATTTTAAACTATAATATACCAATATTAACAGAACGAATAAATTTACAATCTCTGTGAAATGGCAGCTACATCTTAAGTTTTTTTTTAAATAAACGAAAAAAGAAATTTGATTTTACTATCCTCAAAACAACCAAAAGCTTTCTTAGAACATGAACTAATTTAAATGTCTTTAAATTAATGTTCTACAAACTACAACATTGAATTAATACACTAATTAAATAATGCAATGTTTTAACTGGAACGTGTTTTCCGACGTTTAGAAGGGAACTTGTAACAGCGCTGTACATTATAGGAACGGATCACTTGACGTTAATTTGTGAAACTGCACGGAAACCCAACGCTTAGGTGGCGGGATAGAGACTAGCGCACCCGATTAATTCAAGAACTCGGTTCCTCGCCAAATTAATGGGACAAGCAGTCGTGTTGCGTGCCTATTGATTGTTTCGTAATTCTAACAGTGGAATCCGACCTTATTTATTTCGTTCATCGAACCGATGCCGTTAAGGAAATTTATGTGCAAATTAAAATTTAATTAATTTACTAAATTTAAGTTTGTGGAATATGCTGTCTATTCGTGTGTATATATCTGAACAAAATGTAATACTAGAACATTTTACATAAATCGTATACTTTACTATTAAATAATGTAATTACTTTACTATTATATAAAATTTATGTACTATTATATTTTAGTAACAAGCCTATTTTATGAGATAAATACTGTTACAGTTTAAAGGCTATTGAGGCTACTGAAATTTCTGAAGTGGAATAATTTTGTGTCTCAAAGTGACGAGGCGAAAAACCATACGGGATTCTTGTATTAAAATAATTATTATTTATAGTCTACGTATAGGTTACCTAATAAATGTTAGAGAATAAATCAAATTAAGTCTTTCTATAAAATATTTTTCAGCTTATGGTATTTTGTTTATTTGAGAAATTAATGTAGTTAAACTTTGTTTTTACGTAAATTAATTTGACAAAATAGTTTAAAAGTTAGAAAAAGGATGTCTTTTACACTGTACTGCTAAAACCAGTGAAATGTTGCGATAAACGTGAACAACTCAATAATTAATCAACTAAAATACGACAAAAGACCACACATTGTTTCTTTAATTATAAACGGTTATTCTTTACAACTATTTTCAGTAAAAACCGTCTATTTTACCTAAAACTCGAGAGTTAATTTTATTCCTATCAAATATTCAGTTTATGGACAAACATAGAGCCAAAGCATGAATATAAATGACGAAGAAATGTAAGAAATATAATAATATACTTACAAATTGTAGTGCACATCGGCCATGTTTGGCCTGTATTTGAGAGCCCGGCCGAATGCAACTTCCGCCTCCGCAATCCTCCCCTGTGTGGTGAGCACGCTGCCCAGGTTCCCGTACGCTAAAATAAACACAATCATAATGTAATATGCTAAAATATTATTCTCAGCCTCAAATATTTACATGCACATTTTCCGCATTTCACATTTTAGAAAAGCTCTCACAAAGTCTACGATTTGTACATTATATATGGAATTCAAAACTGTAACTTTGTGTTATTATTACTATTTCATGTCCCTATTTTATAAATTAAGAGCGAAATATTAATTCTTACTCCTACAGTTCGAGTACTTTTAGGTTATAAATCTCTTGTATCGGGGAAATGTGTATTTCTTGTATTTTTCGGAATTGGTACCGAACCCCAACGTTTCTCCAAATTTATTGCGCTCAGATTAGGGAACTCGAGTGAATATAATAATCGCAATCTTAGTTTACCCGGCTGGAGTCAGCATTCCGGATGTTTTTGCTCGTACACTCACTAGGTAAATAGTTAATAATACAAAACGTAGGAAGCTATAATTTTACAGTAGTATAAGACACTACTTACGACTGAGAGTTATTTTATACGCAACAGTACACACTCAAAATCGATAAACTACCTGCACATTTTAATGGATTTGAAGATATCCTCAAAAATTAGAGACACCGAGTTCTATTTTCAAAGTTAAACTAGTAACCAGATATTATCACTTGTAACTAATAAACCTGAGTGCATTTACTCTAATCAGATAACCCGTTAAGTAAAGGAAACCTGGAATGAGAGATGCTACTAAGCGATATGACAGTGCAAAGCTGGTTAGTGATACTAACGATTCTAATCTTTGGGAAACTACTCAGACTCCGCAAAGATAGACTTGATAAAACGTAAGCTTATACAGAACTACGATACCATCGCAACGGACGCGACACACCGTCTCCCTTTTACTATTCACAATCTACGTAACATATCAGTTGAATCATTTTGAAATGAAAATTGGATAGAATTTACCTGTATCAGGTTTGTAGTAGTTTGAGTATAAAACTGTGCGATTCTAAAATAATGCATCTTAAGTTGTTTTAACCATGTAACATCGAAATAATAAGTAATTTAGGTTCATGTTTATAAAAATCAACAGAACATTCTGTGCTCATAAAAAAATGAAAGACAGATCCTTAATCAATATTAGGAATCTTTATGATATTTTAAAATATTCCTCAAATTGTTGATTGTTGTCGAAAATATAAATATTTTCATTTTATTTATTTTCTGAAAAAGGTTTTTTACAATACAAATATTAAGTTTCAAATAGACGTTGCCGATTTCAAACAATTCCCTTTGACGTCCATTAAAGTAATACTTTTGACCTTTATATCGACCTATGAAGTAAAATACGACCCGAAATACGGCCGTAAACGACGGACCGTTTCCGGAGTTGCTTTTTTTTTTGTTTTATTCCATCTATCACGACTATTTTATTGGATTGGGAGAGATAGAGGTCTGTGTACTCTAAATACACATTTACTAAGACTTAGTTGATTCAAATCATAGATGAAATCTTTACAATATTGTCTCTTAAACTTACCATCAACAACTAATTACAACGGGAAAGTAAAATCATATAAAACATTGATACTTTCATATTATTAATTTTATATTCTTAATCTAAGTGCTTCCAAGGATTCTAAATATGTGTTATTCCAATTCGAAAAAAGGAATTTAAATAAATCATAAACACAACTTGTTTTGTTGTACAAAAGTATAAACGAGCATCCAATTACAGTAAAAAGATTTACGTAAAAACTTTTTTAATAAACAAGGCTATTAATCGTAACAAAAGAAACAAAAGATTGCAAACATGGACTCAATCACTTGTAGCACCAATACATTCGCAATCGCAACAAAAGTTGAATTCGATAAAACGCCAGAGTCGACTGATTACGCGCCACTATCTCTGCCCTAACCAATTTGTAGCAAGGACAGCTCGTGATTGGTCTGTTTCGAATATCCCATTGGGACAAATTGGATCCAATTAGCTTTTAGTGCGAGGTGAAAACAGAAGATTTCCATAAAAAAGATTATTCCGAACTAAGCTCGCTTTTGTAAAAGGTAAAGCTGAAATTTTAAACGGTATTCGAGTAATCAATGTTTTAGTACAATTTTGTTTACTGTTTCATTTTTGTATATTATCAGGAAATTGCTTTTAACGCTTTTCGTAGTTGCGAAAAGGAAAAAATTATGTACATTTGCATGATTTTATAAAATGTAACCGTTACAAAATTAGCTATTCAAAAAACTCACGTTTTCTTTGGTCAAAAATTGTTCATGTGGGAACGCTACTAAAAATAATGTTGGCACTAAACAATTATAACTGTTATCCATATTTTAAAAAAAAACGTTAATCTTTAAGAAATTAAATTAGCAATTCCTAATAAAATCGATTTACGTACATTCTAAATACAAACATGAATACAGCGTATTATTCATATATAAACGAAATAAAACGCCTTTCCGAGTTGGCTCTAGAACTAAAGTAAAATGAGAACCATCAGGTAAAAGTTTTCGCTTTGCGCAAAAGTTTGTAATGTGAACACGGGCCCGGGGCGGACTCCCTCGGGATACCGTACATGCATGTTTAATGGCGTCCTAGAAAGGTCAAGAATCTTACTGCGAGTGGAAACGGCGAATACATTAAAAGCTCTCGAGTTGATAGTCTGTAGAGCAGAGGCCGGCCACGACGCGACCGCCTCTTTTCAACTTTGACGAGCTGACGCCACACGGACAGGTACTTTGTAGCTGTCTCTCAAACAAATTAATTGTGTCTTAGTTTGAACAGAACGTGGAAGTGCTCCGAACAAAGTTTCGGGCAAGGTACAGAGTAAAATTACAGGCGCTGCCAACTTTATATTACTCTGCCTCGAGTCGTTTTGTTATGCCACGAAAACATTGCAAATTGTAATAATTTAAAAGTTTTCAACTCGAAACGTGATTTCCCAAATGATTAATGAATCTTTGTCGTAAGATAGAAGTTTGCTTGTTAGTGGATTAAGTTGATTAAATTTAAAATATATTATAGGTAAGTTGGAAAATTCAATTTTACTGTTTAACAGCAAATCTTAGCGCGAGAGACTACTAATCTCTCTCTTCTCATCTCCCTTTTGTAAGAATATTGTCAATGGTAAAATTTAATTGATAGAAAGGTTGTCTCATAAAGAATAATTACGATAACTAAAAGGACTAAAATATACATTGAAGGAAAAAAATCTTACCTTTTGGGGGATTAATATGCAATGCGCTTCTGAATAGACTTTCTTCATCATGCCAATCCAGATTCCTGCGCAACGTGCAACCGCACATTGTCAGCAAAGTGATCATCAAGGTGAACATAAATATTCTACATCGTAGTTCATTCCGATTCCAGTTTCTCGTCAAAGAACCTGCTCCTAGTCCGAGTAATAAACAAAATCCGATACTGGGAATGTAAAGCACACGCTCCGCAACAACAAAACCCACGTAGAATAGAATATTACTAGCCGGCACGAATGGTAGCACCATAAATGCGACAAAAACAATAATAGACGCTTGTGTCGTGCTATACACGTACTTCTTAGCTATTTGAACTTTTACTTTTTCCTTTTCTTTTACTTTTTCTTGTGGTTTCACACATATGCAATTAGAGTTATGCATCATTGTGTTATTATTATTAATTGTACGACAAACATTTGTATGATCCATTGTTAAGGAGTGTTTACATCCGTTACATGGGCATATTGATGCTTTACTACTAACATTGTTAGTTATAACTGTTCTTCTTTCAATTTCTAAAATTTTCATTTGTTTCTTGCAATTATAATTCCATTTCGACTTAATTTTCAGAGCTGCTTTCTTATAAAATTTTATCTTTTTATCGTGAAATATTTTTATTTGCATTAAAAACGCTCGCCACGTTAATTTCGATAAAACAAAATAAAATATGGCGGATGATATATTTCTCGGATCAGAGATTGTCGTTATCCTTGGTATTGAATCCATTGACCAATCGAAGCTTAAATGGAATGGATACAAGAGGAGAAAAAAATTAAACACTGGCAGGTACGCGAAAGTGTAAAGTCGAGTAAAAAAAGACGGGTCCCTTGCTGTTGGGTTGTCCGCAGTAGCGAAAGGCGATGGATTCCCTTTGAATTTCAACCTCCAGAAGAGGAGTATACAACCGCCAGTTCCCAGCGCAAAAATGCTTCGCCATCGATACTGAAACAAAAGAAAGTTTTTGTTAAAACAATCATTTTCAACATGCTGTAAACAATTAAAAGATAAACCCTTAAATCGTCATTAAGGTACCTGGCCAAAACCAGTTAAAATTACGACCAAATTTCCTGGTAAATACAAATTCAACAAACTTCCAAATAAAACCTTGATAAACATGACATATCTATTTTAAAGTTAAAAGTCATTTCCAAATTTCAAGCAATAAAAAGAAACTTCTAAGAATAAACTATTGTGTATTGTTAAAGTTTTTTTTTTTCTTAAAACGCCTCAGAGTAAAAGAAAAAGTTTTACCAAGATTGATTGATCGCTTCACCGAGGATATTCGTTAATATCTGTCAGCCGACTGAATACAACATGACAAAATGTTTTCGTTTTTTAATAAATATCCGTAATTGTTTTAAAATTACTGCCTTAAATACTTCTAGAAGTTTTAAAACCATGTTGTCATAACGATAGATTATGATTCGCGAATGTTTTATTTAAAGGTTCCAAATTTGAATTTAGAAAATGTAAAATTGTGTTGCCATTGTTATTTTTGTGCGGAAACAAATAACTATCGCTGTTGTAGTTTTTATTTTGTAGCTGACAGTTATTTAGTTGGAGCAGGTTTAAAATCGTTAGATTTTTCTATTTATTTACTACATTCTTATTATATTAGATCATCGAGTTCAGGTCATCAAATGATTTTAAAAGGAATATGTTTGTTTAACCAATACAAAATCATTCGAAAACTATTAGTAATCAAAAGAACACATGGAACATATTTGTATTTGTTTCATCCGATACATTGCTTCATATACCGACTCTTTGGTAGTTTATTAAAACCATAGCGTTCATAGAATGGACGGCGTTTCATTTCAATACACCATGGAAAAGGTCAGAATGGATGCAAAACGAGGATAAAAACTTCAGTCGAATTCTATGCGGATATAGCCGCTGTGCAGTTCAATATGCGACTATTAATCCGTGTTTCATTTTTTTAATACTTTTGATATAGGTACTAGGAAATCAAAAGTCGACAGAAATTAGTCGATATAATATAGTCCATACTACGTGCTCAAAGTAGAAGGAACAAAATACGATTAAAAAATTAAAGGTACAAGATTTCTTTACATAAATTAATGATATACTACGTTAAAAAGAAAGACTTGTAATTCAGTTAAATTTTTTTGTCCCAGTAAATTTTTCTATTTACAAACCACTTAAAAAGGCGGTAGAATTTATCGCAAAAACTCTATCGACTGCCGCCAACTCAATTACAAGCTCGATTAGTTCGTAACGCGGTGTATTTTAATACATTTAGGGCGTTGTTATAAAAGTTTTGTCAGTGTTATTTAGTAGGTGAGGGAATCGACACGAGATGGTAGTACGTTGGCTTGTTAGTTGCGGAAAGCCGGTGGAAAAGATTTATGAAGGTAGCCGGGCGTCGCAGCCGGCCCTGGGGAGACCTTTGTGCAGCGCTAACGACGTCGGTTCGAATATCCAGCACAATTTACACCCGAGACCTTACAGCGTTAAAGAGAAAAATGTAAAAAATTGTACTCATAAAATTGCAAGACAGGTGAAAATTTTACGATGTGAGGACTATGATTGAATATCGTCGATTTAGAGATTTCGATAAAAAATACACAGCTAAATACACCTCTTTGAAGCTAATATTATTATTCTGTAACGAGTCATTAATTTGAATAATCTTAGTTCAAACAACAAATAACAAAGTTATTTTCTATCGTTACATAATAGGCGGACAATCTAATTGCAGTCAAACTAAGTTAACAGTAAGTTTAAGTCAAAGCAAACGTCTAATGAAATAAGCGAGCGAAGACAGGCTAGTTTCATACGAAGGCAACAAAAGGAAGTAGAGCAGTAAAGAACAGTACTACTGCTACTGTTTGGACGCAAACGTTACAAAAATTATAGTACTAGTACTGCACTCTTTACTGCTCTGCCTTTTTGTTTAACCCTCGTGTGAAACTAGCGTAAGGCCAGACGTCAACGGGGCGCTTATCTGGAAAATATAGTGGCTGGGTGACATTAGCATCCTCGCCTTGAACACCGTCTCATTTGCCAGGCCCTCTGACAGATGTTGTTAACAACTTACTGATGTATTACACGAATACATCGCAAATATTAGTAATATTATAAATGCGAAGGTTTAGATGAATAGATGGATGTTTGTTAGCAGGTAACTATACATCTAAACTAACGCATACTCTGCTTACTTAATTCAGTTTTATTATTCCACGCAGACGAAATTGCGGGCAACAGTTATTTTTTAATTAAAGTAAAGTGTAGTTACTATACAGAATTTCTTTAATTAAGTAATTATTTGATATTAGATACGATTTAAAAATATTAATTACATTTCAACAGCAAGATTTAAATATTACATTGAATTGATTTTGATTTAACTGTAGAATGAATTAAGTTTATCTTATAAAAGTAATAATGTAAATATTTGCAATAATTTCAAGCAGCAAACGTTACTAAATAAATAGTGTACCTAAATCCATATTCATTAGCTTTTCAATTACATAAATAATGACTATTGATTTAAAGATAGAGTACATACTAACCAATCTATTCATTCCCATTTCAAATACTCCTAAATTAGTTAATAAAACACAAAGAAATTATACCAATTTCATAATGATATTAAAAAAAACATTAAACTCCATTTGCTTTTTAAATAGCAAAAAGAAAGTCTGACATTTCAAATCAACCTAATGTATTTTTTTCATAAAAATATAACTGTGTTTTGTCATATTGAAACACGATAAAAGGGCTTGGCAAGTTGTGGGTTGTTATTAATTGAATAAAACCCTAACAGTTAAATGTTGGAACATTCCCCAGAGATTCAAGTTCGATTCCTTATGTCGTTATTGTTAATTAAAAAGTATATTCAATAATTTTAACAGAACATGTTAAAAGAGTTAAAGAAATGGTTTGATGTCTTAAAATGTAAACTATATAAGTATATATGTTTACATTGTAAGTGATAAAATTCTATGTATAATCGTACTATTAAGTGAAATGAAAAATAATTAGGAAAATCTAAGACAATTTGTAACAAAAACGTAAAGACAAACCGTTATCTGTTCCAATTTAAATTTTATGTTTATAAAATGAAGGCGAAACAAAAACATCGTTCTAATCTTTGATCAAAACAGTCGTTCTTTAGGTCGTAAGATAAAATCAATGAACCTCGGCATCGCGCCGAGCAGCGAGCAGTGACTTCGGTGCCCCCCTCAGGATATCTCTCGCCGGTGGGGATTACCTTTGTTTGTTCCCTGAGTCGGTACAAAGCGAACATTCTATTGACATTGAATGTCACTGTAAATACTCGGTGTACCTTTATTTACTGAGTGGACGTATTATCTACGCCAGGGCACGTCCGCTTCGCCTCAAGCCAACTAGTACGTTGTGGTAAATGCACACCTATATAAGCTATTTAAATCCAATTTAACCATAACAAATAAATGAATGTTTGCTCTTTGTTAAATAGTATCTTCGGAAGAGTTCAACGCATCGTGATGGAATTCATGAAAGATGTAGAGTATAGTTTGGGATATTACATAGACTGCAAACTTTTTTTCAAAAGCTAGTAAATGTGTTTTTTTATAAAATACAAACATCACTTGATAGAAAAAAAAGCAATTGATATGATATTTACTTCCAAGTAATTTAAAATTTGGATTGAAATTTGTATTTTTACGTTTTTGAATTTCGATTAAAATAAACGAAAAATAAATATCATTTAATAAGTAGAAAAAGTCACAAACAAAATTTCTTGGTAAAGGAATCGTCGAATCATAATTACTTTTACCTTTCCAAACGAAATATGTCAAAAATTTTCAAGTCATGTACCTACTTGTAATTCTAAATTACCCCAAATCGTCATTCTGAGGAATTGGAAAAGTATGTAGGTCATGACTATAAATAAAACATACCTTTAATTTTTTTGTAAGCACTTCACTGAAGAAGGAATGTGCAGACCGGGCGATACCTTATTTGAACTTTCGTGTACAATACTCGTTAAATTGTGCCGAGTTAAAATATAACTTGAAAACAAGCCGCTTCTAAATTGATACTTTCGGTCGGAAAGGTATGAAAAATTCGTAATAAATGTGTATTACGAACTTATTGAGTAATACCAAAAATTACATGTCATTTGAAAACATATTTAAGAATCCACGTCAAAATGATTCTTGTTTCATGATTTTTTAATTATAAAATTTGAAATGTTATTTTGAGGACAAAAACCTGTTGTGCCGACCCTAAGGGAGTAGGATAAGGATGATGATGATGATGATGATGATGAAATATTTCTGTTATTAGTAATGTTAAAAAAAAACCTTTTAAATACTTCTCTGAAATATCTAAAAAAAAAAGGAAGAATGGTTTTCGTTTAGCATAATTACTTTAAGATTAAAATGTTTAAACTTTTTCTTTGAAATAGTAAATCTTTTTTAAAGATTTTTTAAAATCAGTTCCGAAAAGTCTAAATGTAAAGAAAGTTTGCACCGAGAAGTGATTTCATAACTTTAAAATTGATGATTACTTTATAACATACCTTTTCCTGATTTTTAAAATTCATCACTGATACAGAGGAAATCGTTCACTAAGCTATAGCATTGAAACGATTTTATTTTGAACGTATTGACTGTTTAATATTTAATGTAATAAATGAGACAAATAAGTTCGTATTTTCATCGGACTTGGAGATTTTTTTTTTAATGGATAACATTAGTAGACTTTTGCTAATTTACTATTTTTTTTTATAACATAAGGTGGCAAACGAGCAAGCGTCCACCTGAATCCACCGAAATGAAAAGCGACCGCTGCCCATAAACATCCGCAATTGCAGATGCGTTGCCAATCCTTGATTGACGGAGGAGGAGACGCACATAAAGAGGACATTTTCCCTTCCTATACGTCTTCTCCACCGTCAAATCACACTTTTCTTTCCCATTCTTTCCTCTTAAGAAAAGGGTGGAAAGGGAAATGGACTAAAATGGACATAAATAAAAATAAACTAAAATAACTACTAAATGGACACCACACACATCAGACGAAACGCGGAATTGCTTCCACTTCACACCTGTTTTCTGTGTGTCCTTTAACCATTCCAACCAAACTCTAGGATTGTCCTAGGATATGGTTCACTACAATTGCCGAATGGCGGGATTCGAACCCTCGACCGCAAGATCGGTAGTCCGTACCCCAAACCATTAGGCTATTGGCGCTGTTATCTTTATTTAAAGTGTATTCACAATTTAAATGAAGATACAACTGAAATAGCTCTAGACATCCTTTAGTCGATATCTGGAACCGTAAAATTAACTTTTTAAATAAACAGTGAAGTTGAAAATCGACCTTTTTTACTTAGAGTGGACTTAATGATATTATCTTCTCTCTAATTTGCAGTCAAAACAATGTTTTTTTTTATGTTTTACATATAAATTATAATTGAATAATTAATAGCCACCCGAATGAGATTGTTTAGGTGTCGAGCTACGCCTAGAGACAGATTAATTCAAAAGTTTATCGTACAGATACAAGATCCAGTCTAGGTTGCCATCACTATTTTTCTTACTTTATAAGATGACCATATTCTTCAATTTATGCCTTACTAAGAGTATGACGTTTATCTTAATATTTATCACTGCAGATTAAATTCAAGTGCTGATGGTTTTATGGTGAAAAAAAAAGATATAATCAGACTTCGATTATTAAATCTTACTACCTTACTAATGTTATAAATGAGAAAGTTTAAATGTATGGATGTTTCTTAGAGTTTGTAGCCTAAACGTCTAAATGGATCTCGATAAAATTTGGAATAAATTCCACGCAGACGGAATCGCGAGCGAAAGCTAGTTAAATACGAAATTAAAAATATCTGATTTTAACGTATTATGTTATCATACTAATATTATAAATGCGAAAGTTTAGATGGATGGATGGATGGATGGATGTTTGTTAGAGTTTGTAGCCTAAATGGCTAAACGGATTTCGATGAAATTTGGCATAGACGTAGAGGATAGTCAGGAAGAACACATAGGCTACTTAGATTTCTTTTTAATTTCACGCGGACGGAGTCGCGGGCGAAAGCTAGTTCAATATAAAATGTCAACATGTCACATTTGTTATTCCTATGAACGCTCATAGTAACACAGAATTGCAAATTATCTGAAAAACAACGGAAGCTAGCGCATGGAATAGATTTGGTGGCACTAAATTAACCAAGACTTAATGCTCCGTATGTTTTATGTAGACCCCAGTTAATGAAGACATCAAGAAAGTAGATCATTAAGACATACCCGTATGCACATATTGTATAAAATACGGAAACACATTTCATGACTATTCTATGTTTTCTCTGTTCCGTGTTTGAGCAATTCCGTCTGAAATACGAGGTCATTGTTGGTGGCACCGACGGCGACGGTGTCAGTGTGAAGGGTGGGGCCAGGAGAGGGCGGCGCTGGCACAGCTCTCGGAGCGAGGAGTGCGCCCGACGTATTACTGTTGCACGCGCACGAGAGAGAAATAGGACGCCAGTGTAGAGTTCCTTTTAAGTAATTGTATTTTATCTATTCTTTTCCGCTTGAAAATTGAATAGGAAATTTTTTAGTCAAATTTTAATTCGAACACGCCGATAGTTCGTGTTACATTGAATAAAACCATTGCGGTAATTTGAGTTGATTAAGCCATTATGTAACATCAATTTGGGAACGTTTAAAGTTAATTAAACGTTATTTGGTTGTATGAATAAAGGATTTATTTGTCTTTTATTTTAGAAAATTACTTTTATGTGGAAACATGACTACAGACAAATGAACTCGGAAGATAGGGATACCTATGTAGGTATGAATACGTGGAATCTAGTTTATTAAATTCTTAATGAAGAAAATGCAGAAAGCAAAACTTTACGATGGTTACAGGATACGGCAAAAAACATTTTTACACCCATCACCCACTCACCACCAATACTATGCTATGCAGCAATTCAAATCAATCTCGAAATACACTTATATTTGACCATGTAGCTTTTACAATAGAAAATGTAAAAACCAATTAGTTAAGTAATAACAAAACGAACTCTTTAATATGTGTAGTATAGATTGTAACCTGCAGTTCATTTGGTTAAGTTTACGATATAATACGACTTCGTCCGCGCTCACCTTTGCGTGTTTTCTCATTTACGACACGAGCGACGGCGGAAGCGACGGAGGTGGCGGTGTTAACGTCTATTAAATTACTGGATCCCATTGCACGTATCTCGGCATTCAGAGCAAAACAAAAGACGAAGGAAACGCCTTTAAACTCACGCTCGTAACTTCGCACCACTGCCGATTTAATACCAGCTACGCTTGTCTACTCCAACTTTTGTATAATTATACCTAACGTTCCGTGACATTAAATTAACTTTTTAATTAGATTTTTTCTATAAAGTGTTGTTGAATTAAATTACCACAAACGTTAATGGCTGTACGCGCTCTTTAGCACTGACGACAAGTGTGTTTTTTGCAAAAGATTATGCAAAAGCTTTAACGTGATTGAAATATTTATGTGGGAAAATTAAATTACAAACGTTGAATTTACTTAGTAAAAAAATGTACTTTAAAATACGTATTTAGGTAATATTTTTAAAAGAAAAAAGTGCTCTAGTGGCGTATAATAATTTACATATTTATTGAATAACACAGAATGATCTTCATTTTAGTAACAAGATCAATATTGGTATTTAAAACACTTGATGGTAACAATAAATTGAAAAAAAAGTGTTAGAACGACAAAAATGAATTTGTAAAAACTTTATTTTTAAAATAAACTTGAAATAACAATTGTATTATGCAAGACAACATTCTAAAAATGGATTCAAGATAAAACACTTTGGGTGGACGAAATTTCAGTAAAAAGTAACGATATTATCTAATTTTTGACGCTGAACCCGAGGTAGTTGGGCTATGAACGGAGCGCAAAGTAACACAGGTGTGGAGCGAAAGGATCGGATCGACTTTCTTACATTCCCAACTTAAGGTACCATTCACAACTTTATCCGCAGTCGTTTCTATCGATTTTAGATTAAGGAACTTTGTAGGCCTAAAAATACTCCTTAGTAAATTTCTTTTTACAGTACATCAATTTCACCGAAACGATGTTAATTTGAGTTGTTGTTGGCTCCAATTTGTACGAATTACAAATGCAGTACGATTAATCACAGACGAAAAAATAACTTTTTATTATTAGTGTTGTAGATATATTATAACTACAATTACTGTTTGATTAATATTATTTAAATCTTGTTGGATACATTTATATGTTTTAGAATATCCATATTTTAAATTTTACAAAATTATAACACCTGGCTTTTTAAATTTTTACACGTCAATAAATAAATTTTAACAGCGCCTGTAAAAAAGTAAACCATAATTGTATTCGTAAATCTGAATGCGGACGTTGCCGAGAGAGTACGTGCTTATGATCGTCGTATTCGGATATAAAATTTATATTTTATCTGTGCCGTTTGGCTCCTGCACAACAACTGTTGAAACTCGGCTGTAAAACAGATTGCTCGACTCAAACATATATGCATATGATAAATGCATCCCGTATACAATCGTATACCTACGTAGAAATATTTTACTTAACGTTATAATTTCTTTTAACACAGGAATACTTTCAGCATTGACACATTCATTATCGCTTTTGGAAAGGTCTCTATTTTACTGCTAAATTGATGTGTCTTAAATGATTAACCACGCTTTAACTTAGTTTTTATTTATTGCGCGCGGCATTCTTTTATAATTCTACAGTATCATGTTTGTTTGGATACGTAGTACGAGTAGCTAGCCAATGATCCGCGTCCGAGAAGTATTGATTATTCAATTCAGAATTTAGAACCTATATGGTGTTAATTTTTAATCTATTTTGAATTCTTTGCTTATTAATATAAGTCTTTTTTTACAACATTCATCTTTGATATCGTAGTTCGTTTCTATGAATAATCGGCCGTATAGAATTTATTGCGGGAGCTTTTGAGTGAAGTAAAAAGATCGGAACAGGACGTTTATTAACAGCTATGTTTCTGAGATGCTCGTTTCCGGCTCTTTGTGATAACGGCGCGCCGCTTCTTTCTGTCTTTTGAATTGAAACGTACGTCGAGCTGCAATTGTTGAGAACATAAAGACTTCTTTTTAAAACTTGAAGCGTACAAATAAAGATTAGTGATGTGCTCTTTTGTAATGATGATAGAAACTGCAAAGAAGACGTAAGGTACATCTAGATAAAGTTATTGCGTTCTTCAGAATTGACTACTTTAAAACATTTAAGTATTTATCTGGAGTCCCTAAACTCAGAAATATTTTGTAAAATATTATGTTCATAGTTTCTTTAGTACAAATTGAGTGTAACAGTTGCGATATCAAAGGGAAATAATATAAGGTAATACTTACACCATATTAAGATGGAGAGATGGCGCATAAGTCCATATATTTGCTCAATAGCGATTATATAACTTTCTTGGGGGCGCGAAAATATGGAAGCGTGGGGGACTTCGTAGAGATTTGATTTAAGACTTACCGACGAACAATTGCTGCCGTATTTTAATAAAAGGGGAAAGATTTAATCCGTTCTGAACGTTTTTTCACACGTTAATATTTTTACATATATTTCTGTCTATTGTCAAGTTTATATTTTGTCATTACTTTTTTATTTATTATATCTATACTAATATTGCAAAGAGAAAAGATTGTATTTTAACATATATTGTAATAACCCAAAAACTGAGCCGATTTAAAAAACTGTTTCATCATTAGAAAAGTAAGTTATCTGCGAGTAATATAGGCTATTTCTTTTACATTTTTTTTTAATTTGACGGGGACGAAGTCGCCAGCAACAGCTAGTTATTTATAAACATAGTACAATATACTTAATTATAATAAAAATCTATAAACTAATTGCGTGATTGTTCCTGTGGGTTTTAGGGCTAACATTTAGATCTCTAATACATTTCTATTACTCAACATTCAACCGTACATTCGTTAGATAACTTGGTGTCAAGTGTCACTGGTTAACTCTTAAAACTGAAAATGAAAAACTTACTTGAGATAAAATTATAATGTCAAATTATCACTGTAACATTGTTCATGAAAACTGTATATCGAAACACATATATTTCTATAACTTCTGTATATAAATATAATAAAACATTAATATTACCACAATATTTTTATAAGGATAAAGTAAGTGCTTCTTTCTTAACTCGAATTTACAGTGAAAATTATTTAAAACAAAAATGGAAATATAAAAAACTACATTGCAACCAGTCCAGACTAAATAACCACGCAAAACGAACGCCTGATACTCAATACTATCAAACTTTATAGAGAAAATTGTCCGTTCCAGTAACATACATGTTGTTGAGGGGAGAAAGGGGGACAGTGGAACACGAGGCGACGCAGCTGGCAGTCGTCCGAGCGGACGTGGCTATACATAGCACGCCCTAACGAAATACAAAATACCATTATTCTTCTCTAAAGACAAGGAGGCGTTCAAGCAATGTTATTTACAACCAGATTTGTTCCTTACCCCGGCGTACAGTTAAACGTTATTGTTTCCTTTTTGGATGAAAACACGTAGAAGTAAACCTGTTTACAACATTTAATTGCCCATGTCTTTCATGGAACTACTTATTCAGTAAATTATCACAAACAAATCACCTTTTTTATGTAATTATAGTTAGATATTATTTTGGAAAGAGGTACTCCAAATTTCACTAATAATATAAATGTGAAATTTAAATGGGTCAATGGAGGGATGTTTGTTAGAGTTACTACTGAATGGATGTCGATGGAATTTGCCATAGGCGTAGAGGATAATCTGGAAGAACACATGAGGTTGTAACTTTTTTTTTTAATTCCACACGGACGGAGTCGCGGGAGAAAGCTAGTATAGATATAAATGGATAATCAGCCTATATACGTTCTGGCGTATGTATCAAAACATAATATTCCGATTACAAAAAAGATATGTAAGTCATCATCCAGTTGCCCTTATCCCTTAAGGAGGGTCGGCACAGTATGTGCTGCTCTTCCATACATCTTTATCAGCCGTCATATCTGAATCAATTATATGTAAGTAACTAATTTAAAATAGTCCGTCATGTTAATGTACAATTTACTTTACATTTATACAATTCTAAAACCTACTAATGTTAAGTAAATAATAGTAAACAAACAAAAACATTTGCATCATACATACATACATTCAGCTTTATACGAGTCGCGTAACACCGAGAGCTAAAAGAGCAGTCGCTCGAGGCACCGCGCCGGATGGCAAAGGCGCCAAATGCGAATAACAATTTCAAACGAAAAAGTCAGAGCCACCTTTTGACATGCAGACTTATCTTGCACTCTCGTGACTATTCACAAATGAAATAAATAATCACCTATACTGACGTTTTAAAAGTTAAAAAAATTAATGCAATTTTAATAACAAAAATAACCATCGCGTTTAGTTTACGGAGGCATGAATCGTAGTATAGTACAATTTAATAAAAAAGTATTTTTTAAAAAATTACTACAAACAAAAAAAAAATACGACATCCCACAATTTTTCCCGACAATCTATTTTTATCGCTTCTGTTTTACGTAGTAATAAGCTACGATAAAAATTATTGAACATTAAATAACTAAAATAGAACTATAAGTATTCCAAATGGAAACCAAGCCAATCTTGTTTTGTAGTTCTACAATTTTAAGTATAACAAAGGTAGTTAAACCACAATACCATGGCCTCAACATACAATAAAAAATCATCGACCTAAGAAATAAAGAGCACTTGAGTTAAAATAGGTTAAACAATCCACTCGTTCCAACGATAGGGGAAAGTTCTTTTAATACAAAAGCGATTCCTCTTATTGTTCAAAAACAAATAAGAATTAGGCCATAAAAACTTTTGCTCGCGTATTCTATTGATATCTAGTTTATAAACTTGTACGTTTCGAACCTAACTTAATTTGTGCTATAAGAACAAACAGCCATTTTCGATTTACAAGAACAACTAACTAAATATTTCTTAGTCTCACATAGAAACGAGAAAAAAAATGCATTTGAACTTTAACTGTTATAACCTCTGTGGCACAAATGGGCCAGCACATAAAGGCACGCGTAAAGTCGAATAATTCATCTAGTCTTCATTCGCTTTCCACACTTTTCTTATAAGGAAGTGAGTTTGACTTTTTTTGTGCAATTCCGTCGACTAAAGGTAGACCGCATCACTTTTGCATCCGCGTCCACTGTTGCAGCGGTCGCTTCGTTATTAATGTTGCAATTGTTTTAAAAATATTGTTCCTTATAAACTTTCAGCTTGCAGATCTTTATCCATTTTATGTATAAAAATGTAATACAAATTGATATACACTATATCCCAAGTTAATATGAATGTTCTGTAATAGGGATACATTCAAATGGATGGTAAGGGTTCGTTTGCCATTAGAAGGGACTTATTAATTCCCCTTTCGACAGGCCGACCGAGGAGGCCATAAATTCACCTTAACCAAAGGGATGACCAATTTCAGAACATTTACGAGCCACAAATTACACGACCGCTGAAATATACTGGACTACAGGCGCTGAATGAAGGCCAAGTTAAAGAAAAAGTTCAAATTTTAATTTTGTTCTTTAATATGACATATTAAAATTTTCTTGTATTTTTATACATATCTTGTAAAGATTATTATTTAAAAAAATAGAATATTCATAGTTTAAATTAATTTAATAATAAACCAATCATTTACTACACTTTTAATAGTAACAAACTATTTAATATTTTTATCTCCGCTTAACTTTTCCTGAAAATATTACAAGCACACAGATATTTTTAAAATAGAGTACTTATTTTGTTAGACGAAGTTTTGTGTGGTAACAAAAATATGAAGTACATATATTTATCTATTTTACTGCACGATATAAAAAGTAGGAAGAAACATTCAGTAGGTTTATGGTTTTAATGGTACTTTTATTTGTTCACGTCGATATATCAAATCCAGTTTGGTAACGTCGTGTGAGCTAACTGTTTTATCACTTTATTGCATGAGATCGCATAAACTTGCCAAGGCAACGGTAATAAAATGTTACTATAGTCATATTTTCGCCTAGAACCGCTCGTTGCTATGATTAAATGGTAGGAAAAATGTATTATGAAGATATTTTATTTTAAAAACCCTTTTTGTACCTTCGTATATCCTATCCTAAAGAATAAAAATATTATATTTCATACCTTTCATATCTCAAAATCAGACTGGTTCGTATACTAACTTGTCTGAGCATCTTTTTTATTCATATCTAAACAGGACTCTATTGCAAACTACCCACAGTCAGGTAGCTGAGCTGCAATTTTTAATTTATTGTAGACGTTGAAATGTTGCGATTGTCACTTGTCATTCAATATGAAATGCTTGGAAAGTTCGTTTATTTAAAAAAATAATGGTTAATAAATTGTTATATTATTTAAATAATAGTAGGTATGTATCAAATGCTATGTTTTTAATTAGAGAAATCTTTCAACATAAAAGTAAAAGTTTCGTACAGAGAATTGGAAAAACACTACACCTATAAATAAATACATTACGCCCTCACAGACCATTTCGGTTTTATATTTATCCTCACAGCACATAAAAGTTGTCTATAAAATATTTATTTTCCAAAAGATTACATTTTCAATTCACAGGAGGATTTTATATGTACTACTCCTAATTGATAACGTGCAGGTGGTACCGTGTTAGAACTTCTACTAGATAAAATTAAATATTCATGTTCTTTATTCGTACTTTATTTGAATTGTGCATCCCACTCTAGTTTGTATGAATTACGAATGTAGGTGAGAGAGGGAAAGACAGAGTCAATTTCCAAGTTGCAAATGAGTCTGCGAGCCGGACCCGCAATATCTCTGTCATGGCTAGCCGCACGTGAAAATTAGATTTCATTAGCTTTGCTGCATAAAACCGGCCCGTGTTCACCTACGCTTCATGTACTTTCGGATGTAATAATAGTGAATTCATTTTTGTATTTAATTAAAATACTAGTTATATATTGTATATTGTCAATTTAGTTAGAAAAGTGTCTAGTTTCTTTTGTAATAAAGCAAAAGTCCACGAGACGACTATATTTCTTTAACTTTAAATTCCAGTACCTAAACTTTTGTATTCTCGATATTTCAAGTCAGAATATTATTATATTAAAAATACTACAATTTATTAAGACTTGCTTAGACGTTATTTTCGGCTTCAAAAATACAGTAACGTGCTAAAAACGTATGTAAGGATCTTACCTTTAACGAAGACTCATCGTGACGCGTATCTCTCAAAAGGTCGTAGAGGATACAAAGTGGTACAACCATTATCCCCGGCTCCTTGCAAAGTGTGGCAGCAGTCGCAAACAAAAGTGTTCCCGCCAACGTGAACCACTGCATAAGTTCGTACGAATACGCACTCACGTCACTGTTACACTGACACTTTTTTAACTTCAGAGTACCCGAATCGACCTCGCACGTTTTTAGCACTGGTGTCCCAATTTTACTAGCTTTCAGAAGCTTCCGAAAATTCGTCGCTATTTGCTCGAAAAATCCATGGCAACTGAATCTTAAAATTTGTACATTAATTGACAGTTGTCGGTGTGTTATATCTTTTGTGACATGCCGGCATGGCCTCCTTTGGTGCTCGTTTCGGAGTCTCGAATGTTCACAATAAAGTAAAAAACTTAATAGGAAAAAGTTGCACGCCGCTAAATCCGCCCGCCCAACTACGCCAGCTACGGCTTCGGTGTGTATCGGATGAGCGGCGAAACTTAGGCCGGCCACTGCGCTACCTACTCGCGTGCAGTACGCGGGTAGCAGGCGGCGTGCCGTCGTCACCACTAGCGCTGTCGCCACCGAGTGGAACAATATATTGAGAAAGTGATAACTCCATGGCTTGAATCCACTCAAGGCATAATTCAGCCGGTAAGAGGCCACACACAAAGGGCGGTACGAGCCGTGTGAGCCTGGGTCTGTGAGCGGTGTTCCCCAGAAATCGTTTTCAAATAAAGCCTTTATTGGAGTATGCCCGATGACGTCCGGGTTGGAGAGGATCGCCCGTCTGTGAAATAAAATTGCAGCTTTAGATCCATTTTATTCGAGCAGAATATACAAATTCAATGTATCTTTCCGCAGAAAACATGGGTTTAACATGCATGTTACAGTAAATGAACGTTCTCGTTCGTATATTCTATTTCAAATATGGGACCTCTTTTTGTGTTAACGAATTATAAGTACAAGTACACATCTAAGTTTATTCAAGAACAAAGAATTGAAAAAAATAATGTATATTAAAACATAGTCACACAGTTATCCTATGTTTTTATTACATCGCCCACACGTTCTTTAGAAGTCTTGCTTGAAATTTATATTATCTATGTTCCAAGGCACAGACTAATTTATTAGAAACAATAAAAACTTTGGTAGTTAAACAAATCCACCGCCTATTATGATAATTTATACTAAATTAATGTTTACATTTAATACTCTTTATACAGGGAGAAACGTCTAGAAAATATTATTTCATACTGAAGTTAAGTGCTTACATATTCTCTCGACATATTGTAATTTCTTCATCGTAAGAAAATTAATATTGTAGAAGCGAGTTCCTTGGAAAATTCTAAGTGAAAGACGGTTACAAATAATGTCACAAGAATATATAGGAACAAGAAAGTGTATGCCGTCGCAAAAAAAAAGGAGAGAGTTATAAGACTATTATCATCGTGTCCAAATTCTATAATTCTAGAAATTCATATTGAAGAAAATGCCTCTTTATCACATTTTAAAAGTGATAGTAATCTTCTTGATTCCAGACTCCGTCCGCACGAAATTAAAAAAAAAACTTACTAATGCCTACGAGTTGTTCCAGACGATGTTCAATATCTGTGCCAAATTTCATCGAGATCCGTTTAACAGTTTGGGCTTCAAACTCCAACAAACATCCATCCAAACATTCTCATTTATAATATTAGTAAAGTAATAAGATTTACTACACAACAATGGTACAATTCCAAACGTAGTCACGTAATCACTAGGCTGTAGTAATTAAGCCATGTCTTTTCAGTAAAATATGATATAATATCGCATAGCAGTGACAAGCGGTATGAAAATCCGCTGCATTCTGTTGGAAAGTATTTAAGCAGTGAGTACGCCTGCGGCCTCACGTCCTCCTATATTTTCCCGTAGCGTTGATTAAAAAACTTTGCCTTCAATGTTTTTGTTTACGCCAACATTTTGTTATTTCAATTTTTAAGCAAATAAACACTTAACTGCAGGTTATTGTAATCATTAAATAATTATGTAACGTTTAAATTTAATCTATATTCTTTTAACACGGAAGATAAGATTCCAAAAAAACATAAGTATTTTATTCATGTAAGAATCCAATTGGAATTCAAAAGTGGAGATCTAAAGATATTTGACTATAAAGTCATAAATTACTTAAGAGATGGAAAATATCAAAAAGTCAGCCTCCGATATATTTAATCAAATGAAATGTTCCTTGTTAACGTTAATAATATAAAAAATAATCTCAATAAAAGAACTAAACCAAAAGTCAGGGTAAAACCTTAAACAATTTGAGAATTTTCCAGCAATTGCCTTAAGCTATCGTGAAGCCCGCGTTTAATGCCTACCTCATCTCTTTATCTATTGATCCCTCATACATTTTATCCCCTTCATCTTAGATTTGGAGTGGAGAGCCAGTGAAAAAGGCGATTGAATAATATATTTTTATGGAACCAAAACCGTGCTTACCATGCGAAGAAGGAAAAATCATCCGAACAATTCGGCCATTGTGTTGCAAATTGTAAGAGCTTTTTTCTTTACTTATAAACATAAAGTTCTCGCCGAATGAATTTCCATTTTAGAATATTTTTAGCTTCTTACGAATTTTAAAATATTTTCATTATAACGCAATAATGATTTCATGAAATAAAATTGACTAGCTTCCGCACTTGAAGCCGTCTGCTTGCAATTATAAAAGAAAACAAAAGCAAGTAGCTTATGTGTTATTATAGGTTATGCTCTACATCTATGCCAAACTTTATCAAGATCAGTTCAGTCGTTTAGGTGGCAAACTCTAACAGACATCCATCCATCTAAACAATCGCAATTATAATATTAGTCGGATTACTTTATCGCGTATCTGCCTCTTGTATGTTTAACTGTCAATCTCAGAACTATATAATTATTACGTTATCAGTATCTTAGTGTACATTTTAATATTAAACTAGCTGTTCCCGTGCGACTTCATCCGCATGAAATTATGAAAATGTAATTTTATTATTTACATACGTCAAATTCTTAATTGCTAATGTCAAAATACCAATTGCCTTACTATGGCAATCATGCTTCTTGATGTTGGCAGCTCGTATCGTATGGTCTCTTTCCCACATTAGGGTTTTTATCCTTAAAATAATAACCCCCTATGTTTAATGGCGTGTAAATATATAGCCTAAAGCGTGACGTAAGTGTTGGGCTTTTCATTACAAAAAGATTTATTCAAAAATATGCTATAATTGTTGACATCTTAGGCAACAAAGAAGTGTGTGTTTACGCTTTATTATAATAGTATAGATATACATTGGAATTTTATTCTATACTATTCATCTATATATACACTTGTAACATCTATATAATTACACTTTATGTGACTTTTGATTTAGTATAATTTCATGATGTCTACAGATTTAATATCGTTAAATATTTTTGAACATCAATAATTCGTTATTCAACATCACTAATGAAGACTCAGAACTCACTGATGAACAGAATTCAGCAGTAACAATAATATAAAGCTTTATAAAACGTTTTTCCTTAGCACTAAACTATTATCATTGTAAAGTAAAGTAGAAGTTAGATTGAGATAAAGTTGGCACTAGTATAACACTCTTCGCAATGAAAGTTGGGGCCAGCTGTGGCGTGGAGTCGTCACGTAAGCCCTCAATTACGAAACACTGAAGTGGTTTGCAGCGCTACGGAAAGTTCGTCCATTCTTTCATCATTACCGTCCGTAATATGTTTAACAATCGAAAAGAAATAGAGCTTTCTTTTTCTCCATTTGATACAATCTATCATCTAAAAGTCAAAGAGCATTTCAGTTAATAAAACTCATATTTGATGCCATTCTATTATGTATGTACATTTTGATCAGAGACATTTATAAATTGACAAAAAGAGAAGAAAGACACACGAAACAGCTAGTCATTTTCATTTGATTTTTACATTACTTTTAAATCTTTATAAGTGTATTTTGATCAATTTTAATCCTTAGTGATAGATCGTACATTTTTGTTATTAATTTCTTGCGTCTATTCAAAGCTTCGAGAACGTTCCTAATATTGGTTTAATACTTCACCATTGTAGTATAAAGTGCCTTTATCCATTTCACTACGTTCTCGTCTTAAGTGGCGTTTAGCTGTAAGTATAAGAAAGTAGTTGAAAGATTTTTACTGTAACATTCTCAAAGGTATAACAGGCTACACTATGTTATTTATAAAAAAAATACAAAGTGAATGAATTAAATTCAATCATTTTCGGTACAAAAATATCTATACTAATATTATAAGGAAGAAGCAATTAATAGTTTATTTATTTGCATTAAATAGTCTTCGGGAATTCTGAAGAAATTTAAAAAAATATTTCGCTGTTGGGAAGCTACACTTTCTCCAGGTAAATAGGTTATGTTTATTGCCAGATTTTTTTTAAATACTGCGCGGATGTAGTCGTTAGCAAAAACTAGTATCTTACAAACATAATAAGCTAATAGCTTAATATGTTACAATTTACCATATCTTAGAACATTAACGCTATGATTTCTAAAAAGGGACAATAATTAGTGTATTATCGATTCGTTCGAAATGTATCATTTGACCCACTTAACTATTTTTACTATATTAAAAAGCTACGATTGAAAATAAACAGTCGAAGTATTGAATAAATTGCACACTTTTGTCACAACCAATGCTACGCCGTTGCTACGATTTTGCTACGGATTCCGTTTGTAGAGGGAAACTTTCAATAACCACAGCATATCGTATTAAGTAAACTAATATTAAGCTCTTCACAACTCAAAACGGCTCGACTCAGTGGTTTTGGACTTAAAAGCCCATGTTGTATTTAAGTTAGATCGATAGTTGTACCGATCAAATTTCAAACAAGATATCGGATAATTTGGCCTAGATAAAGTGTAGTGGATAGTATAATATTGAGTAGAAATGAGGCAAGTATTTATATGAGTTTGAAAATTACTATAAAATACACACAACATCCTTGAAATTTAAAGTTTGGCATCTGAATCTGTTCAGCTGTTGGTCTACGCATATTTTCTAAGGAATTAAACATCAAGATACCAAAGACTGCAAGATTACGTCTTTATTAGTCAAGAATGCTTTATTGAGTGATGCTGAGAAGATTTTGTTTAAGTACTTAACCGTTAACCAAAGCAACTCTACCTAAAGTTAAATTGTTACTCTTACTCGTTAGTTAAGTAACTCTTGCACCCACAAGAAATGCGGAGAAGGAATAAGGAAGAAAATAGAAAGCTTCTTCGTTTTCAACTTCAAGAGATGTTACCAAGTTCTGTAGGCACCTTTTTTTATAATATAAGGTGGCAAACAAGCAAGCGGCCACGTGAATCCACCGAAATGGAAAGCGACCGCTGTCCATAATCTGCAATTGCAGATGCGTTACCTATCCTTCATTGACGGAGGAGAAGACGCACATAAAGATGATATTTCTCCTTCCTATGCGTCTCCTCCACTGTTAAATCCACTTTTTCTTCCATCCATTCCTCTTAAGAAAAGGGTGGAAAGGGAAAGGGACTAAAATTAGGCCTCCGGCACCATACTCATCAGACGAAATGAAGAATTGCTTCCACTTCACGTCTGTTTTCTATGTGGTCGTGGTACTCCACGACGATGTTAAAGCGGGCTCTACCACTGTTACTTAACTATGTTCTGTATATGTAGTTTTAAACAGCATAAACTATTTTTTTATTACCTGTCATCGTAAACAAATCCAGCGTCAAGCGTGTTGTAGTACAAGAGGAAGGCCAACAGTGCGCTGGCCGCCGTCACCCACTGCTCCATTGTGTTGGCGCCGGTGCGGGCATCAGCGTTGCTTTACTCCCACCTCTGCAATAACATCAACATTGTAACACCATAACTATAATTGCTAAGTTTTAATGCAATATTCCAATAAAACATACGTCAAAGCTTCTCATAAAGTCGCATGTTATAGAGAAGATATGTGCTTATGGTTTTTTTTTTTCATTTGTTTGATTTTAACAAAATACGTTTTCGTACATTCATGTTTGGATACTTGGTGATATTAAACTTATATTGGTACTACTTTTGAAAGTAGATAGAAGCTTGTAGAAAAATTTAAATATTATTGTAATGCGTAAATCCGAGATATAATCCGATATATACTTATTTATGTTTTAGGTAAATTAAGTATATCGCATTAGCTTCACTACCGGTCAATAGATACAAACGTACCGGCTGTGTACCTTCCGGCTACAGCTTACAGTTGTACCGGAAGAAACTCGGGGAGGCCGGCCAATAGCCAGTGAAAACCTGTTTTATTTCAAACTGTTTTAAAAGTTAAAGTGAGCTTATGATAATAAATGTATATTTTCTATTACTTATTTATCGTATCATTATAAAGCGATCTGTATTTTTAGTGCAGTGTAGCTAAACGTTACAGAACGTTAAAGAAAAATTAAACCAATGCTTATCAGAATAAAGGTGCAATTGGTTTGGATGCTACATAAAAATGATTCGTCGTTTCTTGAATACTTTAATATCTCAAATAGCTAGCAGTTCTAGAGTAGTCTTCAATTGCTCTTCAAAATATATCTCTAGTGGATATTTTAAAATTAGGCGATTAAATGGTTACTGCATTATAAAGTAGATAAAAGATGTCTATCTTTACTTAACTTTACTAGAAACATCTTATAGCTTCAAATTAATCAGAACGGTTTCATGAAACTTCTATTCGTCCAATAAATTGTGATTACTTTAATTTCTAACAATTTAGAACCCGAATTAATT
Organism: Papilio polytes; assembly: GCF_000836215.1. Lineage (NCBI taxonomy): Eukaryota > Metazoa > Arthropoda > Insecta > Lepidoptera > Papilionidae > Papilio > Papilio polytes. The sequence goes on from NW_013527026.1 coordinate 4,173,691, forward strand.
ACTCTAAAACAACCGCAATTAATAGAAGAGCCAATACATAGGTAAACAGGTGTACAAACTGATATATATTCTAATTAGAGCGGTCTATCATTATGCAAATTCAAACGGTTAATAACTATAATGAAAGAGGACAAAATGTAATATATGCCTAATAGTAAACTTACATTTACACAAGTTTGAAAGTAATTAAAACAAGTAGTACAATGTTTTATAAAACAAATACAAAACTACTAATTAAAATTTAATTGTATATGAATACTAGCTGTTCCCATGCGGCTTCATCCGCATCGAATTATAAAATATTTTATTGTTTACATTTCTCAAATTGTCAATTGCAATTTAAATACCCGTAAGTTTATTAGCGTGAAAATATATAGCCTAAAGCGTTTCGTAAGTACAGGGCTTTTTTATTATAGAAACAATTATTAAAAAAATATGCCATGATTACTGACATCCTACGCCACAAAGTAGTGTGTGTACGCTTTATTATATTAGTAGTAGTATAGATTAACAAAGCGACTTAAACTATAAGACTGAATTTTAAAAATACTTCTTTGGTGAATGAAAAATAATCAAAGTAAAGGTATACATTCCTTTCATACGTTGCGGCGGAATGAGCCAATCGTTCAGAACAAATAAAACGGAGCTCGTGAAGCGAAAATAGACAAAGAATCAGATACAGGTAAATAATCGTGCATGCTATGAGAGGGAAGCATTTCCACTATTATCTCCAAGCTTGACTTCGTAAACAGTATTCGAACAATAACAGCTATGTTTTCCTTTCTGTGAGCGTATCTAATTATTTTCTTATTGGAATACTACCAGAATTAAAAAAAAGAATGATCTTTTTTTTTAATTGTAAAAGCATGAGCAAATTGAAAGCATGAGCTTTCACGTGTTATGTAATTTTTACAAAGAAAAAATCATCTTAAATTTGAAACTCATATACATCTTACGTAAATTATTAAAAAATAATATTTTCCTATAAAATGTTGCGTGTTCAGTATATTAGACTAAGTTTAATTACAATATTACGTAAACCAAAATTATGTAATTTACAAAAGGAATGAAACCATAATCTATGACATAAAAATTACAAGTACTTTTTCAAATATCACGAATTTTTCACAGAAGATTAACACGCATTTCTGAGGTAATTGCCATTACTGAGGCTATAAATTTCTTTTCGTGGCTCGTTACATTCGCGAGAGCGCAGAATTTATTGAAAATTAGCTCAAGAACCTCTATCGGTGAAGTATAAATGGAAGAAGACAATAACGGAAAGAGTACTCTTTCATATATTTCTGGGATTCAAAGTTAAAAAGATGTCTTAAATACAGTAAATGTAATTAATTTTAAGTAAAAAAATGTTTCTTATTATTTATTCGACTGTCCGTTTGTAACTGAAAGATAAAAATGATACCCACCAAGATGTGGAGGTTAACGCCAATTTTTACGGGTTATAAAACTTTTTTATAGCAGTACTTTTCATTCAGTTGGAATTACTTGCAAATAGTCGTATATTCCTATTTTTTTGCGGGTGTTCTGAAAGCGATACATTGACTCCGCGTTAGAATTTCCTCCAGATCTAATCACATTTTATATCAGGTTAAAGTTTCACGATGAACGGTTCATGTCGATCTCAATTTCAACTTCATTGAACTATAGTTATATTATACTAGCTTTTACCCGCGACTCCGTCCACGTGGAATATAAAAAAGTTAGTATCCTATGTGTTCTTCCAGACTATCCTCTACATCTATGCCAAATTACATCGAGATCCGTTCAAACGTTTAGTATTGTTCATCTAAATTTTGATTTTATGATATTGATAAGATATAAGATTTTAGATATTTTTTGAACCAAACATATAATCTCAAAATTCTTCTTTTCAACGTTATATTCTTTGTTTACAGCGAATTCAGTGAATCGAGTTAGACATTTAGGTATTTTTTTTTGTTTTGCCTGAATTTTAATAAAAGACCATTGTTGAAACACATGTACAAAAAGTTATTATTACTCTTCTTCATAAAAGAGGTAACAAACCTAGTTTTCGGTAAAAAATCATTTCAACAATAACGCTTGTTACAAACGTACAAATTAGCAGCAAAAAGGTTTTTCCTGTCGCTTTTATTATGGAATTATTTAGCAAATAACTTGTTCGTAACATTTATGGTTTCTTGGAATCCTGTACTAATGTATTCAATTCTAAAGACCTAGCAAGTTTAAGTATTTACTTGAGTGCAACCGCAAGTCGGACAAGAATGTAATAAATCCTGTCCGTCGTAGATTTCGCTCCGTGTTCAATGTTGTGATACATTACTCTAGTCTAGATAGAGTGAAGATTGCTTCGATCTATGGAATTGGAATTTATATTATTTTATTACTAAAATAAACACTTTTTACAAATAGTTTTAAATTTTTGATTTAATATAATTATTCTGTAGTTTAAAAATGTTTTAGAATCGTCGTATAAAAATATTGATTTTCTAATAAGAAAATGAAAAGGATTTGCCTTGTCTGTGATTTTATATGATTTGTTATTAATATAAATTTATTCCCGCTAATATAAACATGAAAATAAAAATAAGGCGTTAGAATTATATAAAAAAAATTATATTTAATAACTACATCGGTTTTGTAAACTGTACGATTTTTTTTAATCCCTAGACTCGCGATAAGACTTGCGTATCGAGCATAAAACTTGATTGTAATAAAAATATAGGCAATATCGTGATTAGTATGCTATCTACCCACACGCGCCACGTGCCGATCGTTAAATAAAATGTTCAATATCATGTGAGCCGTAAAAAGTCTATGAGATGGTAGATAGGGTGTCAACTGTGCTCGAAAATTTCCCGAGGGTGCAAATACGGAAAATAAGTAATTTATAACTCTTCGATAATATTACTTTAGTATAACAAATGCTCTTACAATTTACCAACGTATTGATTCTGTGTACAATATATAAATAGCTAAATCTAAAATATTAAAAAAAATGTTTAATTAATGCCTAATTAAATTAGGGCTGTCAAAGCTGTGTCATTGTCTTTATATTAAAATAAGTTATATGCATGAAGCATCAATAACCTACAAATTAAAAAAATTTTGCTACTACGTTAACAATTTATACTTCTTACGAGCTTTGAAAAAATCAGACGTTAAATAGTTATTGTTTTATTTGTAATGCTTAAACTATAATGCGATCTTCTTTATTATTTGTCATATAAATTAGATGGCAATTTATAAAATAATAAATATAATAAATTGCGAATGTTTTTCGAGAAAGCTTTCAACAAAAAGCACGCAAATAACGGTAGCCTTGAAAATAAAGGCTAAATAATTAAATCTTGTTGCCATGTTCATTCTTAAGTTTTTACGAAACACGACATTTTAAAGTAAACGATAAGATCTTTTAATTTAACAAACATATACTTTTAATTTTTTTTTAATCCGTACAACGGTTTTATATTTATTTTGAAATGTCAAAAATTATCTCAAAATGGTAGTTCAGATAGTTTAAAAATTACAGTAAACGATTTCTCCTCAGGGACTTCTAAGGAAAAGTGAAAGCAGAAAATTTTATTTCAGGATTTGAAAATAAGTAACTTCCACTTCCTCAATAAACAACAAAATTAAAACTCTTTTGTACATATGTTTTAGAAGATGCATTAAATATTACCTACCTCGAGCTTTATACTCCGTACATCCGCCACTTTCGTTTAATTTCTTTTTCGTTTTACACATAACGAACATTTGATGACAATCACACGAATGCCATCAATTAAAACTCTTTAAATGTTATAATTAAATCCATTTTTAATAGTAAATTAAAGTTCGAAGTCACAATTTTTAATGCAAAACGCGTTCATTGATGACAATATTTTTATCAGTTTCGAGTTCACCACAAAGGACAGCATGACCGTGGTGAGGCAGCAGGGAACATACTCGGCTAGTGTTTAGCCCTGCTGCTCACCAACTGACGTTAGTGTTCACGACACATCTGCATTTAAGAAGCCGCTATCGTTATGCGACTAATCGATTGGTCAGAGAGAGAAGCAGTGTCACCCGTCTTGCTCCAGGCCATCTCCCTCTCGGCTCGCGCAGGCGCACAGTTGGTTCTCTTTTAAAAGTGGCGGAAAGTAAATAAACTCATACGAAATGTTTGTCGACGGAAACGTAAGGCGGAATGGAAATCGGCTGATAAGCTTTTAAATACGGATCCTAATTAAATATACGAATGAGAAGTTTGTTTGTTCATGTTTGTGTTATTTTTTTTTATTCAAAATTGAATACAATAGAGTCGTTCGTCTTAGAGTTGTAGTTCTAAGAACGTTGTAACGTCACTTGTTGCGCGGTGACTTTGTTCCGGCGATAAGAAGCTACGTTTGCCTTTGCATGCCAGCCTAACACTAGAATAGACACGTAAGAAAATGCAACCATAGTTATTTTAAATTTAAATGTGTCTTATTTTAACTTTAACTAGTTTGAAATGTAATTTTTGTAGGTAAAACTTGATTAAAGACTTTTTACGCATTGTTTTTGCAATTTTATACTTAAATGTACATTTAATCTGGATTAAATACTTTCACAAAACCCTCATTTCGTTTATTTCTTTTTTATTTACATTCCTTTAAAGCCTCGTTTGCTATTGAATTAGTCCTACTAGGTAAACAATGCCTAATCAAGGATTAACGAGTAATGGAACATGATCTTGTTTTTTCCACAGAATAGTTGCTTTAAATCATCTGAAATAATATTTTAGACAAAACTAATAGTTAAAGTTATACAATTACCATTGGCTTTTGAAATAGAATACACCAGATGGCTCGCTAACCAGACACTCTATGAAAGCCAGTAATGGAGCGCGAGGTTTCGTATAATTGTGGGCGTTGGGCTGGCAAACGAGCCAACACAGATTATCTTTTGTAACAAAAACATAGTTAAGAAAAGCCAAATCTTACTTATACATAAGGTAATTTAGTATGTAATTCTTTCTAATAAGAATATGCAAAGACTGAAGAAAATTAAGGAACTAGAACTGTATCCCAGACATATTTTTGTAGGGAGAAAAATAAAAGAACGATTAAGAAATCATTGAACTTTTAGTGAAGGAAGCAGATTGTAGGCGTCCTTTACTTTAAGTTTATTTTCTATTATAACTGATATTTTTATTTGTTAATAATTTAATGGTAAGAATTTGAATAAAAATTAGTTTTATAATAATTCATTTAAAATAAAAGAATAAGCTGTATAAATTACCATTTTTAATTTTCATGCAACTTTAGCGAATTTTAAAAATGTTTCACTAAAATCCTAAGGCCTTATAATTCCTTTTACAACATAAATAATTTTATCTAGAGTTCTAAAATTTTATTACCTATAAAATCCAGTATCAGTAATAAATTTTGCTACCGTTTAACGTGAATTTATTTAAATTACTTACAATAAAACTCAAAAGTCGAGTCGAACCATCGTAGTGGGTATTTGAAAATTAAATCCAGTTATAAAATCAGACGTGTGTACACTCGTGAAATTAATAAAATTCACACATTCGCTTCGTTGGTACAGTCGCGCGTAACTATGATTAAATTAACACAGGAGAGCACCTCGTAACGCTTTTTCGTTTGTCTCCTCAGAGGGGCCGGTACTTCGACTGGCGAACTCTGGCGAGCTCTTAACATTTAGCCGGGAGCTGTATCAAACGACGCGGAAATACCCACTTACTCCCTGATTGCCACACTACGGGGGTTAATGCCATTGCTGATTCGGTAGACCGAATACATTTCATTTTCAACGTTAACGCTTTTTATATTTCATATTTTTCTCTTATTATAAATCACATTTTCAACTTGTAGTACCTACTACAAGTTATAGTAATGTTTTCAAAGCAAAGGAAACAGGAGCTTTAAAGCTTTATGCTGTTTCATTATTTCTATTGTCTAATTTAATACAGATTCATAGATGTCAAATTTCATAAACATATAGACATTTTCCTCATTACTTGTATTATCACTGTTTTAAATTGCAGCTTAATGTTATCTACTACATTTAATGAATAAACAAGTAAAAAAAAGTAACAATATTATTTAAAACTTTAATTAATATTTCCATAGTATGTACACTCGCGGAAATCCGCAGTGTTCTACTTCGGGAAAAATTGCCTTGGTCATTGCAACGAGACAAACTTCGCCTCTTGCTACAAATAACTAATTAGATAGTAGTGAGTGGAGCAAACAAAGTATCACTTTTTTTCGTATAGACATTTATAAGCTGCGTTGTATTTATTATTAAAAGTATATATATTTAGACTTAGAGACTTAAAAGTGGAACACCGCCAGTTTCCCCAACTGTACACGGCTTACCTCAACTAACTTATGTTTCTTGAATTAAACTTCTATCAGTCGTGTACACAATCACAAATTCTGTTGATCTCTTGTTAAAAGCAAGTAAATAGTAAACAATAAAGGCATTCAAACACGACAGGCTATCCGCAAATGATTGTTTACATTGCGACGTAAACTAAACACTACTTAAGCTGACAGCTCATTGTCAAGCAGATGCTTTAAACTTGATTAATTGACGACTTGGGTACGTCTGATTAATACACAAACATCGATCAATTCTAATCCCTTATCATAGTAATTGTGTGATATCTATACGTTTATATTTAACATTAGCTGTTGCTCGCAACTTCACTCGCGTAAAAATAAAAAAAAATAGGCTACGTTATTCACTGATAACATAGCTTTCTAATGGTGAAAGAATTTTTGAAATCGGCCAAGTACTTTTTGAGTTATTTTTATACATAAAAAATATAAAAGTACAAATATTCCTCTTTATAATATTAGCATAGATGTGTGTAATGAAGAATGAAATATTAATCACAATAAGAAATATTTACTTACCATCTTCCGCCTGCGATTCCATACAGTTAAGACAATTATTCAAGTTTTAACTTCCCCGAAATTAACTGGACTGTCGACATCTGCTTGTATAAGATATTTTAATAGAAAGTACATTTTGAAGGGTAACTGTTTTATTATTTTCTTGTTGCTTATATTATAGAGAGTAGTTCCACCTACCGTGTTTTGGGAGCTTATTTAATAAAATATGACAATATAACATGGTCTTAAAATAAATAAACAACGTAAATTTTAATAAGATAAATGTTCGTGTGACAACAGAACAAATCACGCTAATTTAAAAAAATAACTTACAGTGACTGTATTTTTTTAATTCAATAACCAAAATTAATGAAATTACTATACCATGAGCACGACAGAACAGTACAAGAGGCAGGGAGTGGGGGACGATGGCACTAATGAAATGTAGCCAGGGAGCTTCACTGGATAAATGTAGCGAAACAAACGCACACTCCTACAGTTCCCGAACAAAACAACGATAAAGAAACAAAGATTCAGATGTTACTTGACAGATAAAATATTTAATAACAATTTACCTTTTCTTGTTTATTGTAATGGAATGAGATTGGTCTATTGTAAATGAACGATCTTGTTAAAGTAAATGTCAAAGATAAATTAAAAATCATATTATTTTTAGTACAATCTGTAACAAGACTTAATAGTTGTTTACAATGTATTACACTTTTATATCTAGTGACATTCTTTTCTGGGATCATAAATTAATATCATAAATTACTTAAGAACTTCGTAACTTTACTTTAGAGAAGTCACAACATTTATGTATGGAATCGTTCGTATAAACATTTTAGTAATCGTAAAATATCATTAATTAGTTTTAGTATACTTTTAGTAAAAAATACGTAGTGAGAAGTATTTTTAATTAATATTTTTCATGGCACATCTTGTAAATATTCAGATCTACGCACAAGTGGTGTAACATTTTATAAAGTACTTCGCTTGATGACTAGAACGTATTTTGCCAAAGAGGAATCGTGCACACTTGGTGCTACATCCAAAGTTTTCATTGTAACATCTAAACTTATGCAATATGGCGTCTGCTTCTTTAATACTTTCCACAACGCTCGATTACGTTTAACGGCACAATTCAGATGAATTTTCTTATTTACTGTAAGCCGGCAGAAAATCGGGCTGAGCTAAATTCCTAGTTGGAGCGATTTCACACTAGACATGTTTTCTAGAACGAGTTTATTGTCAGCGTGTACATATTTCATTCTGTTTTATAACTTTCTTTGTAAAATAAATCTTGGTTTCGAGCATTACATTTTTGTCGTTATGTCGGTAGAGTTAGTTATAAAATATTGTGCAAGTGTTTATAGCAGTACACATACAAATAAATAAATGTCTGCACATTTGTCCTGTATATGTAGTGTACAGTTGGCTAGATTTTGATGAGTTGTAAATCCTATAAGTTGTTCAAATATATATTTTTTTTGTTGTAAACTATAGAAAAATTAAAACACCGTTTTTTCTTCTTCAAATTACTTTGTGGATAAGGTATTGTGAAAGTGTCGCGTACTGTATGACAGACTGTAATAAATTATCAGCTTTGATTCAATTAATAGGCGCGACCAAAAGCTTTTTCAAGGTTCATAGTGGACATATATTTTTATAAAGAATTGGACATATAATGGAATATAAAAACAAGGAAATACAGATAGAAGTATATTTACGAATGCTTAAATAATGACATAACTCAATCTTAGTCGAATTTTAAAACACATCACCGTGGGTTTCCACCGCCCGTAACATTGGTACAAAAACTTATTGTCGGCTCACAAATTCTTTATTAAAAATGATTAGCTTTAAACTCTATAAAATCCATGATTAGTCTAAGTAATATTAATGTCAAAACACCGAAATAGCAAAAATATTTCGTCATAGATATTCATGTCCATTGAAACGGTTAGTCTTTCGACCCTCCGTAGCTAACAAAAGAAATGTACAACGAACGAAAATTGTGTGAAGTACAAAGGAATGTTGACACGAAATTGGCTTTTGTGTGGTGACCGCGTTAGTTGGAAGCATTTAGGTACGGCTCGTTACTGATGGCGTCAGTACCGACGCTCCCACGTGCCCACCTCGATATTATATCAATAACCCATCGACAAAAAGCCTCTTCGCTGTCACGGCGTAATTTAATTTCAGCCTGAACTAGGAGTGGTCATTATGTAGGGAACGTATTACACATACGTTGCCTATTGCTATCCATATCAATTTATTAATAAATCATTTTAACTATAACGATAAAAAAAATATTATTTAAATATTCACCTAAGCTGTACTCACAATCTTTTAAATCAACACTAGGTAGAGATAAAAATAAGAACTTTTTCTATTTCTTACCAGAATTGTAGAACCTAAGGTCTTTTAACTTAGGTTAAAAATGTTTAGTATAAATTTTATTATATGTATAAAATACTGTTATGTAATAATTCCTACGAAAACATATAAATAAAGGTACATTAAAACTGCAATCCTGATTGGTTTCATTCACCATGGAGCACGTGGTGAATAAGTCGTTAAATTGCAATTTACAGATTCCATTGGTATCGGCACCATGCAACTATTTTGGATAAGCGACTGCGCAATAAGATACGAAAGATTTTACTGATGCAAATCGGTTGTATTTAGAGCATGCGCACACCTGAAACTATCGCACAACTATTTAGTCCCACCTTGATTCCTATAAGCCTATGGAGGTGCACATACTACTCGATTTTAAAATAAATAGACAGTTGAAGTGGCTGCAAAACAATCGACAAACGCACAACAGTTGTGTGTTAGTTTAGCCAAAGATGTTGGTCCGCTCTTAATTTGTTTTATTTAATTTCTGAGAATTAAATGAGTAAATATATTGATTTGTTTTAAATTGTGTTATAGAATATTACAATGTAATAAAATATATCGACTTTGCGGATACCAATATTTTAATTATCTATCAACATGATTAATTAAAATGGTGAAATGGTTTATAAACACATTTATTTACATGTTTGTTTGCTTTGTTGAGGCTTTACATTGAAACCTTTAACATTTGATATTTCAATTTTTCAGTAACTAATGAGACAAAAATATTAAAATATCTTTTATACGTTACACGAAATAGAAGCACGATGTTCGGGAGGTAAATAGGGCAAGCCACTTAGACATTATTGTCCGTGATACACTACACCCTAAAAGTAATTATTATTAATGATAGCCGACTTACATGAACACCACTTTGTAACCATACACTATTCTATGAAACTTTCCAGAAATTGCCTTAAAAGCTATACCTTATCATTAGAATTGACGTTATAAAAGTTTGAGCATCAATAAAGAAATAAAGTCAAATACTGGCTGGTATTTTCTACCGATGAAGTCAAAAAGTTCGATTAAAAAAAATTGTAACCTAAACAACTTGCACTTGGAGAGCAATAAAATTTTATACTTTTAAAAAAATGAGCAATGGTGAGAATTCAAGCATTGGGCCGGTTGCCAACTCAATTCGCATTGCAGAAAGATGAGGTATCCATAAAACATCTTAACCAATAAAAGTTATATTACTGAAGTACGATAGATACGACGTGTTAACATACCAACCATAGACATTGTAGTAAACAACATGTTTTTTTTATTTAATTCAACAAATAAAAATTAAACATGGTCTTGAAGCGACCATAGAGTACACATATTTAACTCGCACTCTAATTACTCCATAAATAACAAAATAATACATGAAAAATCTGCATGAAATCTTAGTTTGAACTGTTAAAACATTTAATACCAATTACAAATTTACCTGGAAATAAATTCAAATTCATTAAAGTATTCTCAAGTTAATTCAATAAAAACCTCTAATGTTCCACATTTATTGCAGACACGATACCTTTAACGAGGTGTAGTGGTTACATTTAATTCCATGTGCAAAGAAATGTTGGCGAGCGAATACATTCTTCTCTCTTAAAAATACTGCCAAGAATCCACAGAAACAGTATGTTCGAAGAAATACATACAATTGTCGATCTACATTGAATAACTTCAAGTTTAGAAAATAAACTAAAATCAAATGCATTTTAGTTGAAATATTTAGTATCAAAATTATTACTTTAAGGTAGATAGCTATTAAAAAATATGCATCGAATGTGTGAATTCAGTAATAGTTTCAAAAATATTTTAAGAATGAAAGTAAGAGTTTCAGCAAATATTGCTACAAGTTGCTTTACCTAATTTTCATTACAAAACATAACATACTATATATACATACATATAAATAAGCACATAGAACTAAAATAAACTGCTTGATATGTTTGTATTATGAGAATGATATTGTAGGAGTGCCCAGGTTGTTAATTTAAACGAGTATTATTTGCTAAGCTTTTAGTATAGCCACAAATATAATTGTAAGTAACGACGTACCAGGAGACACATTATCCGGTATACTTATTTATAACAGAAATTAAAAACGAGGGCTCATTTCTGTTTTATCCATTTGCTTAATGGACTTATATGGCACGAGGGACTTTGTACACCAACTTTCATCATACTAAAAGCAACGTATGCGAAACAGCACTAGATTAATAAATTCCCTTTTTGTAATAATCTCTGCATAATAGTATTATATTAACGAAATATATTTGGTGACAGCGTGCATAACATTTCTTAATTAAAATTGTGCTCTTCATGAAATATTTTCAGCAATGAAATTGGCTCGGCTTAAAGTACTTACGTTATTATTATCGGACCGTCGTAAATAAGTGTACTAATATTAAATATTTACAATAATGATTAAAAACTTCACAAATCATGTACAATAATAAAAAATAAATAGATACATGTAATAAATTGGTCATAAGATCGTGTCAAAAAAAAAGAAAACCCTTATTTCACTTGGAAAAAGATCACAATTAATTTTTTATATTCTTCATGTTACACAAAAACGTTTTAAATTTCAGGCCAAATATAACCGCAAATATTAGAAGCGTGCATCTATTCTTAGAAGCACGTTATTAAAAGTTTATTCAATAACGTTATAACCAGTGATATTAACAATGTCGTAACCTTGTTTGTTATAAACTTGTTTTGTATTAAAAGTCTGATATCGGAATCTTGATATACGATATTTTACTTTCTCATAGAACTAGATTATTTTGTTTTAGTATGCTATGGGTACAACCATATTCTCTTCAGAAATACAAAGATTTTTTTGCATTGATTGATTCGGTAATAAAACCTAAAGTACAGTAAAACAAACTTAAGTATAGTAAATAAAATAACTGTTAAAAATTAATGAAATCTACGTTCTTAATTTTAGTATAATTTGAAAAGCAACTTTTGAATAAATTTGTTTAGTTAAAATTGCTTAAAACTTCAAGCCACTGTTGGAGCTCTAAATTGTTAATTTGACCTCGGAGATTTAATTATGCACATCACCTGGGGAGGCTGCTGGTGTGAAGGTGTCACAGGTAACCTTGTTTATGACGTAGTAAGTAGCGACCAACCCTCGCTGCTCTGGTAAAAGTATTAACCTTTTTCCTTCACAAGAAAATTTTAGTAGAGTCAAAATATTTTACCGAGATCAGGATAAGCAAACTGTATTATATACTTTTATTGTTATACATTTTATGAAAACATGACTGCAATTTGAGACTTGAATGTGTTCATTTATTGAATAATGTTTGTGTCATCATTGATAATAATCAAAATAAACAAAACAAATATTTTTAACTACAGTTCAAATGGCTATTTATGATAAAAAAAAAACTATAAAAATACTGGCAACAAATAATAATGTGTAAAAAAACTGATGTCACCAGGTTACGATGACAAGACAAACGAAAAGCCTTTATTTGTCACTAATTAGAGGGAGTGAAACAGGAATAAGGCGCGGTCCGCAAACGTAAACCAATTAAGAGCAATTACAATTATATTAAGTTACATTTCAATTTGGAATATTGTATATTTTAATTATTTAAATTAAATTGCTTTTATATTTATGTAGACACGAGTGTTTGCGTGTATCGTTCTGGCATAGACTTAACGTTATAACCAATGTGTTGGCGAATGCCAAACTGCGTGTAATTTAAAATTTGTAAGCAGCATTTATTCAGTATCACGCTATATGTCATAAAACTCGGCTACGGAAGAGAAATATGAGTATCGATTCGCAGTGTAAACATTAAACTTTATTGACAGTAAAAGAAGTTGAATTTTTTGTAAAGCCTTTGAATTTTTTAAAGTTACATCACTTTAAAATAGATAAAGGAAATTTAAAAATATACAAGACTTATTAAATTAAAGTGTCTCATTAGTAAGGATAATATATGAAACAAATTATTTTATTCTTTGATAGTTTTAAAGAGCGATAAAAATTGATTAAGACTGTAACTTCGATCTTTTAGTTCGACCCTAATTTATTTAGAATTAACTAAAATAATAATAAGAAATACGTGGCATATAATTTAATATTGGATGAGAAAAAAAACAAGCACAGTGGCGCTATACGGTTTAAGGATAAAACTAAAGGTATTACTTAGAGATCGTAGTTTTTATAGTCACCGCCAGGAGGTGCTGTAACTTTGCTACTCGGAACTTCCTTGTTTATTCGTTCCATGGAAATTGAGACGATTATAATTAGGATCTGTTTAAATAGGTCCTTATCCTTATTTAATTTCAATTATTAAAGACGCTTTAATTAAATTTGTTTGTGGATCAACGGCGGATGATTACCATCGGAACTTATCAGATTAAATTTGATATTATCTATACTATTATAATAAAGTGTAAACACACACTTCTTTGTTGCCTAAGATCTCAACAATTACAGCAGTTTACATTAAATTCTACATTACATTTCCTCTAATAAAAAACATGCTAAACCATTTGTGGATCCCAATGTAATATTGAATTTTTTTACCCAGTTTTTGTCTCTTTAAGTTTAGTAACAGCTATTATGTTTAATTTTCAATGTAACTTTGTAATTGTTTTTTCTACATTCTCAATGACAACTTGGCAATCCATCAATGTCGTCTCTTGGGTGTCGTTAGATAGGAGTTTGGGAATTTTAAGATGCTACGTCAATTATCCAAATCAGTTTGTCGCTACAGAATAAGAAGATTATTTAGGTAAACAGATTAAAAGAAAAATCATTAAAATTTTATGAAATGTAAGCTTTAGTAAAGAAATCTTAAGTTCAGTCGAAAGAATTTTTATAGGTGAAACTCCTTCAGGCAACTTTGGTTAAAATATAGTAAAGAAGTGACTACTTTTGTTTTATTGTTTCTTTCTAAATTCAACCTTTCTACCTTTTATATCACTTTAATAAATATTTTTAGGACTTTAGTTTTACAACTTTAGTAAAATTAAACATTGTATACTAATTTATTTACATTGTTTTCAAAGGACAAGTTGGTTCGCTTTGTTAACACAGTGTCCTTTTTATTTTTACTCTGCCGTTAACAAGCCCGCATTGTTCCTCCGCAGTTACACGCCGCAACCCTTTTGTTTCAGCTCTTACTTACTTTTTAAGTTAATATACTGCATTAGAGATAAGATAGAATTTAGTTTACAAACTTCATTTTATTTCTCAAAGGCCAAGGACAAAGAAATGATCTGTGATTGTTATGCTGTGGTATATATACTGTCGTTGTATATTTGTTTTATTGTCTACGACAATCACAAAGATTATAAGCTAAGACAATTAAGTTGTTATTAATAATTACGTATTTGTGAAACGAAATGGTAAAGTATCAAAATGATTTTCTTCTTCTACTTCAGAAATAGTGCGTGTAGAAGCTCTACCGTTGTTTTAGTCGTAGCAAAGTAGTCCTGTAGCTTTACTCGTAGCTAGTCGTAGCTGTAGACATAGTTGTAGACGTAGTTGTAGCCGTAGCTGTTATTATTAGGAGAGAAATTTTCCATTCAAAATACCAACTTAACATTAGTTATGAGAAAAGGAAGAACATGAATAATCTTATTGTTATATTTCCGTACGTAACTACAAGTTCAGAGCTCGTCAGACAAAGGTACCAGTAAGCCCCAAAAGTTTGTTCAGAATATTGCAAATTTAATGTACTTCAAAGAGGTAATAGAGGGCAATTACTTAGCATAGTACATGGGTTTATGTATGAGTTTATGATGTATATAGGGAGACAACTGTTCAAGCAATATATTATGTATTGATCCTAATTTTCTTTATTAAATCTGGGCGTTTCTAACGATGCTGTAACTCATTTATAGATTATTTTAGTATTAATTATTCTTTTATACAAAAGACTTGTTAAAATGAATTCATAATTTATTCATACCTAGAATTATTGTGTTTCAGACAAAATTTTAATCGGAAAATTTTATCAATGTTGTTCGTCCCGAATCATGAAGAATTTATATCGTAATTGTTAATGGAAAATATTTCATTTCAATTTTTTACTTCGAAATAATTTTGTTAATGAATTATTAATTTCCAATACTAAGATAATATTTATTTTGTTAATATTAAACAAAGCTGTTAACATAATTAAATTTAGACAGTGTTCTACTTGGAAGATTATTAACTGAGAATTGACGAGGGTAAGACATAAACCTAATTTAAATGGAAACTACCAGGAGAGCAGGAGTATAACCGTTCGATAATGTATCAGATTGTAATGCAAATGAGCAAAAGCCACTAAGTATCTTGACAGAGCTCAGGCAAGATTATTGAGATTGGTTCCTTCACGGCCTCTGCATGATTAAGATAAGCTATTCAATATCGAACCTTTGTCGGATATTGGATTTAAAATCAATATGGCGATTAAAAGGTTAAGAATCAAAAGTTGAAATTCGTAAACTTAATCACTTTACTAAGACAATGTCACAAAGTAACTAGAAATAACCGTAAGCTTTTAACCTTTAATTAAAAAGTAGGATTAACATGCATCTTGTTATACACATGTTTAGCCACAAAGAAAACTGTAGGACAGATTTTTATTATCCAACAATTTATAACAAGAAAAATAATATTTTGGAATTACGTGTAACATCGCATTTACTCTAAACTCATTGCAGACAATAAATAGAGAAATTGACTTTAATTTGCATTTAATATAAATGTATTGAGGAACCCAAAAACGTTTCAAAATATAATTTTAAACTCAAATACCATGATGAGATTATACAAATGGTTGATTTGCGCGCCGGTCAACCCTCTATAACAAGAGGGATCTAACAAAAGTTACACGGCAACTTCCTCGCTAGTATATAAATTTGTATCGTTTACTGTTTTCAAAACTCGATGAACTTTCAAAATTATTTTATAGAATATTTTGTACACAAAAATAAACTTCTACAATTTTTACCGCCATTCCATACGAGTTCACCTATTTTCCTCCAATTCAATTTTACATTACTTAAAGTTTACTCTAAGAATACGTTGTTCTTTTTATTTGTCCATCATAGTTAAGAAATATCTCGATTTTTTATCTCATAGAAAAGCTTTCAAATAAAGCTTTCAACGTTCACTTCGCATTATATGAAATACAAAATGGCTTTGGACTTTTGTTTTAATTTTGTATAGATCTACTTTAATACTTTTTAAATAAATGCTTCACGTTTTATGGCTGAATTTTAAAAGGTATGGCATTTTTTGTACATTGCTTTTACTTTAATGAAAACGCCACAGTGATTAAGCCTCTACGAAACTTTTATTTATTTTAATGAATTAAAATATGTTTTAATTACATGTGCAGATTTTAATCATAAGCTTACAATCTATTACCATGTAAAAACAATTGGTCAAATTGACATTTTAGTAATGTTATGGACGCTGAACCACAAAGATAAAAACAATCAAACGATTTCAATAACACATCGTAACTGTTGGGTTCAGCTAAAATTGTTACATAAAAATCTATAAAATATCAAAACACGAAAATTCTTTTAACTTTTATGGATAAGAAAAATAACTTTCAACTTGCCCACAACAAAATCACAGCTTTCTTTAATCTTTTAAGAGCAAGAAAGCAAAGTATTTAAGTACCTTTTAGCTTTCACCTTCTTTAATATACGCAAGATGAAACAAAATATTATTTTACATTTCACGTCAAAAGATAATGCCCTGTGGTAAAAGCCTGAAAAAGCTTTCCGGTGTTTTAGTACTCTAACTTAAACTTAACTTGACTTCTTATGATGATAAATAAAATACGAAGTCTAAGAGAGAAATGTACAATAAAAGCTCTCAATTTTCAAATGTATACATTTATAAATACTAACACAGTTTTATGACAAAATTTATAAGATAAAGTAAGATTTTATATAAACAATGTATGCCTTAAACTACAAGTCGGTTTTTTAATCATTTTCATTGAGACAAAATTAAACAATGATATATGTATTTTGTAAAATGGGTTTAATTATTAAACAGTTTCCATCATCCTTTCATACCTTCGAGATATCTATAAAGTGAATATTAATTCATTCCAAACGTTGCATTCTCTACGATGATCGACTATTGCGGATAATATAAAGGGAACTAACATGTTAAGTGCCCGAGAGAAGCCTCTTCACGTTCTAAGTGTGTATTAGCAATTCAAATGCCTTACTTAGTGGTAGTTAAATGCTGCATAGATCGCATATATTAATATAAACTATTTTGTTACAATTCTGCGGTTCATTTTCCATAACTGGATTGAAATTTGTGTACCATTTACATACTTTTGAAGTGAAATCAACACATATAACTTGCAGATACGAATCTAACATCAAACTGCTACACTTATACGTACGAAGTAAGGGGAGCCCTTAGCATTTACTAAACACGAAAAATATACAGTGCGGAATAGTAAATAACCATTAAACGATGGAAATGTACGAAGAAAATCGAATGTTTAGATTTAAATAACGCAAAATAATAAAATAATACTTGTTATACGTTTTAAGAAATAATAAAACGTTTTATTTCGTAATAAGCGACTTTAAAAAGTTACACGGCCTTTAAAGTTTGCGGACACTTCAGAAAACTTTTAAATTACCTTGCCGCTTTTCCTAACTTATTTTGAAGAAAAACTAAATCGAATTGCTTTCTAAAACAAAATGTTGCAGTATACTTTCAAATCTTAAGGTATTTTATTCCAAATTCTGTGAGGATTTCTTCAAATTAAAGACAAGTTTCGCTCTTTTTCAATCATTTGTTAAATATTGTTATTAATTCGAAAATTGTTAATAATTTTCTAGACAAAGGTATTTGAAATCTGTGTCTATGTTGGATCTAATTTTAAATTCCATTTCAAGTCGAAATAAACTTTGATTGAATAGAATTTAGGTAAAGAATGTCTGTCTTAAAACTAATAAATAACTATTTCTAGATTTAACATTGTTAAATATTTGACAATATTGTGACTAGCTGAGATTTAATGTTTAGTGTTTGTTATATTTTTCACAACATAGATAACAAACCCAATAAAAATACTGACATAAGTTTATACTCTCATTAAGAGCAGGCGTACATCTTTGACTAAACTATCGCACAACTGATGTGCGATTGTCGATTGTTTCGCAGCACATTCAACTGTTTAGTTGCACAACTAAAAATCAATTAGTGTGCGCACCTCCATATAAGCTCATAGGAATCAAAGCGCCACTACACATTCTGCGACAATTTATTCAAAGGTGTGCACCCGCAGTAATCGGGCAAAATTCAGAATATTGATTTTGCTCATTAGAGCATTAATTATGACTATCTCTATTAAGAGATAGAATTAAGTAAAATCTATTTGTAAAAAGCATAATTTTTTGTAAATCTAAAAACGACTTCATTTGCTAAAATTAAGCTCATTTCAAATTAGAGACATTAATTAATTGCGATAAGAACTCGTTACATTTCACGTGTAAAATATTATTGCAATTATCTTAAATTTTAATCTTGCAAATTATCTCTTGCGTATTTAACGTCTACAAAATTAAAAACTAATTGCGATTTATGGTCGAACCATTTACTTAATGGATTTATTCACTGCGAAAGACTTAGCTAACAAAATTTTCATTACGCTAAAAGCAACGCACGGATATACTCTCAAATTCTAAAGAGATATAAAAAGTGTTAAAACCAAATTATCATTCTCTTTTAAAACTACTTTGAATAATTGTGGAACTCAATCTATTAAATTTTCATCTGTGTTAATTAATTATAAACTCAAGTTAGTAAATTCTATTGTAAAAAATTGTGAAATTCTGATTAACTGATAGATATAAAAAACAATAACTTTATGCCAAAAATGTTTTTCGTCTTCAACGAATACGACGTCAAGGACTTGTCTATATCTAAAGGTTTAAATTACTATACGGTATTATAAAACGATAATCAAATTAAATTGTTAACGTGTGTGAGAAGCATTAAAAAACTATTACCCTTTTTATATTTGATAACATTGAAATGAAATATCTATTTACAAATGGAGTATTGTTTAAAGTATTTCTGTGTAAATATTAACGAGATAACATGGTAGCAATCATAAGGTTTCATGTAAAATAATATGGAAACCATCTTGCACTCTCATCAAATATTAATACAAATTTAATTAACTAGACTCCGCAAAATATATAACTGATTAGCTATATTTTGTAACAATCTACACGACATAAAAAAATCCACTATTAGGTGTAGACAGACTTCGTTCACATTGATTTTAAAAACAGCCTACATACCTTTGTTCCAAATGTTTACCAGATCAGCCGTTATGGAGTTAGGTTGTAACCTCCTCCATACATCCATCCAAACTTTATTATTATATACGTAAAATATGTCTTACGTCAGTGTTGTCATAAAAATATTACCTTAGGAATATTCACAGTCCCAGAATTTGTATTAGTTGTGATAGATGTGTGTAATTTTTATCCTTTCCTAACATACGAGTACGCGTTGAATAATGATATAAGAAAAGGGCGAACTAAGAAAACAAGACATCCCCGAAGGTGTTTGTCACGTAACTTACCAATTTGCCTTATGCCTTATAGTGTTTTTTGTTTCTTTTTATTCTGCGGTTTTGTTTTTTTTTTACTTTCGATATGAAGTTATTTCTTGTTGGATTTATTAAAGTTTGATTTTATTTTATTAATTTAAAACATCTAAATATGTTAGATTGGATTTTAATGAAAAATGTATGTTTAAATGTTCAAACAATGTTTCATGACAAATTTACTTGATATGTCACAACCAGATTTATAATTTACATAAAACAATTATTCATATTTTCGTACTTTATCAAAACGATTGCTATATTGTGTGGTTACTTTTTTTAAATATGTACCACAAAAATAGTATTAGATAAACATAAAATAATGTTTTAAGTTGCAAAGTTAATTAGTATCATATGTGCATAGCAACGTTCTTGGTTTATAATATATTCAACAGCTTGGTCAAGTAGCATAACACACTAATAAAGCCACGGCAGCGCTCTCCACTCGAGTGCAGTTTGAGGGGACCTCTGCGCTTCCATACACTTTTCACTGGTTTATTTTGGTACAAAGATACACTAAAATACGAGTACATACTTAAAGTGAAAACATTGTACATAATTGACAATTTTGTCAGTACAAGCAAAAATAAAACTAATGTTATCAGTCAATTTTGGAAATCAGGGATTAGTATGAAAATGTAAGAGAAATTATCAGTAACTTCATTGACAAATATTGTATTAGATTTGAGCAACGCAACTATTGGGGGTAAAATACATCTAAGAATCTCAAACATCGAGGACATTTCTAAAACTTACGCGCAAATTTTTGTACCAAGGCGTCAGTTCGATGAATAACGCATTCACAAGAATTGAAAGTATGTACTTTTAATCTTTAACTTGTAGATAATAACAATTTGTAAAAAAATACGTCTAATTGCTGATGGGAGATGTTTTCACCGATTTTGAAATCTATCAATCAACGCCGCCAAGGAAAAGGTCTTATTTCCCTAAACATATTTAGTTACTTATTCGTAAACATCCTGTTTTGTCACATCACAATAACATTTATTTATAACATCACGTATATTATTTACGTATTTTTATCGCAAAACTTTCCATTGCCCTTATTTATAAATTAAGTCGAACTTTTATTACATAGATTGTATTTCTTTCCGAAGGCAAAACACAACAAGTCAGAAAGTTTTGAGATATTTCCCTGAAGAAATTGCCTCAATATGTAAATTAAAATACCTGGGGGTATGGAGATGCGAAGTCCGGACAAACTAATCGAAGCATAAGTTATAAATATATATATCTTATATTTCAAAGGTTTATTTACTAAATATCATAACTTACAACAACACAACTTGCACAAAAATCCACAGGGCTATACAAGGTTACATTTCTATTTAGTGCGGTAGTGGTACACCTTTTTCGTCTCTTCTAGTGTTCCGTCCAGTTATAACCTAGGTGACTTGAAGAGCAGGGTGAATCGGTTCTTACTGAGCTAGCGCGTAGCATTCTTCGACCACGTCACATAGTAATTCACCTTCTTTAAATAAGTTTTTAACTTATTCAACATAGCATTTAACTAGTATAAGTTATATAGACCATGAGACGGTCTTGTAAAAACGATTTCTTCAATTACTAATTTTCCGTTAACCCATAATTTACGTTCATTATATTTAACGGTTAGATGGAGGCAGTTATAATTGATCAGATCAAACAATAAGCTGAACTTGGAGTTTCTCAACACAAACACACGATCTGTTTACTATTAACGAGCAAGTAATTCCTAACATAACTTGTTATCGTAACAATTTGATCATACAAATTGAATGCGAACCTACATTTAAATTAATTTAATATTACTTGTCTAAATCTTCAATGGTTTGACAATGTGTTAGAGTGGAAATAAATAATTTTAACATGTTAAATAAAATAGAATAGGACTTTTAGACTTTCTACAATTTTAACTTTTTACACTTTAAGGTTTATTTATTTATTTTATAATCTGTGCATTAAGCATTAAGGCGTTTATGCGTCTAGCTATAATTTAATCCTAACTCCTAACTCCTAGGTCTCTAGTTCTATTTGTATGCTCGTTCCACTTCGTACGCTTGTTCGTGACATTTCATCCTTGACTGGGTGTGAACTAAGAAGTGTTAACCAAGTGTCAGAAGCTGCTCTTGGCCTAGTTTCCGTAGCTTCAGAATTATAATGCAGTTATATTTTTTTATCAAAACAATAGAAGAAAATGTGTAGCAATATTTTCGCAATGTTATGAAATTTATCTGTCGATAACTGCAGATTAAGTTGGCTAAGAAATATAATTGGCAGTCTGAATGACTGCCTGACGCGATTTAAATTAAACCATCTTTACTTGTTTAAAATTACGAATTGCAAACAATAGGTACATTGATAGAGGCATCTCGCAAATGTAGGATAAACGTCATAGCTTAAATTGATTTCGTGACCTTGAATTTGTTAAATCAGAAATGAAAAATTAGCGATTTGATCAATTTAACCAATGTAAGTTATAATTTTTCTGTTAAACACAAGATCAACTAACTGACAATTTTAACTTTGACAGATTCATGGTATAAATAAATATATTTGTAACAATTCAAAATTAAAAATTATAACATAAGAATTAGGATTTTCTGAAATGCCGCTAATCATACCAATATTATAAATGTGAAAGTTTAGACGGATGGATGGATGAATAGATAGATGTTTTTGAAATTCAGTATAGACGTAGAGGATTGTCTGGAAGACAACACAGGCTTCCCACTGTCATTTTTTTTAATTCTACGCGGACGGAGTCGGGTGAAAGCTAGTTAAAGTAACGAAGATAAACACAATGGTAGGCGGTCTGTTGCGAGTATAAAAACTCTTGAAAGAAAAATGTAAATGAAGACATTCTAAAACATATTCAAAGAAATAACGAAACAATATTCTTAATTATAGACCACACTCAATTATTACTAGATTTAATATAACATTATTTATTAATTTTACATTTTACCTTATGTCTTACTAAGTATGTCATCAATATATGTAGTAGTACAAATATCGTAAGCGGTAAATCAAAATTTTAATTAAAAGCACAGGTAGCTCAAAATTGGCTTGTCATTTACGTAATAAAGTATGCTCAACCTCGGGAGATAAAATAATAAATTTTGTCTTGTATTTTCCGTGCGGTGCTCGAGCTTCGTTTGTTTACATTGCTTTTATATACCACGAGTTAATCTCTTGGGCAAACATAATATCCATTTTCAAAATAATGACACTACACTACACATATGTTAAAATCTTCTCTATATTTTATTTTTCAAGTATCAAGTCTATTTTTTACACATAACGATGCTATTTACTTAATGAGGAAAGATGAGACAAATACAGTAAAGTAAAATTGCTCTAAAAATTCCAATCGTAGCCTGGAATAATCATTTTGCGATATATCATAACATACTAATATTAAAAATGCGAAAGTTTAGATGAATGGATGGATGGATGTTAGTCAGAGTTTGTAGCCTAAACGGCTGAACGGAATTTGATGAAATTTGGTATATATGTAGGGGATAGTCTGGAAGCACACATAGGATTCTTACTTTGTTTTTTTTTAATTCCACGCGGACAAAGTCGCGGGCGAGAGCTAGTAAAAAATAAAACCTCCAAAGTTCATTAACAAGTTTTTTTAAAACACTAAAATTATACCACGATTGCAATTCGATATTTGCACGCAACATTGGTTATTTCAAACCGAGAGTATAAAAATAAAAGAAAAAATTTTAATTAAAGTTTGGATTTTTGATTTTTTTTTAAATAATTTAAATCTCTTTGAAAGCAAAGGCAGTGCTTGTTACCGTTTTGTTGTACAAATGTTCTCTATCATTTCCGTCCAATTAGCGGCGAAGGACTATCTGCCGCCGCCGTGTCCCCGGCTTTTGTTTTTAGTTAAGTCAAATCACAGTAAAAAAATCCTTTCGGTAAAATCGTTTCTATACTTTAATCGTACTTAAGGAAATTAAAAGCAATTAAACAAGATTAAAATAAATTTAGTTATCACAAAATTTTTATAAGAAATGTTTTCTACATTTTTGTCTGAGTGTATAGGTTTGTTCCACTTTTGTCCGTAGACTAAAGCTTGACTATAAAGTGCCATTCGATTAGTATTTTTTACTTCCGTGTTATCCTTTTCATGCCATAGTCTTACTAACTCGGTGCGCTTTACCATGTAATGGTTTAAAATGCCCCTTATTCAAAATATTGTGTTTTAAACAAAGTAGACTATTTCTAATTAATTCTAGAATGTATTTGTATTTACTCTTCAGGGTATTATTAAATATCGGAATAACACAGAAATCAATGTTAATTACCTTACAATTTAACGAGTCTCAAATATTTGATCATTCAACAGATAAAGTCAAACGGGTCGTTGTACCTCTCTCGTAATTTACCGGCCCCTTTCAGAGTTACTACAGCTGTAAATATTATAAGTAAAATTAATTAATTCCCTTATGTATTGTTTATTTGCAAATTCGTGAGAACGATTCATTTCGTATTTATGACGTAATACGATGGTATGTACTTATCAAGATAATACACGAGTTTTTGCCCGCGAATCCATCCGCGTGAAATTGAAAGAAAGTAACCTATGTATTCTTCCATATATTTTCAACAAGATCCGTTCAGCAGTTTAAGCTACAAACTCTAACAAACATCAATCCAACCATCCAAACTTTCGCATTTATAATATTAGTAACTATTATAGGTACAAAAGTAGTATCTGTTTTTATTTGTCTCAAGGGAACAAACGAGCGTTTTACTTCTGACTGTGGTAACAACAAATTGAAAAATCCTTAATAGTTTTATTTCTATTACAACATACAATTTTCTGGGATTGTTTGTTCATGCAAAATTTACTTTCGTGTACAATTGTCTGGGAAATTCTGCTTTAATCGTTCTATCGCGGATGTTTTTGTTAACTTTAGAACTTTTAACATGAAATATTTTCGGAGAAAAATTAAAATGTAACAGAAACTGAAAATTTCAAATTGATAAAAAATAGCAAAAACTATATAGTATTTACAATATCAAGAATTTACTTTTTATAAAAATAAATCACATTTAATTCCGTATTTGTTAAAGTTATTGTCGTTATTGTTAATAAGTTAAAATTATGTTACTTAACTCTGAAAGCGAGACAGGGGTGAACTCTAGGGCTCCTAATCCCCCTTGACTAAAACCCTTGACTCAAGATCTGACGTCACTTTTCAAGTCTTATACAAGTACGACACTAGAATATGCTACTTTAACACAAATGTAAATGAAAATAACTATAAAATTAATTACAATACAGAATTTCTGTTTACATTAGTATGTTATGTGACGTGTGACAAGCAAACATGTAAGTAATAATTTCTTCTTCATTGGATTACAAATTAGTCCAACCAAATAAAAAACATTAGAACTATGGTATTCGCAGAATGGTTTTAAAACATTCCACTCATTACCAAACTCTGTTTACCTCATTAAGCTAATTAGTCAAATAACTTAATAAAAACTATTCCTCTTCTATCTATTCAACCATCGTTTATCTGTTATTTTAACCATTACATCCGCCCACTTGCTCCCAACAAGATATTAATTAATAACAAAAATATAATTGAACAGAATCATTCGTTTATTTAAAATTAAAATTGCCTTCGGTTCGGTTGTTTAACAAAGGTAATTGTCATTAATGTTAATTAACGAGAGGCTCTTTTTCAACTTTATGCATATTTACTTTATGAAAATATTTCCCTGTCCTCGCTACAATTTACAAGCAAATAAAAGTCGAGCTGGAAATTGAAGATATTTTATAAATGATAAACTTAAATGATATATTCTATCTTATATGATGTGTCTATACCACCTACATATTTAAAAATACATGCATTTCACAGATATTTTTATAGACGGCGGATGATTTTCGGGCTCCGAGCCCCTCAGTTCGGGTACGTATATATCATGATGACATCATCTCTAGCTCACTATACGTACTAATGAGAATTACTAGAAATTGTAGCCGATTATTAAGGTCCATCAAGATTTACTAGAAAGTAATAACTTAACAATCTTTAAAATTTCTAGGAGTATTTGAACCTCGTTTTATAGCAATATCAGCTATAGTTGTTTCCATCGGTAGCCATGTTCGACTGAAAAGGCCGTTCATAGGATATCGAGCTAGAACAGCTTTAAGCATTAATACTTGCAAAGTCTGTATTGAAATAGCCTTAATCTAGTTGTGTTATATTGCTAGTGCATTCCGGACTTGTGAGATGCGTACAAATAACATCCGACGTAGTTGAGCGCATTTCCAAAATAGTCACCTAAATTAAATTCTATCCAATACTGTTTCGAGTATAAATATAGATTAAGTGCATTTAATCAAATACAATAAACTATAAAACATACTGTATTTGCAGACTTTTGACAGATCTAATTTAACAGTGGTAGAGCCCGCTTTAACATCTTCGCACGAATGGGCCGGCTTGCCCGGTGTAATACCACGACTACACAGAAAACAGGCGTGAAGTGGAAGCAATACCGCATTTTGTCTGATGAGTGTGGTACCGGAGGCCTATTTTTAGTCCCTATCCCTTTTGCACTCTTTTTTTAGGTGGAAAGGATGGGAAGTCAAAGTGGATTTGACAGTGGAGGAGACGCATAGGAAGGGGAAATGTCCTCTTTATGTTCGTCTTCTCTTCCGTCAATTACGGGTGGGCGACGCATCTGCAATTGCGGCTGTTTATGATTCAGGTAGCCGCTTCCTCGTTTGCCACCTTATGTTATAAAAAAGTAATAATTCATTAATTGTTTAAATTCAGTGAAAACAATTTTCAAAATATTATGGGCAAAAAATGTATCAGTGTTTAATTCATTTTTTTTAATTTTTCGACACAAAAGCGAACGGAGTGTTCGTTTTTGTAAAATGATTTATCTGTCCGCCCTGTCCTGTGATGAACAAAAAATGTATTCTGTATAACTAGGAATGATGCGACTACAAAGAAAATTATTCATGGCACGTTGATTGCATTCCAGTAGCGTTCGATAAAATCCCATTTCGTGGAACATGACTCTTCTATCACTACTTGTGTAACTTAAATAACGTTAGACTCTTTAAGTTCTTTTTTAATTGAACAAGGCACTATAACACTATTTTTTAAATAATAAGCAAAAGTCATAAAGTCAATATACAATCTTAAAAGAGCTTACTAAAACATAAGACAGGGAATAAGTCAAAAAGATTACATCCATCGATCGTTCAACCAAAAACAAATAGCCATTCCCGTGCAAATTGTTACATATAAAATAGTAGTGACCTTAGTTAGAATTGCGTGTCTTCCGCGTTATTGGTAACACACAACCGCTTTGTGGAACGGTCTGTGCTCGGAAATATTTCCAAAACAACACGGTTTACGACATAAGAAGCAATTCTATCTATTTTTCAAAACAGTCAACGCATCTGCAATGTTCCCTTATTCTTAGAAAAAGGTGGTTTTTGGTCAGACTACAGACGGGAACTATTACCAGGCTGACTTTTTCGAGCAGAATATGTTCAATGTGACCTGTAGACGTATTTTTTTAATTTTCTAAAAGAAACGTTTAACACGGTTTCTGACTCTTTTCAAGACCTAATTTCTTTGTTGGAACATGACGTAGAAATTAGCATTGCGCGCTGAGCGGTGCGGACTAAGCGGCCCGGACACAGGACCACTTAAAATTTAATGAATCATGGAAGTGCAAGTCCAGTCGTGACCCATTTTTTAGTTCTTTTTAATTTTTACTTCGGCTTTTCTATTTCCCAAGATTAAAGTAACAAATTACTATAAAACACGGAAAGATAAGCGTTTATCGAGTTTATATTGTTGAAAGCAACAACGCAATGCTTTATTGTTATCGTTGTGCTGTAAATTGGAATATTTTAAATTTTAGGTGAATACAGTTGCAGTTTCGAAATATATTTTATAGGAATTAATAAAGTAGATTTATTAGGCTGTAACCATGCTTCATGCTAAAATAATAAATGCTAAAGTTTAGATGGTTGGATGTATGTATGTTTCTTCGATCAATCGAGAGGGAGGAAAATAATTGATCGACATCTGTTAGGATGAACAGGAAACACCATAAATTCTCATTTTAATCAAATCAAAGAATTAATCAAAACAATTATATGCCAGAAGTCTCGCTTAGACAGTTTGACATTCGTCTGGTGAGTGTTTAGAGTTTGAGAAGAGTCCTCTGAGACTTCAACTAATGAAGTCAAGTTATGGTTGAAGTCTCAAGGTATGACTTACTTTTCTAATGAAATCTGCCAAATTTTATTTTTAATAGAATCGCATAAAACTCAAGAGTTAAGGTATTGTTAAGAATTCTCACTAGTGAAATAAGAGCGTAAGAAATTTGAATTAAGCGCGAATTTTGAATTAAGTCAAGCAAAGCCTAAGGACAACACAAAATTTGATGTAATTTTATAATAGCAATATATTACATAAAATTTGTTACAAATTAATAAACATCAGCAACATGATATTATTCCAAACAAAAATTAGATCCTTTGCAAATTTGGTAAAAGCTACTTTGTATAAAATTATGTCTCACTTCTAAGAAGTTTGTCGTCCTAACAAAATTTCATTAAAAGTTTTAATTAATTCTAGATTCGCTGCTATGATAGAGTTTAGTATAAAAGTCAACGTGTCTTTGCAGTTACTTTAGTAAACATAATAAAACATGAGCTTGTTATGACTACATTTTAAGAAAAAATAATAATTCAGAGTAAGACTGTGTACAAGAACTTAATTAATTCTTCGAAGCTTAATTTTAAGTTAGAAACAGTATAAATTCGAAAGGCGTACATCTTCCCATATTTAAAATGTTATTTGGGTAACGTTTATTGAATTTTCCTTCCACGAATTACGTGTGACCTCAATCCAGTAAAATTGTGTAGAAAATTTATTATTTTATCCACCGTTGTGGAGAATATTTTATTACATAAAAGTCAAACCAATTTCCCTCACCTGTTTTCTGTACCAAATTATGATATAAAGTGAATTTCATTATTTCATCGAAAACATAATAAATATGTGTGAAATCTTCCTGTTTATTACGAATATAAAAATCTCTTTATATAAAATTTACATTAAGCTTATCTAATCTTTCTTCAATCAATTGCTTATGTTCAAATACAATAGTAACAGGAATCGTCGAAATCACATTTAAAAAAATATGTTTTGTCGAGTGACGACTTTAAAAGAATAGCTTTTCCTAACATTATTTTGCAAAACACTGTATAACCCATCTTCTACTGTTTGTAAGAACATCTTTGTAAAAGAAGTCTCAAATGTTGTGGTAAGTAATTATGAAAGTTTTAAAAGCGGAATGCTGAGGCGGATTCATTTCTTTGTGTAGCATCTCGCAAATGAAACAATATGGCGGAAGCTGCACGAAGAATGAAGTAATATTTAAAGTCAAGAGACGCTTGACTGCCGCAGCGACACAAAGACATAATACGTTAAGAGCTTTGCGCCGAAGCTAGAGTTATTAAAATTTCCTTTTTCTATTTGCATATTCATCACTGCAATAATTGTTAATGTGCAAGGATTGTTGACTCACAAAGAAAGTTACTAAAAAGAGGGACAAAGTCGTCAATATGCTTATTATATTTGAAATATATTAATAACAAATCTATAATAATAATGTTTCTCAAAAAATGAATATAAAATAATGTAGGAATTATAAATAAGAGTACTGGAACCAGGAGGCCGTGTCGCAGGAAGCCGGCTTAAAATTTAATGAACAATGAAACAATTCGGTTCACTCGTGACCCGTTTTTCATTGCACCGTATATTATGTTTTATGGACAAACTTTAAATACACATATAAAAACAAGGGATCTAATAATCGCCCTGCATGCGATGCCGGCGTTACAGTTGTGCGAACGCCCAGGGTGCGAGGCAGAAAGAACCGCCACAGGTCTGCAAATAAGACAGTTTCTTAGTCGCCCTGGGCGCTAATAGCGTTAAAACTGGTGCTGCCTGCAAAACGTTACAACATTAAAATAAATGGAATCTGAAGACAGCGCCATCTATGGAGTTCGATTGTGAACCGATACAAAGTGCCTTCCGAACACAAACTCGATTAAAGGATTTCAAATAAAATCTCTCATACATACTAGTAGTTTTGTTGGCTATATCAATAGTAACAAGAGCTACTTTACAATATCGACATATGAAAGTTTATAATTGAAAATCTATCCGTACAAATCTGCATTGAAAACAAATTAGAACAGCCACAGAAACTCATCGTCACTGAAAATGCCAGTTTGTTTTGTGGTAGATGGAATGTTTAAAATTATTTTCAATATGTATGGCATTTGAATTTGAATTCCACAATAAATAAATCACAATGGAATGAAATATCGAGTTTTGTTTTTAAAAAAAGTACATAAATAAATATTAAAACTTATAAATACTTTCGACATTCTTTTCTGAAAAGGTGTTAAATTAAAATTTGAGAGATTTTACATTATATCGGTGATTAAAGGTATTAATAATTATAAATTGCTTGTTTTAACGTCCCAAAATATTCGATCCGCGCAACCCATTTCGCTTGACTTTTCTCAGAAGCCTTCTCGTTTATTTGCGTTATTTACGTGGAAATCTGTTCATTAAACTGCGAACACTAAACTAGGAAATATGTTTAAATTCAAGGAAAAAGTAAAACAAATTATGAATAAAATATTTAAACAAATGTCCTGTTCTCATAAATCTGATTATAGGAAATAAACAATATATGCGTCTTTCAAAATTCTTTACAGGTTGTGACTTGAATTATGCTTCTTTAAAATACGAAAACCTGTTACTTAGACAAATCAGACGAGTTACAAATTCGATAGTTTTTTGTTAATTTTAACAGAGTTAAATCATAATATAATATTATTCATTCCTTAACATTTGCAAAAATAAATGAAGTGACTAAAACGACTTGTTTCATATTCCACCGTTCAGATATTTATGGAAAATTAATTCAACCTCATTCTAAATCTGAATACTTTGCAAGTTAAATTTCAATCCCAATCTTAATCCTTTCTTATGAAGGTTTCATCGGTCCCTTGAAATGCAAAAAAATTCCTTGCTCATCTATACTTTACTCAGTTTTTAATTAAAATTAAAATTTACATAAATAATCGTACGTTCTCAGAATATTATTTTTTTAAATTAAATTAGTTCAGAAAGAATCTCACAATAAATAATATTTAATAAATTGATCTACTTGCGTTGAATTGTAATACAATGTTTCGTAATGAGCTGTTTTTTTCAATTTATTGCGAATTTACGCATGATGCTTTTAATACATTGTTGATAAAAATCGAACTATTCTGCGGATGCGTGTAGAAAATAAGGACAAAGAATGCTGGAACAAAAAAGATATCAAAGTTTCATGGGACCTCACATGTGATCCCTTCTTATGCGAATTCTACGCGGCCCTACCGATGTATATTTAATACTTTGCGGTCAAATTAGCCTGTTCACATGGGGCGTTTCTTTTCCCTCTGTCGTTGAAACTTAACCTTTTTCTGTCTTTTCCCTATCCGCCTCACTAATACTCGGAATTTTATTTTACTTTGACCTTTTCTCGTTTCGTGTTCTGATACATCTAACAGAATATTGTATTTCTGACAACGCATGCTCACTTTTATTGTCACTCTTCAAATAATCTGTTGTAAATAGTAAAAGCAGCGGACTTTTACTATTCAAGATTTTTATCTGTATTAGTATTTTAAAAGACATAGTATGATTGGACACAAAACTTACGTGTAAAGGCCAATTTTTCAGATTTATTAACATTAGAAATGTTAAAAATACGTTTTAATCAATTCACATCGCAAAAATGTATTTACAATTATCTTCCTCATTATTAAGCGTTTTGTTCAGTCTTTTTCGTCTAATTACTAATTAGCGACGGGAACATGTCTCTCGTTAATCCAAATTTCTCGCATAATTCTCTCAATATACCTTTGTAATATTAATTATTCTCGATGCCGTGATTAAGCATTATGTACCTAATTTCTTACCTACTTAGACATATCTCCATTCTCCTAGATTACATAAAAGAAATAATTTAATAGGAATAAAAAGTTAATATTTTTCCGTTATCACAAAATCAAAAACTAGACAAAGTAAGTACTAGATAAAAACTAATAAACAGATATTCCAAAAACTAATACACTATTATAACATTTTAGTTTCTCACTGATGCGACTCTCTCAATGTATTCATTCCTGTGAAAGTTCAATCACAACTTTGTTATTAATATTCAAATTCATTGAGTTCACTGATTCCGGAGCCAGGTGTCACAAATATGTCCGAAACAATCGTAAAATATTTCATCAAATCCGGGTCAATTGGACTCATTTAGAATTTACATTGAATTTATTAAAATACTACTTTTACCATCATCGTTGAATCGCCAATTCATTTTGGAAACCTTCACATTATGATACTCTTTCATACATGTATATAACGCATATGTCACGAGGTGTGTCTCTACCTCTTGTTTCTATGAGCTTATTTGGAGGTGCACACCCTACTCGATATTTAGTTGTGCAAACAGTTGAATTATCTGCGAAACAATCGACAATCGCACACTGTTGTGCGATACTTTAGTCAAATATAATTCATCACAGAGTCAGTATATAATTTATCACAGAGCTAGCTCTTGTATTGACAAAACTATATATAACTCAGTGAATAATTCTATCCTCTAGTCTCCAAGGCTGTATTATTTATTACCAACGTTACGCGATTGAGATCCATATTATATTGCGTCTATAGCCTGAGGATATTCCGTTAATTGAAGTTTCTCGTTTATCGTTTACTACAACTGCCGATAAAATTGTACGAGGTGCTTATACAGTTTATGATTTGCTAAGTTACCTATGTAGACGGGGAAAATTAGATGAGAAATTTATGTGGTGTGAGTATGGAATACTTTTAAAATCTGTCTATACATATAATTATTGTGTCTCTTTGTTATATCAAAAAAAAACTTCCAGATTTCGGGAAAATCTTTTATCTGCTGCTGCTGAAGCTGCGTTTGTTCCGGGTAATCTCACAAGTGGCTAGGCCGATTTATCTTAATATTGCGTGGACGAAGTCGCTGGCAACAGCTAGTAAAACAATAAAGTCAATGGAAGTATTAGTAACTACTTGAATGAAGCGAATAAAATGAAGGAGTATGTCGTAGTCTGTACAATTTATCTAAAAATTCATTCATCCGTCAATACATACGACAGTAAGGACATTGTAAAATATTCTTCACCCACAACCAACTAATTATGCAACCAAGATCGAATAACACAGTACGCAATACATTTAATTACAACAATACTTTATTTCAAAGAAACCACAAAAAGGAAGAACCAAGTAAACAGATGTAACTCGTTAATCGGGAACAAAGACCGAGAGAAAAGGATAAATTAATGATCATGTGGTTTACACCTTTGATGTTTGTTATTTCTCATCCAAAGGGTTAAAGAAAATAAACTCGAACGAGTATCGCACAATTTTACTTTTTACAGACAAAAAAAAACTTAATAATCATGGTTGTAATTAATACGATAATTTTTATGTTTTACGTTTTATGTACAAGTATTTATATCTAAATTTAAATGATAAATATAAAGGGCTCGTATGTCGACTTTCGTAAGTCACAATTAGTGTATTAAAAAAAATATTAACTACACTATTTCTTTAATTAACTTGATAAATACTAATTTATGTGTGAAAGTAGCTTTAGAAAAAAGTTAAACTGTAGATTTGGATGTGCGTATACGTTCATGTTTGTCAAGAAATTATTCGTATTAATGTTTAAAAAATTTCGTTTTAGTCATACGACAGTTTACATAGGAGCCGATATTACATGTGAAAGTCCAACAACTTAGAATATTAGCAAACTAATTAAGGAGCAAACTTCATTACATCTGAAGATCAATCAAAAGTTTGAGGACAACAATTTGCCTCACAAGTTTCACCTCACGACGATTTCATATTAATGTAATTAAAAGATGACGTCATAAATTAATACTTGAAATTGTTAAGCCGTTAGTTTTCAATTAAAATCTGTACTAACAACTAACACTAATAACCTAGTATTATTTACTGTTTTAATCGATATAGTATGTTGTAGTTTACAAAGATCTTTCGTCTTCTCGGATAGTCTCATCCATGTTTAAATAGTGTAGTCTACTGGAAAACACTAAGTTCTAATTGCGGTTTTCAAAAAAATTCAATTTATACTACATTTTAGTGTAGTCTCCTAATTGTTAAATGGAAAGAATCTGTGACAAACATTTTCTATAAATTTTAAGAAATCCAAAAATCTGGGCAATATTGAGTCCATAATTGGTATTCCCAGTGTGGGAAAATGTTAATTAACGTAATCTCAGAAGGACGCCGGCATCGAGTTCATTTCAACTAGCGCCACTAATCCCGCTTACGTTCATTCGGCTTTATTTTATTTTTAAGTAATAATTTCATATTAAGAGTTTCGACCACAAATCGACTGGTATACAAAATATTTTTCTTTCTTAATACTTTACTTAAAACCCGGGATTCAAAAAACATTACAGACGAATAATTGGAAACCAACTTCTGTTTTCGTGCGTCTAGGTATACCATTTCAATTCCATTTCATTTACTTAAGTGTCACATGATGCCTATTATAATATAGATAACAGGAATATCACAGGGCACAGTCAAGCGCAATATTGGTTTTCTAAATTACTCGCTGGTTACTCTGAAAGGTTAAAAACATCGTTGAAAATATTTACACCGTCCGCAACTACACGTTACAAACATCGATTGACATTTTTAAATTACTTTAGCTCAAAGGTATCAGGTTTTTTCCGATATAGAGTTAATGAGAAAACGGTAATGGTTTTGCGATAGTGTGTACTAGGAAATCGTGTTTGACGTAGACGGTTAGCTAGCTTCACCCAAATGATATTTCCAGCCGATAGCTGTGGTTACTCTAATAACACGATAAAGTGAGCACAGTTCCCCAATCACGTTTTGATTCTATATTTATCAGATATGCTATTAAAGTTGGAAGAAAATCTGAGAAAAGCATTTAGATTTAGTATTAAAAAACAATCATTTTAAAAATTTGTCCTTAAAAATGACTTTATTCATTCGAGGTTTACTTCACGTAATATTCATAAAACAAATTTAGTTAAAACTGAAAGATGTAACAAATGAGTCTTATTTAAGTTTTTGCAAGAACAGTCATGATATTCACAAAGACGTCGGTACAATAAGATAGCTTTGTTCGTAACAAAATTTACTGGTGCCTTGCCTAATTTTTTTGGTTTGTAAACAAATTTTCAACTTTGTGAAAAAGGCTTGTTAATTTTTGCTCTTATATTATGATCCGTTTACGTTGTTAACAATGTACATTTTACGTTTACTTGTTAAAAGATATTTATCTTGTTACCACAGATTTATATTAATATATTTGGTAAAAAGAAAACAGACAATGCTACTAAGAACGAAAAAAGATTTTAACAACTAGTCAATATAGGTTATGAAAAATATATAATTTCCTTTTTGAAATAACTTCCGTAGGCTTTCGTTCCCTTTTGTTGCGACAGAGAGGGTGGATCTCATTTCAGCAACATTAAAAGTTTAAGGACGCTTGCGATTTGGTCACAAAGTTTCAATTATACGTGTCAACTAGTAGACCGACCTTAAAGTCTGTCTGAATAGAGTAATATAACTTTGTAGGTGATAAAATCCTAGCGATTTAGTATTAGATAAATATAATTATTGTATCGATCAACATGACAGAAGTCCAATGTAATTTTAAAAAGGCTGAATTGATTTATAAAGGTTCAATTATACCAAAAATTCTAATCTAATCTGTAATCGTGTTAAAAAATCATTCTTTAGTTAATTTCTGGTACAAGTTGTATTATGCATAATGGCTTAAAAATATAAAAAACCTTCATCCTTGTATTTAAAACCATTATTCATTCTTTTAAGCTTCAATTACACTGGTAAGCGTTTTATTGCATAAATGTTCTTTGTCATTTTTGTCCAATTAACAACTGGATATCTTCCATTGTATGCCCCTTTGTCTTAGATAAGGTTATATCCTCTGCAAACTGCAGCTGACGTCACGGTTCGGTAAGCAAAGTGTAAGTTAGATTTTAATTTTAATATGCATTAAGAAGCATATTAACTCCAAAGGCCCGGCTAGTGATTTGAGATCCCTAGCCTATAGACGAACTCGTACTACTATTAACAGTAAGATCAAGATGGACCTGGCATTAAGTTGGTAAAGTTCTGAAAAAATTTCGTATTGACTTATTAATTTAAACAGGGAAATTATTAATATTATTTTATTGTGCTGCTACAAATAACAAATGCCTTTTTCATATAAAAAGACTTCGTAAAAATGTTATTAGTTTACACAAAATGAATTCGTCTTCCTTTGACGTTTCACAAAGGTAATTGTCATGAACGTTAATTAATGAGGGACTCTTTTTCAACATTATGCGTATTTCTTTTTCAAATACAATTATACATTTTTATTTCATTTTAACTTAATTCGTCCGACCCTCGACTCGGTATTAAATGTAATATTCTGCCTATTCAAGGATGTTATAAAAATCATAATTGTATGAGTTATATAAATTGGCTTATAAAAAATGCTAATTTAATAATTCTCTATGATGATATTTAGTAAATTAAAGAACATTTAATTAATTCTACATATAAATTACACACAGTGACGAAATTTTGTCCTAATCTATTTGGCAGTTTTGATATTTATCCTCGAACATGTCTCATGACACAATTTTATATTTATCACCTGTTATGTATAAAAAACTTATAACTCACATAAAACCCCTCGTAAGTAGATGTATCCCGCGGGGACTTCAGAACAGGTCAATTCTTAACATTAAACATAACTTATAGGAAAACACATTTGGCTTAAATAAAACCTTTCCGTAGTAGCTCCACAATATTCCCAAGCGTAAACTAAGTTACTTTTTGCAAAACATAACTTTTGAGAAAGTAAATTGAATTTTGCAAAACGTCTCAGGAAATGATGGAATACATTTTTGTACTTAAATTGAGTTACTATTTTATTAGATACTCTATCTATTGTTATCCTCTTAAGATAATATA
The DNA here is from genome assembly GCF_000836215.1 of Papilio polytes. Classification (NCBI taxonomy): domain Eukaryota; kingdom Metazoa; phylum Arthropoda; class Insecta; order Lepidoptera; family Papilionidae; genus Papilio; species Papilio polytes. The sequence continues at coordinate 4,210,786 of NW_013527026.1, forward strand.
GTTTTCTCTTGGACAGATTACATATTTCTTTATCAAGGTCATATTTGGTATTCATAAATACCACTGGCATATAACTTTTCAATTAAAATGTGAACTGAAAAAAAAAACTTCTATAAAAAATGTAGTTGATGTTTTTAGTTGAGTACTGAATATAAAACCGTGATTTAACCGTTATAAAGTAAACAGAAAAACTAGCTTATTTAAAGTTTGTATAAATTAATAAATATTTGATATCAATTCAGTTAATCAATAAAGTAATAGCATCAGCGCAAATAGGTAACGAAATTAAATGGATTAGCGCTGTTGTGTTGGACAGTTTACTGGTATGAGCTAATTTAGTAGCGCTTAGGTTATTTAAGTATACATAACTAGTCAACATATGCGATTCAATGCCGCTTAGAATAAATAGGCTAATTAATAATCAAGCTTAATTAAAAAAATATCACAATGCTAGTTATAAAACCATATACATTTTTTTAATTTTTAGCTTTCATTAATTATTGTAAACATGTTTGAAAGCCTCTAGTTCTTCTCTCTTCTTCCGTCTGTTAAATTTTAAATAATTGCATTATTTTTTTATTAATAGGGAGCTGGGAACATAGTACAAGCTACAAAAGTTTATAATACTACTTATAATTTATGTTAGCTACCACTACGTCAAAATATATTACGCTGTTATCGCCTGGTGTTCATTTGCTATGATTGCATTTTGGTTTCGTAATTGCCTTCATTAAAGACAATTCATTGCGTTGCGTAGCTTATAAATCTTGATATCGAACGTCTAATAAATTATGCAATTAATCGTAAATATTTATAATTCACAGTCTAGTTGCAGTTATGTTCGGCGAGTTAATTCTTCAAGTGTTTTCTTTTTCAAGTAAAATTCTTAATTGGGTCCCAACGGTACTGAAAGGTACGAACGAGGAAATCTCGTTTTTGCATTTTTTATAAACTGTACTTGTTAAGTTTTTATTGAAGTCCTCTACCGCTGATTTATTTTAAAACAGTATACCAGTATATCTGATGTCATTAAAAGTATAGATTTGTGTCTGTTTAAGAAAGTAATTAATTGTAGTTTTACAAAGGATAAAATGGTTCGTAAAAAATATCACTAACCCAAAGAGACGATATTTTGCCATTAGCCTTAACAATGAACTAGCAAGTAAAAAGTTCCTATAATAAAAAAAAATTGACTTGCACCTCACGTTTCGGTCGTATTCGATAAGTCCATAGATCATGCAGTAAAAATCATTCACCAGAGAGCACTTAGCGGATTTTTACGAAGTTTCATATGTAAATCAATTTTTTAAATATTTCTGCAATTCATTTACAATCGCTTAATCACAAATTGTACTAAATTTTTTTTAGCAAAAAACCATAACAGATACATTTCCATATTATACAGTTCCCTTATTTACATCGTGACACATAATTTAAAAAATAAGATTAATTTTTGTGAGTAAGGAAAATCCAAAGATACTTATCTGTTCTTAAAATAATGTTCTTTTACCTTCTAATCACCCCACAGGCAGAATTTAATCCTCTTTATTTCAAAGTATATTTTATGTTATGAAAAGGTAACTTAAGTTAAAGGTGAGAAACTGACACCGGGAAGCTTTTCGGAGCTTTTAGTACGACGAATGAAATAGCATTTTATTTCATTGTGCTTGTTAAAAGGTATTGAAGATATGGTTACTTTGTACAGTAAGATGTTCAAAGATTATATAAACCAACAAAACATAGTGGTTTTTTATTCATTGTTATTAAAACTGTTTCAACTTCCGTTTCATTGACAACATAGAATGCTTTAGAATGCTGTTAGGTACCTAGTCAACTTTAAAGTCGAACACTTTGTTAAATTTTTAATCTATGATCACAAACTTAATAATGATTAAAAGCACTATGAAATTATATTTACAAAATTATGGACAATGGAAAAAATGTTTGATCGACTACAATTCATAAAATCCTTAAAATAAAGTATAAACTAACCGAAATATGTACACCTAATGACGAACTACTATTAACGTTTTTTTTTAAAAACCATGTTAATGATCTTTTTGGTCACATAAATCACGGAAAACAATTCGTTAATGTAGGGAGGCTTTTAAATAAAACTCCGTATAGTTCTGATCGTAGATAAACATACGCTGTTTTAAACAACCTTAATTACTGTAATGTATCGTTATTTACTCATTAATGCTGGATTCCTGAAGTTTCTACATTTTATTGATACCTTGTGATTCAATATGTATATATGTTTGGTTGACATAAGTTTACCAAAAAAACTAATGAATGGTTAAAGATAGTTGGGAAAACGGACATAAATGACATTGACTTTAAACATAACTACGAACATGTTTAATTTTCAAATATGATTACAAGTATATTCAAGAAAAAAAGTAATAGTGATTATTTTAACAGTTTTCTCCGACATAGACCATATTGTATTTTCCAACCAAAAGCTTAGCGCGACAAACACGTAAGGGATATTTCTTTTTTCTTTATGAGACATAATAAAGTAAAATTGTTCATTCCTAAATGTGTTTTGCGCTTGCTGGATTTGCGTATAAAATTTACCAAATCCCTTAAAGACTATGACAAACAGCTCCAAAGAAAACACGAGGAGAATCATAATTTAAATGTTTACTTATTTTATAAATATTTTCTTTTTTGTTACGAATATGAAGATGATATTACGGCTTACATTGCAATCGCCAGCTATCTATAAATGCTCACCTTATATACTGTCTAAAGAGACAGTTTCGAAAAGTCGAAATAAAATTCCCTCCATAATAAAATGTATTTAAATTGTACTAATATTAAGAGACTCTTACATTATATAGTGTTTAGTGTCGATTGTTTACCCATTAGCATTTCAGGTTAGTTTTTTGATGAAAAAAAGCATTTGCCAAGAATTGTTTTTCGGCTTCGAAATTTGAAAATCTTAAATAATTTCGAACCATTTTCATCACTAGTACTCCTTAAATGGTCAAGTAATAATTTTAAACTCGACAGAATTTATTTCGTAATTACCATCTCAGAATGACGCACAATTTGTGCAAGTTTCTTAACGTTGCAAACAAAGCCTGGAATATTCATAAAGAATAGTAACAAAAGCAGCTAAAGAAAGCGGAAGGCATAATTATTGCATAAAACACTGAAAAGAAATGCAAAATTGTAGAAAACTAGAAAAGTACAGTACGTTACGACTGAAATGTTTTCATCTTTTTGTTTAAATAAAGTAAAAGAATATCTTTTTTTTTTACTTATCGAAACACTAGAGAATAATTTATTGAGTTTATCTATCTATGATAGTTTTCTAGATGGAAAATTTCTAGATCCTTATCTATTGTATTTAGTGTTTATTTTCTATTTAAAACTAACATGCCTAACAAATCAAATTAACAATTTAATTAAAAAAAATATAAATAAAAAAAGTTTTTCAGGGCGCAAATCTTATTTAGTATCCTCAGACCATCCTATCAAAGATTTGTCAATTTATATTCAATGGTCTAGGAATGTTTAGGAGACAAAATTATACAAATTGCTTTGTAAACGTAGATAAGACATAATAAAGCGGATATAATTATCACAGTAACTGATACCGAAAATAGTTTTTACCTACACTAAGTAGTTATAAAGGAAACGGCGGACGCAAAGCTCTTAGTATAATTAAAACTTTGATTCTTGGAAGTATCGCAGTAATGTTAGAGATTGTAAGAAATGGGACAAATAATATTTTACTTAATACAATTAAAAGTTTGTATTTCCTGCGAATGAAGTTTTCAATTAGAAGTTAAAATACTTATGAAAAAGAAATTGAAAACATAAGTATCTTGTATGTAACTTATAATTGGACAATGTTTTAACATACTTATTTTAAAGTAGAACAAAAGCTCTTTTCCTTTAGGAAATAAAATAACTTTGAAATGAAAACGTTTCTTAACGATATTTAATAAAAAGGTGTTCACCTTTTATCAAAAGTTAAATCAATGTATCTCATACAGAAAATAGACGACATCAGTTAACTAAAACTGCAGTAAAACTCACGAAACTTCTATAACTATGCAAGTTTGGTAAGACGTGGCAAACGAGCTTTTATAACTTTAACCGTATGTCGGAGTTGTATTAAAATTTTATAAGGAAATTTTTAATTTATCTATTCTGATATAAAATCAAGCGCTCTTCTGTTACGTTAAAATTAACCTTAATAAAAGTGGATAGAGTTTTAAATCCTTTTTTACTTAAATACCAAAAGGCTAAAAATAAATTGGTAAGAATAATCCTCCATGTACTTTGACCAGAGCATTCTTATTAATGCCTGATAAGATACCTA